>NC_037594.1:4826443-5426443 GCF_003073045.1 Pomacea canaliculata | reverse complement strand
CATTTTGGTCTGGTACTTATGGTCAAAATACTACCATAATCTTCTGCAGAAAATGATATCATGGAAGACAAATTTCTATTTCTTTCTTGCAAGAGTATCAAAGCAACTGAAGATAGCCCAAAAATGGCAAATGCATTTGTCACATCTTTTCACACATTAAGATGTTTTGGAGTTACAGTTCTGCAGCTCTTAGTTCAGATCTACAAAGTCATTATTAAACTGTAATAAAAGCAGATCAATTAGTACTCAGTACTGTTCATAATTACACGGTAGAAAAAATAGACAACTGCATCAACTGTATGACCTCACTTATGAACTGCATGAAGAAACTGCTAAGCCGGGCAGTAGATAAAAGAGGCAAGCAGTAGACAGAACAATAGGAGGGTGTAGATGAAAACCAAAAGGCTGCAGACTATTAAATAGTTCAGCACAACAACCAAGTGTGTGTCAAATGACTGGCATAAAATTTCCAACAGGTCAACATAAAAACCCAAAAATCAGGACAGCTAGCCTCCTCAAATCAGAAAAGCTAAGGAACATCACTCGCTTCCAATAAGACATTTTGCACCAATGACAGTTTTAGCAGCTTTAAATGCAATGGTATGCGCAGTCTGTTAAAATCATGATATCAGGTTAGAAAGATCAGTATGTCTTCAATTTTCACCGACATCAAAGCTCAAGTTGCCAAGGGCTGCACAAAGTCAGTTTCCAAAAACATGTGCAAAGAAGAGTAAATAAAACTGAATATTCCTGTACCCTGGATGCCTTATTATATAACACATTCTCTTTGTGTATATATGGCCTACTGTGAGTGGCTGCACCACAGACAAGTAGTTTATAAGGGTACTATTGACTGTTATATTTTTTACACAAATATTATAGGCATGAAAGATGGGTAAAAAATCAATAATTATGATAGCTCAAGTATTTCCAAACACAGCTCCATAAGACCACTAAGCAAACAACTCGGACCAGAAGTTTAAAAATCTCCCCCAACACCAGACCTCCTCTCTGCATAATCCTGTATGTAGAAAACACTTTCAAAAATCCGGTTGACAAACCTCATTTCTGTTGGATTTATGAAAAAAATATATGCTTTTAGGATGGCTTGAGATAGTAACAGTTTATTTATGCATAATTTGTACTTTTCTTACAAGTCTGTCTTGTTATTTTATCTCATTTAGTTAAAACAAGCTTTTGGGGAAACAGTATATATTTTTGTGCATTCAAGGATAGCTAACTCTATCTCATCCTTGTGTTGCAAATGAGTTAAATAAGTGAGCAATTACAAATGTATTTACTTCTCTAATATCATTATGAAAGGGTGAAAGGAGATTATTTCAGTAATTATTTAAAATGGGTTATAATTCTTCATGGTGTCTATATTTTAGACACAAGTCTCACACATACCACAAATCCTATTTGTACTTTTCAATTTACAATTACAATTTTACTTCTACAATTCTAAAGTAAAAGATGTTTTCAGGTTTGTAATTAATCGCATTTCAATGATTATGATTCCAAATCACATTAGTTTAAGGAATAATAATCTCAGAAATATAATATTGAAGAGCATGATAATGCTAGGACAAACTAAAGATCAGACAATAAAATGGAAGAAAATATAAAAGGCAAAAAATAACAAGCAATTGATGAGTAATAGGAGAAAAATGAATTAGGAAAAATGAGTAAATCAAGAGATGGCAAGAAAGAGAGGAGATTACTAATCTGATTGGAATAGAAAACCAGATGGATGGAACGACACAACAAAATTCCTATAATAAAGATCTGCTACACACTTACATCAGAATAATCAGAGCATTTGAACACTGTCTGAAACATCATCTTCCTCAATTCGACTGTATGTCAGTGTCAGTGCACTTATGCTTGGTTGACTGCGGCGCTGATACATCAAAGCCACCATTACCCCACCTCCAACAAGAGCTAGGAGTGTGAAAGCCACAATGCAGCCCACTGTAACAATACCAATGCCAGCACTGCGGTCATCAAGTTGTTCTGTCAGTGGCGAGCCAAAGATGCTTGAGGAAACTGTATCAAATGGCTTGAAGCAAACATTGCTGGAGCAGCAGCACACTTCTTCTTTCTCGCTTTTTTGGGTGACCTGAAAAGCATAAAAAAAATCTTATCAGTTCTATAGCTCATAGCCTATGTGAATGTTGGAAGCAATTACTGGTTAGAAATTCCAAAATTAAAAAATCTACATTTGCAACATTATCCAAGTAGCACAATTACTGAGTTACTACCTCAGATTTCTGGAATTAGTAGCATTGTAGAAAAAGCATTACCCACCAAAACAACAAAAACCCCTCTTTTTTTTTTTTTTGCTCTGCTGGCTACTTCCCTGCTCATCTTTCTTTGCAGAATCACAATACCCTCAATTCTTATTACCCGATTCCTCTTAACATTTTTCTATGTAATATGTCTTCTATTAGTTATCAGTACTGTTGTTTATCCTTCCATTCCTCTCATGTTGTCCACTCCATACAAGCATGAGTATGCACTATGTAAAATCACATTATTATTAAAAAGTAGATTTTTTAAGCATATTCCTGCACTTGTATATAATTACTACCTTGTGATTTGTTAAACTAAGTTATTTAAGCACATTTTCATATTTAAGTTGTTTTTATTTAGATGACCATAGAAGACAACAGCTAACTTTACTATCGAGAGCCATACATTCTACATAGCAAATCCTGTAACAAATCTGATCACTATACATGTACTAAGAAAACTATAAATCCTGCAGATTTTGGCATTTTATACTGCATAACATTATCCCACTTTCTGTGTCTCGCATCATTCTTTGGAAGCTAATTTCTTCACAACAAAGGGTAGTGTCAAAAAAAAAAACATCACACTGCACGTAAATGAATAAGGGAAGAAACCACTGGTACCTTTAGGAATTGTTTTACTAAAGATTACTTCCCTTAGGAAGCTTAATTATTTTTAAAAAAAAGTCAACCAATCAGGTATTTTGTTTGAAAGTAGGTAATAAGTCAGTTGACCAAGAACCATATCTGAGACGAATGCCAGTTTCTCCAACAGCCAAAAATGACAATATAATAATAAAAAATTTGAAGTTTAATGTATGTTCTAATAAAATATTTCATAATTTGGAACTTTATGTCTGTATATATTATGTAAATAATTTTTTTTAATTTCTACCTAATAACCTACTTTCGTGACATGAGGTCGACATTTTCCATGTAGTTGACATCTTTTGTCTGAATTTAGTCCAAGAAAACAAAAACTATACTTTAAAAATTACACCCCATACATATATTAAAAAATGCTCTTTAAAATGGTGCATCACCGATGGTTGTCTTTATTGTACGTTAATACACTGTATATATAAATATTGAAACACTGCTATTTGAAATGTTCAATCATGCTGAGTTCATCCACTGAGAATGAGTAATAAAATATGTGTGTGTGTGTACAACCCTATTTGAGTTTCCAATAACAAAATGGGACTTTACTTAAACCTTACATTCCTGCACACATAAGATGACCCTGAAGTCATGTTGAAGTGCTGGCAAAGTTGATGGTTGTCACAGTCATAAGTTGTGGTTATGGGTGTAGTATTAAACAAGCGTGAGCGGATGCACCAAGCATCAGGATCACTACAGGACACAACAGTTCCTGTATCATAAAAGTAAACCTACTTAGCCCAGTGAATAAATGCCTAACTTTACCAAGCAAAATAAAAGGGTTGTAAGAAGGGTTTATCTTAAAAATGCAAACATCCCATATTTAATTTATTCACCATTATTTATCTATTTATTAAATTTTAATTTACACGTAGCAGCCCTCTTTCACAAAAGTGCAGAAAAATAAAAATGAAAATAAAAATGAAATATAAGGTCACACAAACCTGAGTAAATTTAAATCTTATCTTGTTACTTTAGTGAAACTATGCACTTCTCATCAGAATGCCCATAAGACACTAGCACATGGAAAAATATGAACAAATAATAATAAGTGGGAATTTATATAGTGTAATATCTCAGCCAAAGGTGGACTCATTGCACAGAACAAAATCACAAAAAATAGTAACAAAGATGTAGAACGAAGAACAATGCGAAGACTCGCTGCATTCCAGGAGTAAAGGCAATCACTGTAGATCAATGATTATGCATATGCTCAGAAAACAGCAAATTAACAAGATTAGGAGAATAAACAAGAACCAAGCAAAATCAGGTTATAAAGTAATAAATGCCAAACAAATAGTTAACCATGTGATATTTTGTACCTCAATAAGTCATTCTTTGTAGAGTGACTAAAAGTGCCACTTCAACTGTGTACTACAATAACCTATAATAGCTCTCATGGCTTCAAATCTTGTCTCACCTGTGTATGAATCCTCACCAAAGTAATGCTTGGCTCTGTAACAGAGCTGCTGAGGGGGAAGCTGGCGAATCACAGAAGCCATATTGCAGTTGTTGCCATCACAACAATAAAGGTCACCTTTTACACTTTCTGTATTTTCAACTACCACCTGAAAGCAGGTTCAAAAGTTTGACTTGAGTAATGCATGCAGCAAAGTATCATCATTATTATTGCTGTTGTTGATGCTGTTGTAATATAATATTATGGAGCTTCATCTAATTGCCCTTTGGGATAGTCTTATCTTAATATTATAATAATTACTATAATATTATAATTATAGCACACTCTTTTACATGGATGACCTTTGTGAGGTTACAGCACAATATATAATTTCAGGATTAGAAAAGAGACAACCTTACAAAAAAATCAAAGACTTTGCATTAGAAAAATAATATAAAAGTAAAGAAAAAAATATATATAATAGTATTGTTATCTTGCCACATTTGTAACCCCATAATTTACGTGCAGTTACTGCCCCACTTCCACCCACGAGTTATAAATCCTACATTCACCTTATTCACACCCTTACCCTCTTATTTGTGTTAGACCAATGTTGGCAAGATAACAAATTGGGAGTGTAATACATATATACCTATAGCATATGTCACATATAAAGGGAGCAGCAGACTTACAAAACGGATTGGATTGTTCCTGCTCATAGTACTTACGCTCACATTGTAGTAAATCAAGCCTGACTGTCGACCCTTACACCAGTTTTGAAAGTCACAAGAAAAATTAGCAAACACTGAGCGAGATGACATTTCTGGGGATAGCTCCTCTTGAAGGATATATCGAAAAACCATGCACATATGAGGACTGTCTTCTGGAAGAAAATAAAATAAAACCAGCATGCAGGAAATGAAAATCAATGCAAGCACACACACACACACACAGACGGAAATACAAACACTGAATGCTTTGTATATTTCTCTCCATAGGATTCATTTTAAAACATAACTAAATGATCAAGGACGCTTGGACAGTTGAAGAAAACAGATAACCATAAAACTGCTAAAAAATGTTAACCAATTTTTTGTAAGTTGTACATTAAAAGGTTTTATAAAAATGAGAAATAAGTAAAACAACCATATCAACAGATGAAACATAAACACTAAAATATATATATAGCACAGCTAATAATATTTTAAGAGTGCAAAATTTAGTATGCTAAAAATTTCTATTCCTACATTAGGCATAAGTGAAGCAAAGTCTGTTATATATTATATTTTCACACTTACTTTCCACTGTGCTCACTTCCGCTCCATACAGTAATTCTGTACTGGCCGATGAAAATGAAGACGTTGTGGGAATGAAATCTCTGTCATCGATGACTTCTGATGTAACAAGATTGGATTGATCCTGATAAGCAGGACTGATTTCTCAATGACTTTACATTGTCCTGGTTTCCATGGAAACAAAAGCTAACTGCAGCAGAAACTGGAAAATTGCTGAAAAAAATTTACCACACAAATTCTCGGAAAGTGATATTTTATTCTCCAGATCATCACAAAAACAAAACATCAAATAATGCATTTGGCTTCAAAGTAAAATATTAATGCATGTGCATTATTTATTTTTGATTATTGAAAAAGCACTCAGAAAAGCCTATAAATCTGCATGGTCTTCCAAAACTCCAGTTAAAGTGGAAACTCTTATTTACTCTAATTTGTATTTTAATATCTTTGTTGTTATTATTATATTACTGTAGGAAACATTTTTTAATATTTGCAAGTTTAAATCTGTTATGCTGATCAGGATCAAGCAATCCCTCTTTCTTTTTTTTTTTTTAACATCATAGGTCATCAAGGAAAAGAAAAAAAATGGGAGTAAAATATGCATAAACAAAATTCTTAATGGTCTAAAGAAAAAACAAAACCAAAGATAAATTAATGATGAAAGCGATTGCAAATGTTGCTATGACTGAACATTTTTCATTTAATAATAAATGCTCCAACAATTTACACCTCTCTCTCACGCACACTAGACATGGTACAGCCACAAATTGCGTGAGAGCACTGGAGGGGTGGGGGATAATGTAAATTGTAAATTGTTTTGAGTAAATATAGCGTTTCGGTTGCAGAACAGTTGCACTAAGCTGATCTTGCAGCATGATACAAGTGAAACAGTGTAAAGACGAAATAACCAAAGAAATCTGAAAGAACTTTATATATTTTCTTAGTCAACTGGGTGTGGTAACAATTTAAGAAGGGTAGCATCTGTGTAGTGAACAGACAAAAAAAAAATCCAAAGAAATATTTACAGTTAAGCTCTCTCCATCACTGATTTTACAAAAAAGTAAATTTACTTCGAAAAACTAATCAAAGATCTGCTTCTTCAGCTGCATAAAATCAAACTTACCAAAGGATCGCTAAAACTGCACCAAGTTTGCTTGGGCTGCTGAACCACCCAACACCAATAAAGTCTTCCATGTTTGGCCGCTTGAACCGTGGATCGTATTTGCACGACACAGTGCTTATAAGCACTTAGTTGACATTTGTCGACAACACTATATAAGACAAGCAACTTTAAATTAATTGTTAAAAAAATGAAAAAGACAGTCTCTAACTGCAGGTCTCCAAGAAGAATTTATAATAATGAAACTTTCAAGTATAAAACGTGAAGTTGTACGACATCAGCCTATTTTCACAACAGAGGTCTCTACTTAGGGTGAAGCTCTATTTGCACTATACAGTGTAAATATCATCTGTGCGTTTAGGAGCAATGCAAGGTGAAGGAGTTTCTTTAAGATGTCGTTGAAAATAGTGCAAGAACTTTTATCACCGTGCATATGAGTATATTATTAAGTTTTATTTCTTGTTGTTTTAGTAATGAACAAAACACGATTCTCATTAAAGAAGATTTAATTCTCTTCTTGTTTGTATATGATGTAAGAGACGTACACATTCTCCCTGCTGACTCGTTGACTCTGGCCACAGGGCTGCTCCTACCACAATGTCTGTTTCGTAGCAGTTTGGTTTGGATGCACTAAGTTCTCTTATCATTCTTTGCATTTGAAAAAAAAAAAGTATGAGTAGCACGGTAGCTTCAAAGTGTTCCACCAGACGAAGCGCATCAGATTCAAAATCGGAATTGACGTTGACTGGCTCAACGTCCATGCGAGGTCAATTTAAAACGGACTCTATGTCGGAACACAGCCTGTCATCACCTATGAGAAAATGTCAGCAAAAGTACCATAGTCCAAGTCCATCCCGAGCTGATAAGGTCTGATGCAAGTGTTGATATTATACACTACGGTTGTTATGTCGATCTGAAGAAACTGCATTTTAGTTCTAGTTTTACATAAACCAGTTAGATAAACAAAAGTGAAAGTAGCTCTTATGTAGTCCAAAACATTTACCAGCTTAATAAAAAGTTTAAAACTCAAGGATTACAGTAAAATATATTTGGTAATATCAAACTGAGAATAGTCAAAATATTTTTTCATTAGAGGAATTGAATAATTGGTACTTTATCAATGAATAAGTTTATCATTTAATAAAACCAATCATCATTTTACAAGAATTTATTCAGTTTGTGACTTTATTTTACAGGGAGCAGTGGGAGATGTAGGCAGCAAATTTCATGCATTGAGTATACAACCAGTTGAAATTGAAGGAGACTCCGAACCAAAGCAGGTAGACGAAGGAGCCGAAATCAAGAAAACTTCTGAATTTTCAAATCCAGTTTACAAAAAGCTTTCACAAATAAATGGTGAAATCAATCGAATGCACACAAAGGAATTACAAATTAAACTAACAGAGCTTCATCTCCATGCAGTGTAAGTAAATAAACTGATATATTCACTGCAAATTTACAGACTTTTTCACATTGCATAACTCATTGTAAGTTGTCTCAAATAGTATAATACAGTGATCCCTCATTTATCACGGGAGATGCGTTCCAGAACCACCCGCGATAACCGAAAATCCACGAAATAGAAATGATATATTTATTTATGTATTTATACACTATATTAAGGCTATATAAGCCCTCCACCATACTTTTATGCTACATAAACCTTTCCCATTTCCTTAATAACCATTCCCACACTGTTGTTTACAATTGTGAGTAGGCTCGTAGCGTCTCGAGCAAGCAATGCTGGTTCTTGTTTCAGAGTAAATACATGCACTTTTTACTGTAATTAATTATTTATAATATGTCTTTATTGTTAGAATTAATATTAGTAATATATTTTTATACTTTTTGAACTTTTTTATCTAAAAATTCATAAAATATATTTATTTGCCACTGATTGAATTTCGCAGAAAATCCGCAAAGAAGCGTTGATCCGCGAATCATTTTTCCCATTAATTTCTTATAAAAACCCGCAAAATAGTGAAGTGCGAAGTATCGAGGGATTGCTTTATATATTTTATAAGGAGCATGATATACTGATTTGTTTCAATGACATAGGTAGTGTGCATACCTCCATTTAGGATAGCTGAAAACATCATTTATTTTTTGGT
Organism: Pomacea canaliculata; assembly: GCF_003073045.1. Lineage (NCBI taxonomy): Eukaryota > Metazoa > Mollusca > Gastropoda > Architaenioglossa > Ampullariidae > Pomacea > Pomacea canaliculata. Next base: position 5,417,564 of record NC_037594.1, on the reverse strand, counting down.
TTATTGAAGCATCTGATTTCAGGCTGTAAATTTTATTTAGTGGCAGCATGTTTATTGGATCTTACAGGTAGGGTTTTGGGCTCTGAGATTCATCACTCCTGATCATAGAACTATTGGCAGTAGAGGTTGTGAACAGATAATTATAGTGGTAGAGGTAGCAGTAGTATTAGCAGCTACATAGGTCTTAATTAGTCAACAGTCAGATGGGGTCTTGATCTTCAAAAACAAATAGCACACTGAAGTTAGACTTTCTATTCCTATTTTATTTTTGTTTTATTATTTTACTTCTCTAAATATCATTAATATAAATTTTGGTTTGGCTACATCTGTCTTTCTGCTCTCTCTTGCTCACTCTCTTAAGTCATATTGTTTATCATCAGGGGAGGTAAAGATGTGCTGAAGAAGCGATTGAAGAGCTATTACAAACGCCAAAAACTTGCTGCTGCCAATCTCAGGAATGGCGTCAAGGGCACATCTTTTGATTATCTTGTTATTATTGACTTTGAGGCCACTTGTGTCGAAAACAGTGACCCAGATACTTTCGTTCATGAGATTATTGAGTTTCCAGGAGTTCTTGTGGATGTGAAACAAAAAACCATTGTAAGTAAAATATTTCACTGCATTTTCTACAACAGAAGGCAACATAAAATCAAGTCCTCATTTGTAGAACCTGAGCAAACATTTAAGCAATGTATAAATACGCTTGCACAAATATGAATAAAGAGAAAACAACAGAATTAATGATCAAGAAGGAAATGATTACTCAGTTTTAAAATGTGTTCAGTATTATTTGAGTAAAGCATGAGACTTTTTACTGTTTTTCAGATTCGTAATCTTGTATTCATGGTTATTTTCACACTTCATCTTAATTCCGATAAATCCATTTTATTATCATTTCCTTATGAACATTTAAATCTTGCAGGTGGGCATGTTCCGTAAATTTTGCAAGCCAACTATCAATCCAGTCTTGTCTGATTTTTGCAAGGATTTAACAGGAGTGAATCAAGTAGGTACTTTAGATTTTTACATTTCCTTTACCAAGCAAGCTGGTATCTTATCAGTTCTTTCACAAATACATATGCATATATGTATCATAAGGTATGTGCATGCATGACAAGAAAAAAGGTATCATGATAAGAAGCAGTTTGCTCTGTTGTATGGAAATAAAGACTTTTGTCAGACAACTATGTGAGCTGATTAGTTGAGTGAATTTGTTCATGCAGATATGGGTTTTATACACAACCTCAGGTAGGGAGAGGAAATTAAACATTTCAACAAAGTATGAAAAAAATTTACATAAACTAAAGTAAAATAGTAAGTAAATACATTTGATAAACAAATATTTGAATAGTGTATTTTTCACATATCCGTAAATGGCAAAAAAGTAACAGAAGTAATAAGGGGATAAGTAGAAGTGAAAAGTAAATATATTCTAATAGATGCATTTACACATTTCCATTTATGGCTATCCTTGCAAATTGAACAAAAGTGAACAAAAAACAAGATAAAGATAGAATGCCTGAAAAGTATAAAATAGGAGAGACTTTAACCTTTTAACAATGTTGTTTTTATTCAAAGTAGCTGCCTCCTATCAAAAGAATATAAAAGCAAAGTCTGCTGAAGAGGGATCAAATCCATACTCTCTGTTTTACAGTCTGAAGTGAACAACGCCGAGGAATTCCCAGTGGTGCTGCAGCAATTTGAGGAGTGGATGCACTCCTTTGGTCTTGGACTCGATCACAGTTTTGCCATTGTTACTGATGGGTAAGATATGGTCATTTAGAAATGAGTTGTGAATGGTGGTGATTTAAATCCTAATGAATGACAAATATAAGTCGTTGGGTAACCTATACAACAGGGTGTAGAATAGGTTCGACTGGCCACCTTCACAATTGGTGTGTTTCATCATGTCCTCTAACACAATTTAGGGACAATGATAAACGTATGTTGGGAGATTTATATTTCAGCCACTACATAACTGTTTCTCTTTAATATTATAAAATTGTGGAAGTTAGAATGATGTTAAAAAAAAATCACCACTGCTATAAAAGGTGAAACAACAAAACTTATAGACATCCATGTGATTTTACAGTTAACACTGATTAATCATTCCAAAACCAACATTGTTTCTTTAAGATGGCTTCAGTGATTTTTCTGACTGCATTTTTAGCAGTATTTTGCCAAATGTTTTAAGTTTTTCTTGGATTACACTATATTCGATCTTCTTTGGTCGTGTGAATGTCATTGTTTGTTTTGTTGGGGTATATAAAGTTGTTGCTTAAAAATTAACATAGTCTTAAACTTTCTATAGACCTTGGGACATCCGCCGGTTTCTGAGCAGGCAGCTTGAAATAAGTGGTCTCACCTTCCCCAAGTGGGCACGGCAGTGGATCAATCTGCGCAAAGTATTCTGCAATTTTTATGAATCGCCACGTTACAACCTGGAGAACATGCTGCTTAAACTGGGCTTGAAGTTTGAAGGTCGCCCTCACTGTGGTTTGGATGATTCCAAGAACATTGCTCGCATTGTCATCAACCTTTTGGAGGATGGTTGTGCTATAAAGTGTAATGAGGCAATTGATGGCAGAGCTCGCCTTCCAAAATCTGGCCGATGTCTGGACACAGGCGACGGCCTTCACCGCGCAGTTGGTATGTCAGTTCCACTCCAGAAAAAATGCATGCCTCTGTCCTCAGGCAGCCATTCCACCTCTACCAGCAAAAAAGTCAGCACTCTAGAAGATCTTGCTGGTGTAGAGACTGATGAGGATGTCGGTGATCTATTGGCCTATTACAGGCTGCAGTCAGCCTAAGTATGCAAGAAATCTTTCAGTCTATGTGTCCTTTATTGTGAACAACAGACTTACTGTCATTCTTTTAGCTGCTGCATAAATTTGATGAAATTTGTTTTTGGACAGCATTGAAAGTATCCAGCATTTGCAGAATTATCAATTTCTTCACATGAATTTATGCTGTACATCCAGAACAGCTAAAGGAAAAAGTATCAGTCTTTTTTTGTATGTCACTTCTTGCTGGCATTCAAAATTTCTGTGATGCACTGTGAATTTTAAGAAATAAATGCCAAAAATACTGAACACCTGATTTCCATTTTGTTGACCTGAAATTTCAGGTGGGATGATCTTAAAATAATTTTTTTGATTATTATTATTAAAGCAGAGTAAAGAATTTTTTTATGTCAAAAAATATATAAAATCTAGCAAAACATTGAGATAATGTGAGAGGGGTACTGTGGTAAGAAGGTCCCTTAAGTGCAGAATACATTAAAGGTCAGAAAATAAGCTGAATTTATTTTTTTCTTTTTCCTGGGACCTGTCCTAAAGGTCTTCACAGTGTAAGTTTATCAGCCTCATACAAGCTCTCATGAGGGCTGTAAAAAATAAAGGTCGTCCCCTAACGTGCTTCTTGTAGGTTTATGTCTTACTTGCCCAACTCTACCCACAAAGGATTGCATGGCAGGAGCTCTCATACATCCTATTTCTAAGTTTAGCAACCCATCAAAACTCTTTACCACACCCACATGCCCATCAAAACCATCCCCAGCCCTAAAGCAGCCCTCCCTCAACATGTAAGCCCCACTTCTTTACCATGAGAAACCAGTCAACTGCCTTTCAAAATACCTTCAGTGGAAAATGCTAACAACTTTCAGTGTCATACGCTCTCCACAAATACCAATATCTTGAGGTCTAAAGGGCTCCACAACGTAAGAAATGTTCGAACTGAGATTTGACATTTTGTACACGGTTCGTGTCCTTCTGGTATTTAAACTACAGTTGTTCAACTCTGGTATTTTGATTACTCCAAGTTCATTGCTTCCTGATCATCAAAACTAGCTATACTTCTAAACATTGTATTAGTAACATTTGTTGTCTTACTATTCAGTTATTATAACTTTGGTGTATAGTTAGCTGTGTAGTTTTCCAGATCTTCTCATAGTTGTGAGAATGATGCTAGTAATGTATTCAACATGAATTAACTACAATGCATTTTTTACATTAATAAATGCCGGTCCGTCGAAGAGCGAAGTTTTTCTGGTTGAGATGTAGAGGAAGAGAAGTTCTGTGTAATAGAACAAATGTCATTTAAAAGTCAAAGCAGAGCACTGACCCATGATCTACTAAATGAACTGCCCAGTCTCTCTCTCTCTGTTTAGTCTTCAACTCAAGGGGAGGGGGTGAATTGTATTCACCAACAGGCAGGTTGGAAGAAAATGTGCTCGTTTATTTGCAAATTACGTTAACGAATCGTGTCTAAGTAATTGTTTACACAGGGATATATTTGTCTTGACACAAAGATCACATGTACATACCTTTGATGATTTTGTTGTGCACCTATGCTCCCCCTTGAAACGGGCAATGGCCTATTCAGTAAAGTGATTTTGAAAATTCCGTTCATTTTTCGAGTTCTTTATTTCATACTGTTTAGTCTTCCGAGTTCTTTATTTCATAATATTTATTAGAAAGAGCAGACAAGAAATACCGCATGAAGAGTTTGCATTGGAGTCATGGGTTATTTACAAAAAATAGAAAAGAAGCACAGCATTGAGAATCTTTTTATTGGAGGCATTAGTCTAATGACAGCAGTACAACAGCATGCACCATGAAGAGCACAAAATAAAATGGACATTAGAGATCCCATAAACGGTATGTTACATTTTGAATCATCGCAAAATGATGCTAAAAACATATCAAGAAAAAGGAAAGTAATTTATCGTACTTAGCAGCATTCCGACATTTGCTTGTCGCTATTTTCTATCAACTGCCTGACAGTTCACTTGGCGTGACCTTATATTTCTTGGAGACAAAGTCGGTGAAGCAGACGATAAGAAACATGGAGCGACCTTAATCCCAGAGTCAGCTGCCTTAGAACATTCCCGAAAGTGTGTACATCAGCATCATCATGCGACTCGGGTCCGTGGGGGGTGGAGGTGGCGCCACGGGAGGACTTGCACCAAAGTTGCTGAGTCCCCCTGAGCTCCCCAGGAAATCATTTGGGAACAGACCTAAAAAAATATATTAAATTATATGTTAATGAATAATATTAACATGCATTAGCATTTTATCCACCAAACCTACTTCCAAAATTCTGAAATAGTGGAGTGCGTGAACTTGCGATAATAGAAGTGTCCTTGTTCCCATTACCTTAATTAATAGGGCATCAGTCAGCGATGAAGGCCGTGGCCCACCTACCTTGTGGTATAAAGTCTGAGTGAAAGTAGGACTTCATTAAGTAATAGGCGATTTGTCTGTTTTTTTAATAAGAGGCTTACCTTGTGACAGAACGCCTGTCACCAAGGCAACGAAGATGAACAGCCACATCAACGCCATGTCTTTCACTGACTCTGCAACAAAAATGTAAAGTTGTGTGTACGCCAGTCATACATGTACAGGTGTCACAAGAACCGCTTGTAACCGTCCACAACACGAGTCCGGGGTCGCAAGGTGCCTCTGGTGGAAACAGCGCATGAACTCTGACCCGGAGACGCCAGGACCTGTAGGTTTCTGAATGACTTCCGCCTTTGTGATTTGTACCTTTTATGAAACATTTCCTTACCGTAGCACTGACAGGGATGATTAAAGACATAAGCTGACGACTGAAAAGAAACACAACCATTGTTGTATGCGACTCTCTCTCTCTCTTAATTCATTTTGCTGTCGAAAGACTAGGTTGTGTCAACAGCTTGTGTTAAAACAAAACAAAGCAAAAAAACAAAAAACGCCTTCAAGCTTTTGCTCTTTAAATAAATAAAAAAAGTAATCACAAGAAATATTTAAAATCATAAATAAAAAGCGTATTAAACTACAATGTTTTCTGACTTAGTTTGCGTCTGGACGTACGTGTAAGTAAGTAGACGCTTGGGACACCCGTGATCTACACGATGGGATGTCAAATGTCTGACTGGGTGTCCTGTTCATTTGTGTGGATATGTATTATTATATCTGCATGATACATGTGTGTTTGTGGAAGTTTATGTTTTTTATTTATATATATACAGACGCAGGAAACAATTCAAGTGGTGCTCATAAGTAAAAGTTTCCTACCACTCCTATGGTAGAAGGTGTGACTGTGAAAGACTGGCAGGTATCACTGTGAAAGACTGGCATTCTGTGACAATGTGACAAGAAGAACGAGAGGGAATGCTTGCATGTTGATGAGGGGCGTGACTGCGACCTCCGCACCAGAGGTGATGTGACAACTTGTAGGTGCGGGTAGTGAATTCGCAACACGTTCGCTGATGGATGATTTACGAGGAAAGTTGACATTCCCCAAGAATTCATGCAGTCAGCACTGGGCTTTCACTTGTTTAGAAAATGCTATTTTTTTGCCCCTGGGTTCTTTATTTATCCAGTTATAAATTATTATTGCACTCTCAGTTTCTTTCTCCTCAGGCTCCCAGTCTATTTGTCACGCAGCAGATGGCCCCGGGGCTCTTTACTAATGTGACTGAAGACGTCCTCCAGGACCCACATTTCCGGCAAACCATTTGGAATAAAGGATACCATGTGTAAGACAACATTGGGCTTAGATCGAGAGAGGCCTTCATGTGTCTTATTCAGTACATGATGAATAAATATCCGCTGTGTAAATATGTAAACACCATGGTAGTCTCACGGTCACTGGCTCCAGAGCTCAAAAAAGCAAAAACACAAAACCCGCACAACTTCATTCATAAGAAAATGAAGAAACTAAAGCAGCTTTCAAACTGTTTTAAAGAAGATCTCTAAAGGGTGTTTGGTACAAAACTATATTTTTGCCGACCAGCCCTTGAATGAAGGCAATTTATTAGTAAGATGCATGCAGTCGGCTCAGTCACCTGCCATAGACTCCTCCGTACAACATTAAACTGGGCAAACAATAGAACTCCTATGTTTTGTCTCTAACTGTTACGCATGTAAAAATGAAACTGTATGCTCAGAACAAAAATGCTTTTGTTTCTTTTTTAAAAGAACGTGAGAATCGGATAATAATATTCCATTGTTCACCAACTTAATTCAGCAAGACCCACAGAGCGAGAGCAAGACAAAGGGAGAGGCGCCTGTGTGCACGCGCGCGCACGTAATGCGAGGAGAGAAATGGAGATACTATTGTCATGATTTATACGATATATGTTGTAACCTGTCAGTCATTATTGCGCACATGGTGATGTGTGCTTGATATATCTCAGTGCTTGCCAACAAAACCGCTTTTGTTGAGTTTTGTGAGTTCTCATGTCCTGATGCTCAAGACGTGCAGACGGCTGAAGCTTGGGAGAGGAAGACAGAAATCCATAGGACAATAGTCTTGATGATCAGCGAGATGACGAGAGCAAGATCCCACGCTCTTATAATCATCACCATCATCACCAGTCCCATACTTTGCTCTAGGGGCAATATTAGCATCAGTTCTCACTTTCTTCCTTCTCTGCCATTATTTAATGTGGGATGTGGTGAGGGACCGTATGCTACACCTAACAACAGTTTGAGTTGTTTGTCAAAATAGTCTTACACCTTTTTTTACTGAAGTAGATTGCAGTTTTTTTTTACACTACAATTGGGAGGCTAAGGCTCTTTCACGACAAGGCAGCCAACCCAACAGATGCCACATGAGAAAGAACAGCGTGCCCGAGACGAGAGCCGAACCCAGGACAGCCAACCGTCATTGTATTGATGACAGGCGCTAACCGTTGTGTCACCGGACTGCCTCACTATGTTCTGTTTGTTAACTTTAGCTCATTCAAATCAATATAGTTTAATACCTTGTACACATCCAGTGATTTAAAAGAAATTTGTATTCATGTTATATTTACGTGTAAAATCGATTGACAGTTGCCGTCTTTTGTTAAGCACGTGTCCTGTAGAGCATATTCCTTTATCTACCGTAGAGAGTTAGCTTTGTGTTAGTGTTTTCACTCAGAAAAAGGCTAATATAATTTTCTTTTTATCCGCAGAAATAGTCACTACATGATTTAAATACACCTGTCTAGAAATTATTTGATATAAGTCAAGAAATAAGGAAATGATGAATCCATTTTATTGAGAGACTAGCTTAGTTCACATACAATGACATGAAAGCAAAACTATAACCATATATTTTCAAGTAATAGATAAAGCTTTCTTAAATTCAAAGGAACAAGGTTTTTGCATTTTTGTAGATGATGTATCAGATCGCAAATAATGATAAAACTTGTTTGATTCTCATGTATAAGAAATAATAAGCTTCTATCTGTCAGCTTCTTTATCCTGAGATGTCAGGATCTACCCAGCAAAGTGTTGTAAAAGTGTGAGCTTACCTTGCAAATGTTGGTGATGCTTTTTATGTGAGCACACGGAGTATGGTGGCTGGCAGAGAGCCAACAGACTTTGTCTTCAAATGTCTGTGTGAGGCGGTTCTTATATGCCTCCCTGATGTGATGAAATATATCTCTGTGTCGGGGCATCAACACATTCTTTTCTCTTGCCACGTATGTTAATTTGCGCTGGCATTACATTGTTCCTTGTCTTCAGCTTGTCATTATAATTGTATTTTCAACCCACACACGCACACGCCAAAGAGAGAGAGGGGAGACATCCCATTTCTCTCTGGTACAAAGACAAATGTTCTCTAGTGAAGGCACTATTTATTAATAAATAAGACGCACATTGATGAATTCTGTTTCTTTTTTTGTGTCCCTTTCTTCGTTTTATTTTTATTCTCTCATTCTCCAGGTCATATTCTTTATTTACAAATTGTCTTTATATTTTTCAGAGTTTTAATACCCAGCAGTACACACCCTCACAACACTTAAGATTTTTTTATTTTGATCTTATTTACTTTAAATCATGTGCTAGTATATATAATTTAAGGTAAACTTGTTTACTTTGAATCACCAGCTAGTTTACTGTAATCTTTCATAGAGAAGAAGTTGTGAGGGGCTATTAGTCAAGAGGGACATTTAGCCTCAAATGCTTAACTGTGTGTATGTGTCTCAATCAGCACTTGGTCACATAAAATCACAGACATATCCGAGAAGTAAAATAGAAGAATGTAACACGCATACCTCGAAAAATTCTTTTTATCAATTTAAATCAAGAGCAGGTGAATGCTTCAAGCCTGTCATCTGCAGCCTGTCATTGTTGATAATACCGTTGTCATGGACTTATTTGGGACAAAGATTTAACAATATTAAATGTTGTGCAAAACATATACATGATGTAAGTGAGGAAATGTGTTAGGTGTAACATTTGAAAACAAAGGAAAATAATTTAAAGGCGAAGAAAACACATCACGAGCACTGTAAATACAGGATTTCACGAGGTGACAGCAGTAGAGCTTCTGTCATGATTCACAACATCTTAACATCACCTTTTGTATGTTGTGCCGCTTGACTGCACACACTTGCTGTCTGCTAGCAGTCTATGTACACACACACACCAGCAACACCTTCCTGTCGTTCGTAAATCAGTTCTGTAGAAGCCACGGGACAGACGTCAAATGACGCCCGCACACGTTGTCCGCCATGTTGGTAGTCCTTGCCGCCATGTTGGTAGTCCTTGCCGCCATGTTGGTAGTCCTTGTCGCCAGCAGGAACTGTGTTGTCCTCGCTCCCTGGTCTGACGACAGACGAGAGGTTAGTCCAGATGTCTTGCCAGCAGCCAACGAAACATATTTGGATGGAATGAACTCGGCTTTGTAACGGGTTGTGGTTTGAGGTCTGGAGCTCCAGTAGTAGGACTGTTAGTCGTAGGTTCTGGTACAGTTCCTGTAGAGAAATCATCATGATCGTTATCAACATCTTCTTCACCACACACCACACACCACACACCATGCACCATGCACCATGCACCATACACCACACACCACACACCACCACACACCTTTGCTGTCCAACAAGAAATCCGACCATCCTCCAATGAGTTGAGACGATATTAACGCCAATTGTGATGTCAGCAGCAACATCGCCATCAAAGCTGTCTTGACCATAATTACAGTTTCTAAAACAAAAAATAATAAAGTTAGCGATGATTATGATGATGACGACGACGATATACTCTTTAAACTCAGCAAGAGAAACTATACGAACTTGGATTCTTCTTATGAAAACATTGGCATCCTCGTATCGTTCGCTCTGTTTTGATAGAGTATAGCTTATCTCAGATACCCACGTGATGGAAGTAGCACAATCTCTAGAAATAAACTTGAAAGCCGCACGGGCGTATTTTCTGACAAGTTTTATAGAAAACCAAAAAACAAATGTTTTCCATTTTGAGAAACATTTTATCAAAACTCATTGGTCCTTTGCCTGCTAGCTTTTGCACCGGGTCGGGAAGTGAACCCATGTCACAGGCAGCTGGTGTAGCTTTATTAACATCTACCACAGTCGGGGAGAGAAATGTCGTGTGTCGTTTGAGATACGAGGCCTCCCTCTTGGTGACTGTAGGGACCGACTGTATCATGACTGGGCATCTGGATCACTGCAGTATCGCTTAACAGTCAAATGCTGCTCCTGCTACTTCCAATGCTTCTCTACTCCTACTACTGTTACGTACTTCTACTGGCTTTTATTTGTTTCTGCTGTCTCCCATCGCCAGTTCAATAGTTTCCCTAGCCTCCTATTTTCTGTCTCATACGTAGCGACTCTCTCATACTTACAGTCTGAGGGCAGATATCAGATGCTTCTGTTCATTTTATTTGGCAGCCCTTATATATATTCTCTGACGGTGTGTATGTCAGAAGGGCGGGGCGTCAACGTTTTGCAATTCTTGTAAACAAAGTCAGGTGATACTGCCAAACATGCCGGCATCCATAACAATATTATTGTTGTTGTTTATGAATGGCAGAAGTCGACTGTATGTAAAACATTCCTGGAGAATTTATAAACAAGTCTGAAGCTGTCAGTGTGTTGCCCGAGGTGTTGTCCTTGGTGTTGTTTGCGAGTGCAGTAGTCACATCTGACTTTAACTGTTTTGTACACATGAAGACTATGGTGGAATGTGAGCATTTTCTCTCACTCACACACACGCAATTGTTTCCCTCTTCCAAAAACATGTCAAATGAACAGTCGGATCACATTTTTTGTTTACCAATGACGTTTACAGCTTTTAATTTTGCTGATGTTACTGCAGATTCTGAGAATGTGGCATATACAGTAAACATAATTGTTTTCACAGTTGAAACGTTGATGAATGTGTTGTTTACCTGAGCTAAGAATATCATCCGATTCTCGACAATCTGCGCTTCCTGTGGCACTTTGATAAATTACCTGCTTGTCTTTAAACCTGATCCACACACACACGAAAGAAAGAAAAAGCATAGACACTGACACACAAATAGGCTGACAAACAAACAGATTCTGTTCAGCATTTTGCCTACTGTCGTGTAAAAGAAACCTCCCGTTTTGTTACCCAGTGGTACTGCACTGGTTGACCTCGCATGCAGGACTTCGATGAGATGGACGATGCCCTCTTTGATGCTGAATTTTCGCAAAACATGTCAAAGAACCTCGTGCCAGCCTCAGTCAAAAGCATTCTTAAAGTCGATGAAGATGTGAAAGAGGCCCCGGTGGCAGTGGGAATGTTTCTCTATCAGAATGCAGACTGCTGCCTTGCCCTCCTCCAACAGGACTGGAAGGTCTACATCATCGATGGTTGTAATCTGGTTGTTTTGAAGGATGTTAGCGTCTAGTGTCGTCTGGAAATTAAACATGTCTTCAGTCCATCGGCTGAATACAAAGTCCTTTCTATGAGATTATGGCTATCTCTGTCTTCGATGACCGTGGTCTTGCGTTGACCGGTCCTTGTGAGGGTCTTGGTAGGCATTTTTGCTGTGACTCCAAAACCATTCCCTCCTACAAAGTGCTGACCCTCGATAAATGTATTTAACTTTTCAAGCCAGAGTATTATAGTATAGTATATGTTGTTACCTCGAAGGCTAGAGAACAGCTTTTCACTCTCATCTTCAATACTAGAGCACAATAAATGACGATTATCTGACGAACCCGCATTGCTCTACCTTCTGACCATCAAATGCTCACCGAGACCGCGTGGACACCCCCGGCTGTGACGTCACACGTTATTCGCGCGCGGGACGAGACTTTGCAGGACTACAGCTGCAAATCGCTAGTTTTTAAATTTTGGAAAACTTTGAAAGAACTGCGTTTACCCGAATAAATTTATATTATCCCTGCCAAAATCTGTTTATAACTCGGACCGATCGGGTAGGCCTCTTAATCACAACACAACCAAAAGGTATTCAAAAACATAACATAACTCTTACAAGGCTTAAGAATGTAACAAATACAGCAACAGCACACATGAGCAAACACACACACACACACACACCCCGAGAGAGGCAGGCGTGTATTTTGGTTTTTGTGTGGGATAGTGATTAAGAATCTTCCTGGCCAGAAACTATGTATGTAAGGTGATTTAAAGGAAACAAAATTTACCTTGCCGTGCTTTGCCATCTCTCTGTAACTCTTCCCAGTCCAGAGGAGCAAAGTTTTTTCCTAAAACAGCAATGGTCGGGTGTCCTGAGTTTGATTTTGCCTCAGACACGATGTTTGTTCTCTGTCAGAATCGGGAAAAATACTGATGTCATTCTCTCTCTCTCTGTTTGTGCTCGTGCGTGCGTGAGATAAACGATGAATAAAGAGCAATTTATTTCTATCCACTCGGAGTGGTTTGATGGTTGAATTCCTTCACGTTCTAAGCTGGCTGAGTCTGTGAATATTTTCAAGATTTTTGTCTCAAAAAAGGTAATCGTCCTTGCTTATCTTACTTATGACTTGAATTGTGTTTTATACAGCAGCTGCTGCAACAGATTAGGCTCAGTTTGCATCTACAATTTTTTTTATCATACATTCGACACATCATAACTGTATATTAGCTTACGATACTTACAGTAAAATATTACCATTGGAAGTAACCTACCAGCTTAATAGCTGAGTCCTCGACTGGAGGTTTCTAGTTTTGAGTTTCTCTTTTGAGTTTTCGCATCGCAATGTTTCTTAAATTACGGATAATGAGCAGGTGAAGCCCTTGTCTTCCCACTCTTTCTTTTTGCTTTTTCCCTCCTGTCAGTGGAGGCTCCGATACTGGACGGTATTTTGATATCGGGTATAAAATATCGGGTATGTTGGCTGCTGCATGAGTACACCGGTGTGGATTAGGTTTGATGAACTAGGGAAACCCACAGTGATCGCGGCTTACTGCATCTGTTGCCATCCTCTTTCAACCTTTTGTCAACATCAGTCGTTCATCAACTGCTAAGTACTACTGCCGACAGGATAAGAAAATCTTTTCTCTTACTCTGATTCATTGCCAAACTTTATTGGTCCCACCAGGTATAAGAAAACGCTGCTGTAAAAAGCAGTCATTCTACGTGGAACGGATATGGACGAATACACACATCTTTGATAACTGGATAATTTTATTCTTTAAAGAATATATCCTTCGTTTTTATTGTCTAAGAGAAAACTGCATGGCAATACCAGCATTGGTTAGTTAAAAGGAAAAAATCAGTTTAGAAGGAAACGGCCACAAAGTTGTTACATAATTGTGTCTGTTGCTTGGCGTCGGAAGTGATGATGAGGTGTCTTCAGATGAAGAGCCTTGTCCTTCTTGCTGCTATATTCTCATCGTTATTGCTGATGACTGTCGTGAGGTTTGGGGCAGAATGGAGGATGTACTGGAGCACTGGCCTTAAACTCACATCACCTTGGAAGCCATGCACGTGTCAAACTGGTTTCTGTAACAACTTTCAACCGAATATGACCTATGACCTCTTTGAGCTAGTAAGCGAATTACTTATGATTAAAGCCTTTCAGCATCCGACACTTCTTGTTCTCTGCGATGTGGAACACATTTGACAATTTAAAAAGAACTTTTTTCTAGAAATGGCTGCTTGTAATTTCAGGGACCTTTTAGCTTCCATCCAAAGCTATCGGAATCCCTGCTGGCAGACCAATGGTACTCTAGCCTGCTTACCCTTCTTCTACCTGGCTGGATTTCCCAAGTGTGGTACGACTGACCTTTACACCAGAATCAGCATGCATCAGCACGTGAGAGCTCTACTGAAGGAACCTCATTGGATCACTAGAGAGCGCTACAAGGGCAAAGGTTAGGGTCAGTCTCAAAGGATTTCTAGAGAGCGCTACCACAATGCTTGGCTGAAATGTTACATTCTAAATAATCTCTGTTAAATGAGCAATTTTAAGGGTAATTAGCCTAATGATTTTTGGACAATAGCACTAACCTCCCTTTAATAAGGATTCTTGAGAACATTTTCAAAAATCTTATAAAATCTGTAAAGAGCAAGGATTCTGCAGGACATTGTAATTTTCTTCTGAATTGTTTGTCAACAGACTTCACTTATTACACGAACCTCTTCGCAAAGTCTGTGGAGGGCACCAGGGACCGTTGCGAATGCGATGCTAGAGAAATACAATCCTTACATCACTGGTGAGTGCAGTGGACAGGTCTAGCCTCTTACATCATGACAGCCAACTCTTCTTACTTCAAAGATAAAGGAAGGGCTGACGAGTATATTTTAAGTGTCAGAAAATATCGTAAAAGAAATATGAGACCTTTGGCATCATTTTTTAAAAAAATATTATTAATTCCGTTTTGTTTTAACTTCAATGTGTTATTTAAAACTATATATTTGGAAATTTTTCTAGGTGACTGTAGTGCATCGACCATGTGGGACAACGACGTCTGGTTTATTTTGCCCGGCAACAGCAATTGTTCAGAGCCGCACATTATTCACGCTGATTATATTCGCCATCTGGTGCCTGACACCAAGATTATTGTCCTCCTCAGAGAGCCAATCAGTAGGTTAGAGGTTACACTGTGTACTGGACTTGGACTCTTTCTTACAGTCAGTTGTTTTCTCTCTGTAGTGTTGAAAAGTGTGTCTGTGTGTGTTTGTGTGTGTGTATGTGCGGGTCAGATGACTTTGAAACCTAAATAAAGAATGGCAAAGAGATTAACAAGGTGTGTTTATCTTAGAGTAATTCAATTACACAATTTATAACTTAATTGCAGGTTGTATTCTGACTACATGTTTTTCACGTCGAAACCGTCAAAAGCAAGTTTTCACCATCTAGTAGTAAATCATCTGAAATTACTCCGAGACTGCTTCAAGCAATACACTCTTCGACATTGTGTCTATAACAATACTTTACAAAGTGTGAGTATTTATTTCTCAAACAGCATGTTAAGTTTCATGCACCCTGTTTATAACTGTTTCTGTGTGTAAACAATTTTTTGCTGGTCTGTTTAAAGATGATGACATTTTCTTTACAAGGTTGTTTAATTTGTCCAGCCGTGTTTCATTTTCGCTTTTAAAAGCAGAAATACTAACTTCAAACTGTTGATCTTCCTAGTGATGATTATTTTATATCCTTGATAAAAGACTGATGAGCCTTACGCTTCTTTAATGAAAGAAAATTATTTGAGAAAAATCACGTGGCAGCTCGTCAGGGTCCAGTTGGGGTTGTACCACGTGTTCCTGGAGGACTGGCTGCTGCGCTTTCCTCTGTCTCAGATCCTCGTCATGCGAATGGAGGACATGAGGGACAATGTCACTAGAGAGATGCTGAATGTCTACTCATTCCTTGGCTTAGGTACACGTGTGTGTGTGTGTGTGTGCTTCTCGTGTGTTTTAGTGAGTATTTCTTGGTAAACTGCTTGTAGTCAAAATATGTCCGTTTTTAATTTATTTAATTTACTTTAATTTAAATTTTAATTAAATTTTTTGTTTAATTTTTAATTTACAAAAAAGATCAAGCAGCTATCAGTGTTTTTCTTGTTAGGATTGTATAATGTGTTAAGTAAACGTTCGTGTCTACCATCTCATGGATGTGCTTAGATGTCGTGGATGTTTCTTTGTTCAGAAAAACCCAACAGAAAGACAATGCTCCAAATACAGAAGACTCCGAGACAGAACGAGGGAGTAAAGTCTCGGACCTGGGTCCCATGTGGAATCACACGTGGAAGCTACTGGAAGATTTCTATAGACCGTTTAACGAACGGCTGGCAATGATTATGAAAAACGAACGTTACTTGTGGAAAGATTGATTAAAGCCATGTACTACAAATATATCGTCTGATGTTTACTAAACTTTATATGAGTATATGTTTATGATTAGCTAAAACTTCCATAAAAAGTTATTTCTCATTCAAGTCTTCCCTGTGTGTAATCGTAGCAACAGACAGACAGCTGTAAGTTGTTGATCATAATAGGCAGACCAGACTGACAGACAGAAAGCTGTAAGTTGTTTATCAAGGGTCATGCCAGTGACAACAATTCCATATTCCTGACGGATGATGTAAAGGTTATGTTTTCGCTCACCTTGATGTACTTTGCCGGACTGATTTTTTTCTCCAACATAAGAGGGCTGCCGTTTTATCATCATTGAATTTAAGTTTATTTTTTCTTACCATCCAGTCATTAACTTCACAAATACAGTCAGCTAGCATAAAATGTAAAAAGTAATAACAATGTCGTAGAGCAGAGAAACGATTTTTTAGTAAAGTGAAAAGGTCTAATCAGTAAACCACAGAAACTCGGGACCAGGTGGTGCACATGACTAGCAGTATGAACAGTCTGTTCGTCAGCACACAAAAGCTAAGATGTTGACAGATGGCACTAAGCAGGAACAGTTAGAAACAAACATCCACCACTGCAGTTTTTAAGAAACAGCAACACATCATTTTTGCATAAATCTTGTTTATTAATAGATTAATTGCAGACCTATTTGCTTATTTGCTGTGCCACTGCTTAACAGCCATAGGCGGACAACAAGCTTTATGGGCTGTTGAATATATTTATATATATTTAATCAGCCGCCTACCAGGCCATCAACTGCACTTACTACTCTCAATACATTGACAAAAGTAGCGAACTCCTCATCAAGATGTAGCCTAGGAGCCGCCTGCATACACAGGAAAGTACGAGATGAAATGAACAGAAATGGTGACAATGTTTATGGCGTGCTTTCTTCATTGTTTCAAATATGTATTTTTTAAACTTTGAACAACAGGACACTTCATTATAGTCATGACACTTTCATCAGAACCAAGATCTATATCAGCAACACCGAGAGAGTGAAGTAAATAAGAATCAAAACCAAACGGACGTAAAAAACAAAAAGGTCAACAGCGAGTTCACAGCGTCTTTTGTTTTCTTGGTGTGAATAACTGTCACACAACATTCATCTCTATTTACCTCAGCCAATGAGTAGCAAGAAAGATCTGGAAGATGAACACTAATTGTCTGGGAACTTTTTACCGATGACAATCAATGGCTGGTAACAATCTTGTGACAGGATATGAGCGAGGGAGCGGCTGAGTGGGTGAGTAGAGGAATACTGTTCTTTCCACTTCTACTGAAAAATATAATTGAAACTAAACTTGTGTCCTCAAGCTGTCATGGTGGGCAAACACAGTTTCCTGCAGGTCGCCATCAGTCGACGGGTTGTTGTTGTCTCCTCCCGTCAACTTCGTCGTCGCTTCGTGTCCTTGACCTTTGTTTCCTTCTGACCTTGTTGCTGCTCTTCGCACATAGAGAGGAGTTGTGGAGACTGTGTCGACACGTCCTCAAGACGACAGATGCACAAAGCCGAGATCCGAACCTCGGCCTCCTCGTCGACCTGGGGCCGTCAACACCACCAGAGGCTTACGACCTCTTCAAGCTCGTACGTGACAACTGTTCAGAGTTCATTTGTTAATTCTCGCAGCACAAACATCTTTACGTTACCTTCTATTTAAAACAGAAAGCATAACAAGATTCAGCAAAAACTCTGTTATTGGACAATCACATAGGTGTAAATGTAGTCTTGCGAGTAATACAAGTATACACGTGTGTGTTGCGACTTTGTACAGGGTCCTTTCCACTTTCTTGATAATTTCCGTAACCCGTGTTGGTTGACATCGGACACTGGGCAGCTGGCGTGTCTGCCCTTCTTCTTCCTGGCAGGCTTCCCCAAGTGCGGCACCACCGAGCTCTACGTCAAGCTCCACAAGCATCAGCACGTGGCCAAGCTCCTCACAAAGGAACCTCACTGGCTCACCCGACTGCGCTACCAAAACGAAAGCGAGTCTCCTCTTTGTTCTTCATTGAGTCATTGTCATTTGTCTTTTTGTCAGTTGATTCATTATCTTTGGTCTTGTCCAGACTTGTTTCACGGGCATGTCGTTAGGTCAGAAGGTGTATTTATTGAGGGTCACACATGAGGTTATGTTACTTATTACCTTAGTGAAAACAAACAACTATCAACCTTGAGGCAAGCAATTCGAAGATAATTCGAGTAAGATGCTTTCTTCTTCAACCAAATTTTACCACTTTTGTATTTATGTAATAGTCGAGAAAAAGAAC
Source organism: Pomacea canaliculata (assembly GCF_003073045.1). Taxonomy (NCBI): domain Eukaryota; kingdom Metazoa; phylum Mollusca; class Gastropoda; order Architaenioglossa; family Ampullariidae; genus Pomacea; species Pomacea canaliculata. The sequence continues at coordinate 5,399,213 of NC_037594.1, read as the reverse complement.
ATTGATATCGTTTTAGGTTGGAACATAATTATTTTACCAGGTTTTGCTGACTATATCAGGGCTGAAATTGGAACACTGTAGATATTTTGACAGACTTTGCTGTTACAGAAGTTTATTGTCTGTTATTATTTTCACAGGCTTCGATAACTACACGTGGCTTATCGCAAAGTCGTTGCTGAGGAAGACGATGAGATCGAGCCCTAGCCAGCATATGAATTATAATCCCTATATTGTCGGTAAGAAAACTCACAAAGACCATGACAGCACCACCCAGTAAAAAACGACATATAATTTCAAAAGATTATTTTATTTTTTTTCCCACAATACATGGGAAGTTTGTGATACTACTGCTAGTTACACACAGATGACCACCAGGGTCGCTACGAGCGACACTGGCAATATTAAGGCTGAGGGCAATATTAAGAACACTAATATTACTGATGTGTGTAGGCGATGGCAGTGCGTCCACTGTGTGGGACAACGACCGGTGGTACATGTTGCCTGACAGCAGCTACTACTCCGAGCCCTACGTCACCCACGCCGACTACGTGCGCCACCTACTTCCTGCTGCAAAGATTATCATCATTCTCCGAAACCCTACCTTACGGTTCAAATTTCCTTTTGTACACATTTTCAGCGATGATTAGATGCTAAACACATTGCTTTTAAACAGTGTAGACAGACTGCTTTTTAAAATATTTGAAATCTTGAACTTGTCTGTCTCAACCGTCACTTTATGTTCAACTCTTTGACAGGATCTACTCGGACTACAATTTCTTCTTCACAAACGGCAGTTTATCTGAGTTTCACGAGTTGGCGGTGAAACAGATGGATATTCTTAAGAGCTGCTTCGCACAGCACACAGTCCGCTCCTGTGTTTACAACCAGTCGTTAAATTCTGTAAGTATTCACGTCAGTCGTTAGCTCTTGCGTTGGTAGAGTAATGGCGGTTTGATTAAAACAGATGCAGTAACAGTACCAACAATGGCAACCAACAGTAATAGCATTTTTTGTGAGAATAATGGCAGAATGTGTCTCCTTATTAATTTTGCAACAATTTTTGGATAATTTGTTATTTAAAATTCAGGATATCAAAGTAAACTAATCATTTTTCACAAAGGTTTTTATATGAGGTGTCAAGGTTAAAAATCATTTTGCTTGCCGGGTTTTCTATGTCTTTTCTGAATGCAGGATATGAAGCCTTTCTTTTCTATTGTAAAACATACTCAACTGCAATGCTCACAACACAAGTAATGAATTCATCATGCAGGTGTTCAGGATACGCTTGGGTCTGTACCACGTGTTTCTCGAAGACTGGTTTCAGCGTTTCCCACGTGATCAGATCCATGTTCTGCGCCTGGAGGACTTAGCGGTGAACGTGACTAGGGAACTGCTGACGATATACAGATTTCTCGGCTTAGGTAAACCCTTTGTAAATTCTAGTTTATTTTTTCTTTATTTATTTTCCTCTCAAGAAATTATCACAACAGTTCTGTTTATCATGTTGCGTTCAGACTGGACTTCTGTCACTATTGCAAGCCTAAGCTTAACATCAACAGTTGAAAACTTAGGACCGAGCTAAGCGAGATTAATTAAACGTTGATCATTTGCCAATCAAACTATCAATCGGTTCACATTTTGAAAGCTTTTATTTTAAAAAGGCATGACCCATGAGACGTACGACTCCCCCGATGACGATTGCTATGCCTCATCTACTTCACCCTTTAAGGGGTATTGAATTTTTCAAAATTATAAATACATATTCACACAAATGACACAATACCTCTCTTTCTTTATATAATATCTCTCACACTCACATTCATTCATTCACTTGTCGCTTATATATTACAAACAAATTTTATGTATCACTCACTCGTTCTTCCCTTCTTCCAGCTCTGTTATGCATATCTTCGTACGTAGTCAAATAAATCAAAGCAAACAACAACAACAAAAACCATATAAACAAACAATAAACTGCTGTCATGTGATGTTTCTGAACCTCTCGCTCATTCTTACCTAGGTCACAGATGCGCACACACACACATTCTATTAATTCTTCTAGGTCACCGTCCTCAGTAATAACTTAACAAATCATGTAGTGAGGGTCTTTTTATTTCTTGAAGTTAATAATGAGTGCAACTTGTAAGCATTAGGATTGTGAATATAGTAAGGTGATACATTATTTTTTATGCTGTTGTATTTTTTTTAATTATATTATAGATAACAATTAAATTTCATCCCCCCCCATGTTTGTTTATCTCGTATTTACATATCATTAGTGTTCTCACAGTTACAGCGAAAGGATAAATAATGACCGTAGATTGTATCGCTTTTATCATGTTTTGTTAACTTGCTGAAAGTCTAACGCATTGTGCTCACACACAGAGAACCCAAGCAAGACGACGCTAGCGGCGATAACTCAGAAGGAAAGGCCGAGGAAGAAAGGAGTGCGCTCCCTTGCACAGGGCCCCATGCTGAGGATGACAAAGGCAGCCTTGGATGAATTTTACCGTCCTTTCAACGTGCGTCTCGCCTCACTGCTCAGTGACATCCGATATTTATGGGAAAATTAAATAAAACAATTATCACTATAGACATTGAAGTTTAACAGTTTACAAGGTTAATACATCATCGTCATCATCGTCACCCAGTGGAGACGACTCGCTCGACGAGAAGCACAGCTCAGAGGCGCGCCGTCCGGACTGATCTTGTGCATCCTTTTGACCATCTTTTACTGGGCAGCCAGTCCACTATTCTACCTTCACCAGCCAGTGTTGTTTTTGTTTTTTTTGTTTTTTTTTGTTGTTTTTTTGTGTTTTGTTTTGTTGCTTTGTTTTTTTCTAGCTTTGGTATCGTCGACTTTAACATATACCCCTGCATAAGTAGTTTCGATAAAGTGTCATGTCGAGCAACATGGCCGAACCAATTCAGTTTTCGTCACTTGGCGAAGGGAAGGGGTACCACAGTCTCTGCTTTGGAATGCCTTAATCCGCCTCTCTGTCTCGGTGAGCAAATTATGATTCACAGTCATACAGCAGGATGGGGACGACTAGGTAGGGATCTGTACAGGAAGCAGGAAGCAGGGTTGTAGACAAGAGATCAGAGGATCAAATCCGTGCTTGTTCACTCACAAAGATCCACAATATAAAGCAGAAGGGTAGGATAGGGCAACATTGTGAGAAAAATTGTCTGCGGAGCAGAAAATGTTGAGCAACTGCAGGAAAAGAGAATTCATCCAGCAAATAAAAACCCCGAAATGGCGTTTCAAACAGACGATAACAAATACAACAATGGGGAACAGATTCAGGAAAAATTCAGGAATAGTGGCAGGTGAATGCAGCTGAAAGCACAGCTTTCAACATATAAATTTATTTTTTTTTATCGTGTATATGTCTCTACTATTGCTAGTAAGAGCGCTATACTGAATTGCCCCTGGGGAGCAATAAAGTTGCATTGTAAGACAGCAGGCAGGATGGTAAGTAATTAAAGAAGCTGTGAGATATGTGGAAAACAACCTTTAAAATGACTTTCGGCAAGGTTACCATCTTAAACTGATACGGGTGTACAGGTAACCGGTGCATGTTTTTTTTTGTGTGTGTGTGTGTGATGTGATCCTACTCTTTTATTTCCACACCAGCAGCTGTTTTGAACCCTCAGCAAGCGCGCAGTCTGTTCTTTTAGGTGGTCTCCAAGTATTGAGTTATACTAATTAAGACGGGAGTCGTTGTGTAAGATATCAGTTGTTTCTCCAAGTATTGAGTTACACTAATTATAAGACGAGGAGTCGTTGTGTAAGATATCAGTTGTTTCTCCAAGTATTGAGTTACAATAATTAAGACAGGAAGTCTCGCTCATCTGTGTGTGTGTTATGCAAGAAGGGGTGAGTGTAAGAAGAGGAGTACAAGAAGGATGGACAATTCACTCTGCACAAAAAAACACCGCTTCCATTAACATATATTTAATCAAAGAAAAATTTAAAAATACTACTACTCTTTGTTATAATTTCGACATATGCTACGAACAAAAGTAAATGCTAACATTTACTACTCTTAAATACTCTTTCAAGATGAACACCAAAACATGGCTTAGCACCAAAATGAACCACCCAAATGCATTGCTCCTTGAATACTTGCCGAATATAAATGATCATGGTATAAGAGAATAAAAGAATGAAAATATTTATTTCTGCTTCAAAGTAAAAATGCGAACTTCATAACGAAAATCTCTGGAAACATAAATATATCTGAGCATGTTTTTGGACATTGGATGCATGTCATGTGATCTCGCTCTTCTCTGTGTGTGTGTGTCATTGAAGCTTTAAAATACTGCCATTTCATATTAATTTATATTTAATAAAAAAAAATTCCTTTAAATTTGGGAAGTCACTTAAAACAAAAATATGTCTACAGAATAAACTAAATAAAAAAAGAATTATGCTTTAAAAATGTTCTGGAAGATATTTTTCTACTTTGTGTCTTTAGTTAGGGGGAATACATGCATTGACAACGAACGTATATAGTAGATATATATATAGACAAAAAATCGTGCTATCTAAATGCGGGGTATATGTCTAAAACCTGAAGCAAAATAAAAGGATTATACACTTTTTAAAAAAAATTCTGGTGCATAAATAGATAAAAATCCAGAAAAGTTCATTATAGTAACAATTCAATCAAAAGTGTTAAAGTGAAGACCAGTCTTGACAAATTACTGTGGTTCAGACAATTTATGTCAGTGCCATACGAAGTCTCCATGTAAGTAAAAAACACACATCTTACACCGTGATAGTGAGAGAATGAAAAAAATCTGTTCATTCAAATTAGTATTATAAGCATTTCTTTGTAACATGTATACTTATCTATTGAACTACAGGCGTCGTTCGCATGAGAATACTAATTCACATCGGCTTTTTATTTCATTTTTAATGCGCTGATGAAAGCAAACCTTCCCATTAGAAGGGATATTCAGGAACGTTACTCCATCTGAAATTTGAAACAGAAAATTACTATATTTATTTCCTTTTAATCTTTGTCTTCTTGGCAAGATACTTTTAATATTTGTCCTCAGAAGAAACCAACAAAATTTCAGTGTCAATCATTCGTTTTGGCTTATATTTTTGCAATGCAAGTCCATTCTTACTATCTGATGATAAATTAAACACACTTGGAGTATTTAATATCAAGGTGTGCGCATCGTTTTGTGCAAGCTTTTCCAGGTAAAGTCTGCCGAACTGCTTAAAACACTGGACTGGGTCCATTTGGAGATCCATTGGTTAAAAGGTAGACAGATGAATTGTAAATGTTTTCCCAATGTTTCAGTATCACGTACCCTAAGGTCTCAAAAAGGCTGTTAACTCCACCAGAGCAATGAATAAAAATCATTCGCTTTACGTAATAAATTATTTGTTGTTGTTGTTGTTGTTGTTGCTGCTGCTGCTGCTGCTGCTATCAAAGCTGCTCTCCTAGAGTAAATAATTTATTTTCTCGCTTACCGTGGAAATGCACACAGGCGGAGTCCACGGTCCAGTGCCGCTATGGCCGCCATTTCCTCACAGGTGAGTTCGAAGTCAAAGACCTGAGAGAAAGGTTGTAACTCATGTTAGTGTCCCTCTGTGTCAATGAATTATCGGTTAAAATAGCCATTTTCATAAACAGTTGAAACAAATTTGTTAAAAATAATCTTGCCTGACCTGAAAGTTACTTTTAATGCGAGCTGGTGTCAGACTCTTGACAATAACTGTAAGACCTCTCTGTATGATCCAGCGCAGCGCCACCTGCAAAACACGCACACACACATAAAGTACACACAATATGCATTCGCCGGGTATTCGTGAACGGAAGGTCCCCCGTGTATCGGTGCTCTCTCTCTCTTCATCCTTTCTCTCCTTATGCTTGATTCCTCGTGGATACATAGTAAAAAGTGTGTGTGTGTGTGTGAGAGAGAGAGAGAGATAATTACAATTACCTGTGCAGCTGTTTTTTTGTATTTTTCACCAATTTTATTCAATACCGGATCCTGGAGGACATTTACAGATGGTGTCATGTCGCTGCAAAATAATCCAGTCCAGAATCTGTATTTAACATACAAAGTAGGGCTTATAAAACTGTTCAAATTTATTAATGAACTCTGATGAAATCTTTCTATGCCCGAGAAGAAGTAATCATCGTTTGTCAGTCGGCCAAGTACATCTGGGATTTATTGTCACTGCAGACATGAATTTTCATAAGTCACAGCTGTCTGCAAATCTGTCTATTGTGATACAAAAGTTACAGCTGTTTGTCAGTCTGCCTGTTGGGATAGACAAGTTACACTGTCTATGATAAACAAGTTACAGGTGTCTGTCAGTCTGCCTATTATCAACTCTGTAAACCAGGGCTATCCTCTACGCGCGCTACCAACACCCTTGCCCCTGAATTTATTTTTTCTCGGTTGGATTACTGTAACTCCTTCACCGCCGGTTGCCCCTCATGCATCATTCACATAAAGTTCAGAATCGTTCTCGTCTGATGAGCGTATCCTAGCTATTCCTGTCACCAGAACAACAACATGCTCACAGGATTTTACATTACTGTGCAACAAAAAAAGTGGAAAGCTCTCTTCTTTCGTACCCGCCACCTACCCGATATTGAATCCGTGAAATGTGCACTGAAAACAAACCTCTTGCTGAAGCATTACTGTTAACAACAGTCGACACAATGGTAGTCCTCTTTCACACCAGTCCCCCGACACCTTTTCTCCGTTTTTTTTGTTTTTTTTTACTTTTCTACTCGTCTTACTCTGCAGAATAACGATACTTTAAGTTCTCGTCACCAGATTCCTCTTTCCGTTTTCTATACTTGTTTTATTAGTCTTTTATATTACTGTTGTTCATACTTCTGCCCTTCCCATGTCCTTGTCTATATTTTGTCTCTAGCGCTAAGACCTAGAGAGTAAGCTATATAAATTACGCATCATCATCATCATCATCATCATCATCATCATCATCATCATCATCATCATCATCGTCATGAAACTTATTGCTCGTTTCCTTCGATTTAAAAATAATATTTTCCTGTCATTCTGCTGTCGTATCGAGATTTTAACAGGTATACATTAGCAATGACATCAAACATTCTTGCGATGCTGACACACTGACAGAGGTCAAAGTTCAGTCACTGACTAGTCAGTGCCAGCTCGTCCTATAGGCGCGTAGGCAGTGACAACAATTCCTTCCTGCTTGCAGAAGTCCACGAGGTCGCTGTTGCTGAAGTAAGGATGGACCTCAACCTGCACCACAGACATGGACAGTGACATCACACTTTAGTCCAACTTTAGGTTTATTTGACTGATTTATTTGCCTAATTTTATTTCCTAATTTTCTTAAACATACAGACATGTTATTTCACCATTACCTGTAGATATGCCGGCTTATGGCGACACCGGGGTCTTTCAAGATGCGAGTGATCTGAGGAATGGTAAAATTCGACAAGCCGATGCTTCGAACTAGTCCCCTGTCCACCAGTTTCTCCATGTCCTACAATGTATATATGTTGAGATGAGACAAGAAACTGGAGAAATAGTTACTTTTTATTTACTTTTTGATGTAGAAGTGAGTGGTTTGTTGACAAATAAATTTGGACAATGTTCAACTTCATATAGCAAAGCAAGAAATATGAAAACATAGTATGCGTATAAACACGCTTCATCTCAGCGAGAGACCCAAGAGACGGGACCATGTCACTCCTCTCATTCGTTGTCTGCTGTAGCTACCCACCCGTCCTCGCATTCAGTACAAACTGTCTGTGGTGTGTTTTTAATTTTAGAGCTCAGTTTTCTTTTTATTCAGAAATATTTCTCACCCTCCAGGTGTCCAGAATGTCGACGTGCCCTGGTTCGTACGCTGCATTCAGCTCTTTAGAATTCTGAATTCTTGGGTGTCGCTGAAGAGGAAATGTAGACAGGAAAGTTAAATTGAAAGTAAAGGGTAAATGTTAGTGCTTTATAGTAAACTCAAAAGAGAGATTGGTCTTGACATGTTTATGCATGATTTGGAGATTGTCAAAGAAGTTGTTGAGTTAAATGCCGTTCTTATCTCTCAAGGACCGTAAAGTCCCATTGTATTGACAAATATTCACAAACAAGTTTGGACTAGCTCAGAATACTGAAGACTTTTCTCGTGATGAAGGTGATTTTTCAATTGTTGTCAAGAAGAATGTCCTTGCAAAATAAAGGATCCTCCCTCTGTGTCAGATTCATTGAGTCTAGTTGTATTGAAAGTAGAATTCTACCTGCAGCCTTTATGCTTTTCCCACTTTTCAAAGGTAGAACAAAATTGTTTAAGTCGTTCCTATAAGGTACCTTTCTCTGCCTTTCAGAAAGATTCGTTTAGATTCTTGTACAATTTTTGTTGTAATTCAGAAATATTTTAGAACTTCAGTTTATATCCTTTTAGTTGCTGTATGACAGCTACAAATTGTAATAATAATTCAACAGTCTTAGCAGAAAGAAATATTTAGAATACTGAGTACCTTGAAGGACACTGGAAAGTGTATTATATAGAGGTCAAGGTAGGTCAGTCCCAGGTCATTCAGCGACTCCATCAACGATTCTTCCACGTCTCCATGTCGATCGTTCCAGAGCTGTCATAACAGAGTTCTAGACTAGCCAGCTTCTTCTTGGATTTATATATAAAAACTCATAAATAATGAGTCGACAAATAACTTAACTATAGACTGTTAAGTCAGTACAGCACTGTGGGTGTAATGGCTTTCGGGTGTATGCACAGATCACTACTGTCACTACCCAAAGTTGAAGCAGCAAAAATGTCTTACTATTCTCTTCCAACAAAACATAGACATTACTTTTATATGTCTCTTCCCCTCTCCTCTGCTCCCAGAAAGACGGCTCCCACAATTGTAAACTTTACGAAGACAACCTAAATTACAACCAATCAACATCTGCGACTTCACCGAACAGTTGCCCTCCCACCTTTCACATCCTCCATCCCCCATTCATCAAAAAGGTGGGTGAACTCTTTAATCCCCCATCTCACAGACTTAAGTAACTATTTTTAACCAGCCAGTCACAGTCTCTGTACCTTGGAACATATGAAGAGCTCTTCACGCTTCACCACACCCTCGTCTATTTTCTGGCGGAGGGCTTTGCCTATAGCGGGTTCACAGAGGTAGAGATGGGCCGTGTCGAAATAGCGGTAACCAGCATCCACAGCCACCTTCACCGACTCACCCACCGCCTCGTGATCCTGTTGACAGAAGCAAGTTCCCACGAACATGTTTCTCGTTCTTTGTCCATGTTTTATTGTTTTAATAGACCGAGTAGGACGTCCTTTTGCGAAAATTGGCAAATCGGTTTTGTTAATCGTGGTTCCGGTCAGAAAGAATTCTTACAGACCCAGAACTTATCTTTATAATTTCCTCATGAACTAACTTTAAATAAATTTTTGAATTAACATTAGATGTTGGTGTCCTCCTCCGTTAAATAGACTGATGTTGCACTAAATATTTGAGAGAGTCCTGACCTACAATCGTCGCCTCAACACGACGGTTTGGCCGACTCAGCAATATTTTACTTGCTGTTCCAGTTTGCTGACAGTGTCGTACGTCCTACAAGTACAGAAATCCACTGAACTGGGAAAATATGTGACCCTCCACGACGAATTGAGTCTTCAGTCGCGCGGAACAGCTTTGTGCTAGAGGCCCCGGAAGGTGGTAGGGGTCCATTTTGTGCAGCTTCACTTTTCTTTAAAAATGGATTCCTTGGTTATTAAACTATCAGGAAATACACTGCTATGTTAAAATAAAAGTTAGAAATTGACTTAAAATACGTTTTAATCGAGGCACCCTACTGCGATCTGTACTGATTTCTGCAGAAAAGTTGACAATTTAAAACGCTGTTTCGATGTTGTTTCCCTGTCATAACCCCATCGTGTTATACCTTACCAGAAATCCCGGAGTCTGTATGTCCAACTTCTTCAAAGAACGATTCAAATATTCACCAATCAAACGAGTTTTTTTCTTCAAAAGTTTAGGAGTGAACAAACCTGGTCGGCCATCTCGACGCTAATCTTTGAACCCGCTTTTCTCGAAATGGCCGCCATCGTACTTTCACACTTTTAAAGGTTGTAAAACTCAATGTTCTAGAAGAACAACTTTTGTATCAAAAGAAAGTTCAGAACCTGTACTTTCCAAAATATGCAAATTGGCAAATCTGAAATTTCTGACTTAAGAGGGTTACATATATATTTGATCCGGCCAAAGACACCAATGCTGCCTCACATGACTTTGTGCAACAGGGGAAACGACGTCTGTGACATGACAGTTCTACTGAAGCTGGCCGACACACTTCTTTATTTAATTTAATGTGTACAAGAGTCAGTTGCTGAGGAAATTCTAACTGCCGTGAATGCAGTTTTATTATTATTATAGAAGGTTTTACGCTGGTATAGACTAAAGTTTTGGTTTTGCTTGACAAAAAAAAAAAAAAAAAAAAATCTGCAAAAATGCATTTTACAATTTGTATTAGTACACTTTCTGGGATGTACAAAAACTTGACCACAAGCCAGTGACAGACATTATGCAAATGTGTAGCTTTAGACAGCTAAAAAGTGAAAGTCTTACTTCCATGTTGTTGTAGGTGCCGAAGCCAAGGACAGGCATCTTGTAGCCAGAGGACAGAGTGACAGCGAGACATGGCGCCATGTTGCGTTGTGTTGCGTTGTTGCGTTGTTCACACTGCGCTAGATGGCGCTCGTCCCACCTTTATACAGGTGACCTGACTGCCGTCACGAGGGCGTAACGACTTGATGTAACAGCTCCTTGTCCCGTATGTATGTCGACCGGAGAAGCGGCTTAAACGGGTGTAGCGCTGATCAGGGTGGATAGCTGCGAAACATTCGTATGAAAGGGAGCCCGGAGAAGCTGTCCGGTCTGGCGGACAGAGTTTAAAGTTCTCGGTGGTCTCTGGGCTGAATAGTCGGTATTATATATATTATGTATGTGTGTGTCGGGGGTATTGGATAAATATATATAATCAGATGTGGGGGGGGTGTTACATATATATATATAAGCAGTTATGAGACTGTGTGTGTAGGGGATTATTCTTGACTGTCTGACCTTTATGATTTACGTTGACTGGATCGGTGACTCGGGTTCAAGGCCGAGCTTAGTCTCGCCTTCTTAGAATTATCAAGACTAAAGACGACTCTATCTTCCGGTGCAGATTATTTTCAATTCTGATTAGATGATTCCACCAAGTTTGTGGTGAAAAGAGAAGACATTATACAGATCATGTTTTCCTCAGATTACATTTAAAATCATTTTTATGTTGGTTTACAAAAGCAATTCTAACCAAATCCTGACACTTCACAGGTCCATCAGCCATCCTGTTCCATGGAGCTTGTTATTTTGTTGTATGCCAAACAAATGACACGGAACATCCATAACACAAAACAAGAACCTGTACACTTCTCTGCTCACTTGTTTAGTTTTTTAATAAGAAAATGTGTCATGGGCCATTTAAATAGACTCCTACAGTGTGGGCCAATCTTGACCAGTTACTACTGTTCGTGAAATTTGTGTTGTGACACACGTACCCTCCATCTGAGCACCCCGATTTCATCAAGTTTAGTAAAACTTATATTTTAAAATAAGAAGAAGGAAACACAATCAGTCTCCATTAAAGGTGTTTATTCTTTGAAGGTTTGTAAATTCAAGTAGTTGATATTGAGGAAAAGGAAAACTTAGTTTTACAGTCGTGAAGGTGAGAGGAGGAGTAAATCTGTTAACTGTAATCACTGTCTACAAATATTTTCTTATAACAAGTATATTTTATCGACTATTGAGCTACTGGCGTTTTACACATAAGAATACAAATCCACAGTTTCTCTTTGCTCCCGTGTCATTTACTAGTGACACACTGAAGTAAACCCTCCTGTTAGAACGGATATTCGGGTATGTTTTTCCACCTGAAATTTGAAAACAGAAAATCTCAATATTTGCGCGCGTACACACACACACACATAAACACTCTCTTCCTTTGGCTATTATTTTTTTCTGTCTGTTAATGTTCTCACTTTGCTCGTGAGGAAAACTGTTTTGTGTCGCTCTTGTTTTTATTGTCATAGTTCTGTTTGTGTGATTATTTGGATGTCAGTGCTTAGAACAATCACTACACTTGTGCTATCGGTTTTATAAATATAAATAAAACTGCTTTTTACGTTGGAAATGCACACAGGCGGAGTCCACGGTCCAGGGCCGCTATGGCCGCCATTTCCTCGGAGGTGAGTTCGAAGTCAAAGATCTGAAAAATATGTTGTGACTCATGTTAGTGTGTGTGTGAGAGAGAGAGAGTGTATGTGTGTGTAAAATTGACAATCAGTGAATTCTGAAGTTAAAATAAGAATTTAAAATAAACAGTCAAAACACTTGTCTAATACTTGACATTTAAGTGCCAGCAATTCTTCTCAGAATGAACAGAATAGAGACACAGAACAATCAAGAATGATTTTTTTTAAGAAAAGCCAGTTGCCAGACCTGCAAGTTACTCTGAATGCGAGCAGGAGTCAGACTTTTGACCACCGCCGTCAGACCTCTCTGTATATTCCAGCGCAGCGCCACCTACAACACACACATGAATAAAATAAAAATTTTCCTGGAATTTGCAGTTCAAGATTAGTTTTAACAAGTTCACAAAAAGGTGACAATCATGTCTTCCAATCTGAGATCGTAATTTGCGTTTAGAGTTTGTAGAGGGAAGGATGTGATTGTAATATTTGTAAATGTCATCCATTTGTTACAGGTAGACACTGATGTAGATATTGCCCAATTTTTAAGTACTCGTAAAAGTCAAATCCACCCTGGTATCAATTATTACAAAAGTCTTTCATGTGTTGTATCATAGCTAAAATGCGTGATAAACATAAAGATGGCGATAAACTTCATTATCTATGTAATTGTAAAAAATAGGCTGACGAGAGTGAGAATATGTCTTTGTACATGTGTATCAATATATACATACACGTACATGAATGTGTGTATATGAATGTGTACATATACACAAATTCATATACGTGTGTGTTAATATGTCTGCATATGTGTGAATATACATATGTATAAAGGCGTCAGTGACTGGACTACAAATACCTGTGCAGGTGTCTTCCTGTACTTTGCACTGATTTTATTTATTACAGGATCTTGCAGAACATTGTCAATTGGAGCCAGTCCGCTGCACAACAATAAATGTCGAAATGTGTATTTAGCGGTCGTTCATCAAACTACTGTCAGCCTGGGTTTGACCTGGGCACGTGAAAACACTGGTCTGAGCTTAAAGTAGTCAGCTGCATAAAACACCCACACACTAGGCAAAATATAATGATGATGACGATGACTATGATGATCATCAGAACGACAACGACGATGATGATGATGTGCCCAAGCTCATGGCTCTTTACAAATGATACTAATCATGAGAAATTAAAAAACTACAAAAGAAGTGAGAAAAAAAGCGGGAAACGGAAGAAAGAAAGGGTGGTGCTGTCTAATGAACAGCTGACCTACCACTGTTCTCCATTATCTAACAGGTCTATAAAATCACAAGAAAGGGACAAAAGTTCATAGCACATTTTGATGAAGAAAAGAAAAGTAATAGATAAGAGTTGTCTGTGTAACCCAGATATCACTTTTTCACAGTCAAAAATCTGTCAGTCAAATATGATGTCGAGATTTTTCCTGTTACACTTTAGCATTGACAAAGTTCTTGTATTTTAGTGCAAGGGATGTGACAGAGGTCAAAGTTTAGTCACTGACTAGTCAGTGCCAGCTCGTCCTATAGGCGCGTAGGCAGTGACAACAATTCCTTGCTGCTTGCAGAAGTCCACGAGCTCGCTGTTTCTGAAGTAAGGATGGACCTCAACCTGCACCGACAGACATGGACAGTGACATCACACTTTAGTCCAACTTTCAGTTTACTTGACTGATTTATTTGCCTGATTTTCATAAACATACAGACAGACATGTCATTTCCCCATTACCTGTAGATATGCCGGCTTATGGCGGAGACCGGGGTCTTTCAAGATGCGAGTGATCTGAGGAATGGTAAAATTCGACAGTCCGATGCTTCGAACAAGTCCCTTGTCCACCAGTTTCTCCATGTCCTACAATGTAAATTTGTTATTCTGAGATGAAACATATGTAAGTGTATACTTTTTATTTCCCTGAGGTATTTGGATGGCTGCTTAGTTTAGGTTTAGCTGATAATCTTGATAGTAAAGCAAGACATATGAACAATCACATAAGAACTTCTTCATCTCTCTTTTTCTCACACACACAAGCACACCGTGTCGTTTGGTCAGTCAGTTATGAATGTGCATAATTTGGTTTTTTAGCTTTTTTCGGAAAAGGAAAATTAGGTTGAAGACGCACTTATCATTTTGCTTTGAAATGCTCACTCACCCGCCAGGTGTCCAGAAAGTCGACGTGTCCGGGTTCGAACGTTGCAAACGCATCTTCAGCTTTTTGAATTCGTGCATGGTGCTGGGACACAAACAAGAAGTGTTTACACTCAAAGTAGCCGTTTACGTGCAGTCGAGTCTAAAACATTTGTCTGTGTGTTTGTGGAGACCCCCAGGTCTTGTTATTGAACTCTTCCTCCCTCTCTCCATGAAAGTGTTTTCAGTTAGTCTCGGAAGTGCGATCATTAAAACGCTGGCATCTTGGATTAAAAGACATTTCGCAATTTAAACACACTGAGGTCTTAAAACAGTTTTGCACAACACATATATTTTAAAGGATTTTTATAAAGTATTTGAAAAGTTGGTTTAACAAAACAGTTTTTACATAGTTTTTACATGTGCTGTAATATTTTAGGCAGTTTACAAAAATGAAAAAACAAACTAATAAGAAATATGGCACCACTCAGAAAATGAATGCTAGTAATATGCTAGTAATGACAGCATTAGAATTGCTGTATGGTTTGACAAAGAGCTCGTTGTCAAAGATGTTGTTGAGTTATAAGCCGTGTTCCCATAAGCTGTTTCTCTGCGTTCTTAGAAATATTATTTTAGATTCTTGAACACATTTTGCTGTAATTCAAAAGTATTTTAGAACTTCAGTTTCTGTCATTTTACTTGAACTTGATTACTTTCATAGGAAGAAAAAAGTTTGTATACTGAATACCTTAAAGGACACTGGAAAGTGCATTAAGTAGAGGTCAAGGTAGCTCAGTCCCAGGTCATTCAGCGACTCCATCAACGATTCTTCCACGTCTCCATGTCGATCGTTCCAGAGCTGTCAGAACAGAGTTCTGGACTAGCCATCTTCTTCTTGGATTTATATATAAAAACTCATAGATAATGAGTAAACAAATAATTTAACTATAGACTGTTAAGTCAGTACAGCATTGTGGGTGTAATGGCTGTCGGGTGTATGCACAGATCACTACTGTCACAACACAAGCTTGAAGAAGCAAAATGTCTTCATATTCTCTTCCAACAGAACATAGACATTACTTTACAGGTCGCCCCGTCTTCTTTTATAAAAAGAAGGCTCCCAGAATCGTAAACTCGATGAATATAACCTAAGTTGCCCTCCCACGACACCCTTCATATCCGCAGCCCCCGTACATCAAAATCACAACTGAATGGAAGCACTCTTTGACCAGCCACCTCACCCACTGGTCAGTCTACTCTGTAGGAAAGTGCTTCCACCTACAGTTGATTTCGCACTATTAGGAGAAAACTGGAGTACTACGGAGAAAACCACGACTCCCAGCCCTGTGGACAGGTGCCACATACACAGGATGTCCCTATACAAGATCTGAACCCTGAGCCGTACACTGCAGTCATGACAAACAAGTGTTACAACCAATACACTAGGCGCCCCTTCCTCACCCAAATAACTAACCACTTTTAATCAGCCAATCAGTCTCTGTACCTTGGAACAGATGAAGAGGTCGTCACGCTTCACCACACCGTCCTCTATTTTCTGGCGGAGTGCTCTGCCCACAGCGGGCTCAGTCCGGTAGACCCAGGCCGTGTCGATGAAGCGGTACCCAGTATCCACAGCCGCCTTCACCGACTCACACACAGCCTCGGTATTCTTCCACAGAAAAAAAAAATCCCAGAATTCATAGTCACATTTTCCGTACACTTTGTCACACATTACGTCACGTGATACAAGGTGCTCGCTCAAAACCACGAATTTTATGGTGTGGTTTGTTGATAACCATGAAACCAAAGATGCAGCAGAGAATTAATTTCACAATCCCATGTCTCAAAACACGTCTGATCACGGTGACTTCGCGTTCACCTCCCAGTTTCGAACAAGGAGAGGAAGAATATTAAAAAGAAAAATGCAGAGAAAAGGGAAGAAAGTTTATCGAAAGGGTGTTTGTAAAGAGTCAGTAGGAGAAATGAAAAAGATCGAGATATCTAATCAAAAGCAGAACAAAAGCGAGAGAGAAAATGAGAGAAGGTGAGAAAGAAAAGCCTTACCTCGAAGTTGTTGTAGGTGCCAAGGCCAAGTACCGGCATTTTGTAACCAGAGGATAGAGTGACAGTGGGACAGGCAGCCATGTTGTGGTGTTGTTGTGGTGTTCAGACTGCTAAACACCCTTCAACTCTCGCCTATATAGGTGACCGAACTGTCGGGATTCACACGTTCTTGATAATGTGAACTTCATGTAAAATATCGTTGACTGGATGGGTGACTCGGGGTTAAGTCAAGGCTTAGTCTCGCATTCCCTTCAGTAATCGAGACTAAAAAGGACTCTATATTCCGGTGCAGATTATTTTCAAATTCTGATTAGATGATTCCACTAAGTTTGTAGTGAGAAGAGAAGACATTAAATGGCATTATGGAACATCCGAACATGGCACACACACACATACAGAGGTAAAGGTGACAGATACAGGCTTGGCGGTGGGGTGGGGTTAGTTACTTGTTGGGTGAATAACAGGATGGAGGTGCACGGATGTTTGGGACAGAAGTCGGGTGTGAAGGTCGGGTGAAGAGGACAGAACATGAAGAGATATTTCAGAGGTGAGAGCTACGACTCATCGAGGGCGCGAGAGTGTGGTGTGGAGGTTGCGCCTTAGGACCATCGACTGCCGTTAAAGTAAAAGGACTTGGAAGCCATGAGAGTGTTGTGCGTTTACATTACAAAGTAGACACAAATGTGTACAGTGCATATGACTGCAAGATGAAGCTAAATAAAATATTTGCACAATTTTTAAAAGTAATTACTGATACATGTAGTAAAGAAAGTTACAGTTCCCATTCCAGCAGTTTAATTCTGTGTCAAAGTGTGGGCCACTCTTGACCAGTTACTACGGTTCGTGAAATTTGTTTTGTGACACACGTACCCTCCATCTGAGGCACCGATTCCATCAAGTTTAGTAAAGCTTATATTTTAAAATAAGAAGAGCAAACAAAATACAGATAGCCTCCATTGAAGATATTTATTCTTTCAAGGTTTGTAAATCAAGTATTTGATATTGAGGAAAACTTAGTTTTACAGTCGTGAAGACGAGAGGAGGATAAATCTGTTAATTAAAATTAGTGTTTATAAGCATCTCTTTGTAACATGTATATTTATCAGCTACTGAACTACCAGCGTTTTACACATAAGATTACAAATCCACAGTTTCTCTTTGCTCCTATGTCATTTACTAGTGACACACTGAAAGCAAACCCTCCTTTCAGAATGGATATTCGGGTATGTTTTTCCACCTGAAATTTCAAACAGAAAATCTCTTTTCAATATTGGCACGCGCTCGTGCACACATACTCGTCCTTTTACTAACACATACTCTCCCTTACATTAACACACACGCACACACGCACTCTCTTCATTTTACTAACACACGGACTCTCAAACACTAACACACTTACACACAGCACGTGCACTAGGGTGAGCATGTCATAAAACTAATATTTTCAGCAAATTCTTGCGGCTTTTTCTGACAATTATCTTTCTTGCTTTTATGACTATAAATATTTTTATTTCTATTAATGCTATAAATGTACTCGTAAGGAAAACTGTTTGTTTTGCTCTTGTTGGAAAAAGTTTTTATTGTCATAGTTCTATTTTGTTTAAATGACAGCGTTTAGAGAGATCACCACACTTTTGCTATCGGTTTTATAAATATAGATGCACTTTGAATAGTAAATAATAAGTTTTCTTGCTTACTTTGGAAATGCACACAGGCGGAGTCCACGGTCCAGTGCCGATATGGCCGCCATTTCCTCGCAGGTGAGTTCGAAGTCAAAGACCTGAGAGATATGTTGTGACTCATGTTAGTGTGTGTGTGTGTGTGTAAAATTGACAATCAGTGAATTTTGAAGTTAAAATAAACATTTAAAATAAACTGTCCCAAAATTTTCTACTGTTTTACATTTAAGTGCCAGCAATTTTTCTCGGTATGAACAGAATAGAGACACAGGAGCGTGAAGAATGGTCTATCATTTTTTTTTTTAAAAAAGACTAGTATCCAGACCTGCAAGTTACTCTGAATGCGAGCAGGGGTCAGACTTTTGACCACCGCCGTCAGACCTCTCTGTATATTCCAGCGCAGCGCCACCTACAACACACACACATGCACAAAATACAAAATTAACTCAAGAGCATGCACAACATGCATTATTATTCCGACACATTCAAACAATTTGCAGTTCAAGATTAGTTTTAACAGCTTCCGTAATTTCACAATATAGTGACAAAATGGCCAAATCCACCCTGGTAACAATTCTTACAAAAGTCCTTCATGTGCTGAAATTAATCTGAGCTAAAATGCGCGGTAAACATAAACATTTTAATAAACTTCATTATCTATGTAATTGTAAAAAGAATATGCTGACCAGCGTGAGAATATGTTTATGTGCATGTGTGTGAATATTTGCATATACATGTGCAGGAATGTGTATTTATAGGTATGAGTAAATTTGTATATATATATATATGTGTAAATATGTATGCATATGTGTGAATATATGTATAAAGGCGTCAATTACCTGTGCAGGTGTCTTCCTGTACTTTGCACTGATTTTATTTATTACAGGATCATTCAGGACATTGTCAATTGGAGCAAGTCCGCTGCACAACAATAAATGTCTAAATGTGTATTAAATGTAACGAGTGAAGGTCGTTAGACTACTGGAATTCTCTATTGTCAACCTGGTTACACCTGAACACGTGAAAACCCTGGTCTTAGTATATTTTGGTGAGAAAAATAGAGGACCAGAGTTGTCTGTGCAACCTGAGATCTGTTTTTCACAGTCAACAAATATCTTTTACATAGAATTAGGGTTGTTTGGTCAGTCATATATTATGTTGAGATTGTTCATGCTATACTTTAGCATTGACAAAGGTCTTGTATTTTAGTGCAAGTGATGTCACAGAGGTCAAAGTTTAGTCACTGACTAGTCAGTGCCAGCTCGTCCTATAGGCGCGTAGGCAGTGACAACAATTCCTTCCTGCTTGCAGAAGTCCACGAGGTCGCTGTTGCTGAAGTAAGGATGGACCTCAACCTGCACCGACAGACATGGACAGTGACATCACACTTTAGTCCAACTTTAGGTTTATTTGACTGATTTATTTGACTAATTTTCTTAAACATACAGACAGACATGTCATTTCCCCATTACCTGTAGATATGCCGGCTTATGGCGGAGACCGGGGTCTTTCAAGATGCGAGTGATCTGAGGAATGGTAAAATTCGACAACCCGATGCTTCGAACTAGTCCCTTGTCCACCAGTTTCTCCATGTCCTACAATGTAAATTTGTTATTCTGAGATGAAAACATACGTAAATGTTTACTTTTTCTGGTGGAGATGGTTGCTTAGTTTAGGCTTAGCTGATAATCTTGATATTAAAGCAAGAAAAATGGAAGACCATCAGGCAAGAAATTCTCCATGACTCACACACCTTGTCTATCAGGGGAAGACCTATATGCAGCTTACACTTCACTGATGACTTTCAGCTCATGTCAGAACAACGAGCTTTAAGTCCTTTTCAACAGACTGACAGAGGACCTAGACCTGTCAACATTAACACTGATGGCAGAGCGGAACTCTGGGAGCTGTAAAACGGTGTCATCCTTACTAGTTCGCCCTATGTACGCTCTTTAACACTCATGTGAAGACTAGTCTTCAGGACAACTTTACGGGTGGTTGAAGTAGAAGTGAAAGAACCACACACACACACCGCCTTGACCACCAAGGCGGTCTTTTGGTCATTCAGATGAATGAGCATAATTTTGTTTTTACCGTTTTCAGAGAAAGAAAATTAGATTGAAAACTCAGCTTTCATTTTAGAAGTACTCTCTCACCCGCCAGGTGTCCAGAAAGTCGACGTGTCCTGGTTCGAACGTTGCATTGAGATCTTCGAGGTTCTGAATTCGTTCATGTCGCTGTGAGACAAACAACAAAGTGTTCACGGACAAAGAAACCGTTAGTTTGCAGGCGCATCTAAAACATTGCTCTGTGTGTTCCAAGGAAGATGCAGAAATTACATATCTTTTGCACCGGATTATAGGCACAAGTTGAATTGTTCTTGCTATGGATTAGTGTAATTTCTTCAAACAACCTGTCAACAGTATATGGGCCTGGCAAATGCTACAGAGTATTTGGTCCGGAGGACTGGGCTCTAGGAATGGCCCTAAGACCATTTGGCCTTATTCTTGAAGGAGAAAACTGCTGACCCGAGAGTTCGCAAGATAGGAATATGAGGATGTGGTCTCTCGTCCCTAAGAGGCAGCGTCATTATGTACAAAGTCTGTCCCCTTGAGACGGTGTCTATGTTTCAGATATTCGTTAATAAAAAATATCTTTTTAAATATCTTTTAGATTTTTTTAAATTTGTGGATTCAGGGAACACCAGTCCCCAGTGACTGAAATTAAAAGAATCACGAGTATAGTCTCAAGAGTGAGCGGTGTTAACAGAGATAATTAAACTATGAATCCTAGTATTCTTCTGTCTGAATATCAAACTGAGAAACAGAAATTTTCTTATAGGACTTTATGTATAATTAGAGTCGTTAGGATAATAACGAGTAACTCAGGATGTATAGCGAGATTTGTATACATTTAATTTTATTGATTACTGTCAAATAATTTTTCCATAATTAAATTTACATAATGTTTGCAAAAAAGCTGATTTAGTTGTCTTGTTTATAACGAAAACGAACGCGCTAATGTCTGACAGACTGCATGACAGCGCACGTGAGTGTCGGTGATAATTCGTCTCACCCCCACTTCGCCATGCAAACGCACTGGTATCTATTGCAACTTCTTCCACAACCAGTGCTGTATTTAATTATACAGTATATTGAATACCTTAAAGGACACAGGATAATGCATGATGTAGAGGTCAAGGTAGCTCAGTCCCAGGTCATTCAGCGATTCCATCAACGATTCTTCCACATCTGCATGTCGATCGTTCCAGAGCTGTCATAACAGAATTCTGGACTTGTCAGCAAGGATTTGCATATTAAAAATTTATAAATCAAAGGAATTCTATCACAGACTGTTTCCTCAGCATCCAGTAATGTGCGTATAATTGTTGTAATATTTCCTTTGTAATATAACCATATAGTAATACAGGGCTGAAGAAAAATGTCACGATTAAAATGCGTCTTTGAACTCCCTTTTTAAAAATCACAGACTAAGTATATCTCACCCAAAATCCTAAACTAGGCAAAGGTAAAGCACCAAACAACAACTCAAGATATAATTGACATTTGCGACATCACCGACTAGCAAGCCTCTCGCAACATCTCCCACATCCCCATTCTTTGGCGATAAAAGTCGCCAAGCCAATGGGTTGAAGAATTCTCTACCAAACTAGCCAACCAACCATTCATTCACTCAACAAACTAACAACTTAACCAGATAATCACAGTCTCTGTACCTTGGAACATATGAAGAGGTCGTCACGCTTCACCACACCGTCCTCTATCTTCTGGCGGAGTGCTCTGCCCACGGCGGGCTCAGTGAGGTAGAGGTAGGCCGTGTCGATGTAGCGGTACCCAGCATCCACAGCAGCCTTCACCGACTCACACACCCCCTCGTGATTCTTCCACACAAAAACCAGATCCGAGAATTCAGTAACATTTTCGTACTCTTCTGCAAGTCTTTCCTACAAGCATGAAGGGTGGATTTAATCCTCACCTCCTGTACATCAAATATTTATTGAAAAGCTGTTCTAACACCGGGATCCAGTTCCTGGTATGTACGGTTGTACACAGTCTCCTGAACACGAAAATTAAAAATAAACAGGATCCACACGGTAAGAAGAGCACAAACGTACACACAATTTTGAAAAATATTTTTGATGAAACCAAAGATTCAGAAGAGAATTTCACAATCCCATTGCCTCAAAACACGTCTGATCACGGTGACTTCGCGTTCACCCTCCCAGTTTCAGATAAGAAGAGGTAGAATATTAAAAAGACTAAGGCAGAGAAAAGAAAAGAAAGTTTATAGAAAGGGTGTTTATAAAGAGAAGGAATCAGTAGGAGAAATGAAAGAGATCGAGATATTCAGAAACAAGAGCGAGAGAGAAAACGAGAGAAGGTGAGAAAGAAAAGCATTACCACGAAGTTGTTGTAGGTGCCGAGGCCAAGTACCGGCATTTTGTAACCAGAGGATAAAGTGACAGTGGGACACGCAGCCATGTTGAATTGTTGTGTTGTTGAGACTGTACTATACGCAGCTCCACCCGCTCCTATACAGGTGAGTAAGGTGACCCGACCTGTCGGGATTCATGTGTAATGACACAACAGCTAAATACGTGATTGAGTTGGCCTCGACACCGTGGTGCAGGAGAGAGAGAGAAGTGAATGACGAGGTTTATGTCATCAAAGATAACGGCGACACGTAAGAGGAGGTTGGAACTAGAATGATGAAGGTAGTGCTAGAGGTCCAAAAGTATCTTCTGACTCCAGCTGTTGACATGGGCAATGCAGACATGGTGCAGTCATTATTCAGCAATTGTACTTTTGTCAACATTTGATCTTTCGCTCTCAAGCAGGTCGCCAGTACTCTTGATGTTCTTTCCCTAACTTGACATTCCACAGCTCGTTAGGCAACGAGGCCACGATGTTACGAGTGACGAGGGAAATAAAAGTTGCGATGGTGCCATCCCACACTCTTCCCATTCGCACTCTTCCCCTTCCATCGCTCTCTCCTTGTTTCTGTCCTTCACTACGTCTCTCTCACACTATGGTGTTGCTGTCAAAATTTGCTTTTTGTAGTTGACGAATGTCGAATTTTGTTCCATATGTTGTCACAGATAATTAAAACCCAGAAAATAAGCGTTCTCCGTGGTTAGATACTTCAACCAAACACTAAACTATAAACAACAGGAGTTTGTCAAATGTGGATAAAATTAGTAACACGACGTGGATTTACTTAGGTTTTAACCGCCAACAAATAAAATCGTATTAATATGCTCTATTTGTAAAATTATATTTGACACATGTATTTATAAATATTCATACATTTCATTTACGTATAAATGATAAATCGCTTAATATGGTCAGGCAAAAGAAATACGAACAGCCTTGTACACTGAAAAATTATATCTCTCTAACACACACACAAACAAACAAACAAACAAAGCTCTGGGAAAGCAGAACCTAGAAACATGCGACAGGATTGCTGAAGGAGAATGTCGCCCACGTACAAAGACCTCAGATATAAACTGTCGACTTTTTATGCCCCACATTCAGTTTATCTTGCACAGGTTGATGACCGGGTGAGGATTCTCAGAGAGAGAGATTACATATTCTGTGAACTATGTCACGTGACCAGCTTAGCGGTGCACGTTCTGCAGCTGGGAAACTGCAAATGTCAATGGGACATTTTTAAAACATGTAATTCTCCTTTTATTCCTATTTGCTTATCATTATCAAACCTGTTCTTTGGTTTCACATATGAGACTTTGCTCCATTAACATTTTCCGTAATGATTCTCTCAAGCTTTTTTTTTTTTATTTTTTTTTTTTGGTGGTGGGGTGGTCACATCTACTTTACCAACATCCAAGACAGCTTCCATACCACGTACAGCCACAAATCGCCTCGTGATTATTCCCCACAAATCCCAGATCCCAAGACTCATCGTTACATTTTCGTTACATTCATCGTTACATTTTCGTTACATTCATCGTTACATTTTCGTTACATTCATCGTTACATTTTCGTTACATTCATCGTTACATTTTCGTATCCATCGTCACACTTTATGTCACGTGATACTAGGTGCTCGCTCAAAAACACGGAGTTTATTGTGTGATTTGTTGATAACCATGATAACACAATGTTAATCGATGGATGATGATGTGAAGAATGGTTTTGGACAGTTGTGCTACTCGTTGTCTAGATGAACACTATAACATTATGCTAATTGTTGATTAGAGGAAGACATTGCTGGTAGTTTTATATTTATCTCAGAAAGTTCAAACAGTGCAATTAATTTTTATCAGATGTTGGCTCAGCGTCACAATTTCTGTCTTCCAGAGTAAAGAATTAAAGTCAGAAAAGTCTTTCCTACAAACATCAATAGTGGATTTAATCCTCACCTCCTGTACATCAAATATTTATTGAAAAGCTGTTCTAACACGGGATCCAGTTCCTGGTATGTACGGTTGTACACTGAACTCACTTGAATAGGTTGTATTTGAATATTAAGTTCCCTTTTGTTGAATATCCCCACGAAAATAAACAGGATCCACACGGTAAGAAGAGCACAAACGTACACACAATTTTGAAAAATATTTTTTGATGAAACTTAAGATGCAGAAGAGAATTAATTTTCACAATCCCATGCCTCGAAACACGTCTGATCACGGTGACTTCGCCTTCACTTTCCCACTTTCAAATAAGAAGAGGTAGAATATTAAAAAGACTAAAGCAGAGAAAAGAAAAAAAGTTGATAGAAAGGGTGTTTGTAAAGAGAAGGAGTCAGTAGGAGAAATGAAAGAGATCGAGATACCTAATCAAAGCAGAACAAGAGCGAGAGAGAAGACGAGAGAATTAAGGTAAGAAAGAAAAGCCTTACCACGAAGTTGTTGTAGGTGCCGAGGCCAAGTACCGGCATTTTGTAACCAGAGGATAGAGTGACAGTGGGACAGGCAGCCATGTTGCGTTGTTGTGTTGTTGAGACTGCTAGACTCCGCTCAACCCGCTGTTATATATAGATGACCCGACATGTGATTCACGCCTACTGACTGTGTGAACTTCATGTAAAATGTCAATGATTTGCATTCACTGGGGGAGAAGTCTAGACTAAAAACGGTTCTATGCTCCGGTGCAGATGATTTTCAAATTCTAATTCGATTATTCCATCAAGTTTGTGGTGAGAAGAGAAGAAAGTATATGGTTGATGTTTTCCTCAGATTACATTTTGAATTCTTTTTATATTGGTTTACACAAACAGTTGTAAGCAAATCCTAACACTTCACAGGTCCATCAACCGTCCTGTTCCATGAAGTTGTCAGTCTGTTGTATGCCAAGCAAATTGCACGAACACCCAAAGCCACAAGAAGAGAACCTGTACTAGCTTAGTTGTTTAGTTTTAATTTTAATACCAAAATGTATAATACATAAAAGTATTTTTAAAAAGTATAATAAGTATAAATGTGAGAATAAACATAAAGGGATGGTACTGCCTCTTTATTTATGTGCTTACTGTGAAAACTTACCTGTGACTAAAGTACAAAACTGTTATAATTAGGTTACAGCCTCTGATCCATCAGGTCAATAAGAAGAAACACTGATATCCTTATTTCTCCTTGTAAAGAAAACAAGCAAACCCCATGTCAAATTTAGGTTACTGTCTGACATAACGAACAGAAATGTACAGAAAAATGGGTATTTATGGGGGGTGTATTGTTCACATATATCTATGGTGAGTGAGTGGCTGTGTGACTATGGAGACTGAGTGAGAAAGAAAGGTGAGGTCTCTAACACTTAACTTCCCAATCCCCTGAAAAAAGAGTTAAGGGAGGATGGGCGGCTTCTATACACATAGAACAAAACAGATCTTACAATAGAAAACTGAATATTCAACAACAGAGCAGATATAAATGTTTTCTTTTATACACTGTACATGACTGCAAAATGAAGCTAAATAAAATTATTATTCACTTTGCAGAAGTAATTATTGCTGCATTTAGCAGTAGAAACCAACGAAGACCGCTATAGTTTCAATTACAGCAATTCACTTCTGTGTCAAAGTGTAGACTAGTCTTGACATATTTCTATACTTCACACAACATACTTCTGTGTCAAAGTGTAGACTAGTCTTGACATATTTCTATACTTCACACAACATACTTCTGTGTCAAAGTGTAGACTAGTCTTGACATATTTCTATAGTTCACACAACATACTTCTGGGTCAAAGTGTATACCGCTCTATCACCTATTGTTCAAACAAGGTGTGCTGTCACACATGTAACCTTTATTAGAGTAGAGATTATTAGAAGAGGAAAGAAAATGCAGTTTTACAGTCGTGTAAACGAGTGAATGGAAAATCTCTTAACTATTTATGTCTATAAACATTTCTTTGTAACATGTATATTTATTGACTACTGAACTACCAGCGTTTTACACATAAGATTACAAATCCACAAAATTTTTCTTTGCTCCTGTGTCATTTACTAGTGACGCACTGACAGCAAATCCTCCTGTTAGAAGGGATATTCAGGTAAAGTTTTTCCACCTGAAATTTGAAAACAGAAAATCACTTAATGATATTAGCGCGCTCACACATACTCTTTCACCCTCTCTCTCTCTCACACACACACACACTTTTTTACATTCTCTCTCTCTCTCTCACACTCACACACACACGATGACGACGACGACGATGAGGAAAACTCTTGTTGGACAAGCTACGTGTTTGTTGTTATTCTTCTGTATTAGGTTATTATTTAAATGACAATTCCTACAGCTCCACTTTTGCTATCGGTTTTGGTGCTATAAATAAAGCTGATCTTCCAATAGTAGATAATCTATTTTCTTGCTTACATTGCAAATGTACCCAGACGGAATCCACGGTCCAGTGCCGATATGGCCTCCATATCCTCACAGGTGAGTTCGAAGTCAAAGATCTGAAAAATGCAGTATCCCTTGTGTCAAAAGGAATTTTGAGATAAAAATAAGCGTTTAATATAAGCAGTTCCAAACATTTTCTCATTCTTTATATTTCAGGGCCAGCAATTCTTACAATCAATGGAATAGAGGCACAGGATCACGAGTAATGACCAATCCTAGAGTGTCCCACCTGCAAGTTACTCTGAATGTGAGCAGGTGTCAGACTTTTGACCACCGCCGTCAGACCTCTCTGTATATGCCAGCGCAGCGCCACCTGAAACACACACACACACAATAGTCACAGGTAAAAGTGAATACAAGAGCGCATGCGCAATATACCATACACCTCTATTTTTCAAATACTCATAAAATTCAAATCCACCCTAGTATTCTTACAAAAGTTCTCCAGGTACTGACTCTCTCGATAGTAGATGAGAGTATTATAGAGAATCAAGAACATCCTCTAGTTCGTCCTTTTGATTGATCTTCCACATATCTGGTTCGCCTTTTTTCTACTTTTCTTTCTTTCCCTTGATTGCTTGCGCACAAATGGTAAAGAGTTCTGAATATGTATTTAGCTGTTGGTGAGTGTCTGAATATGTGTATGTGTGAGAGTGAGAATTATGTAAATATTTATGCTTATATAAATAGTGTCAACATGTGTACATAATGTGCGAATATACGTGTGTGAATGTGTATACACGTGTGACTATGTATACATATGTGAATATATGAAAGGCTTTACACATAGTGAAAGGTGTCAGTGGCTGGACTACAATTACCTGTGCAGGTTGTCTTCCTGTACTTTGCGCCAATTTTATTTAGTACAGGGTCGTGCAAGACATTCTCAGTCGAAGCCAGTCCGCTGCACAACAATAAATGTCTAAATGTGTATTTAAAGTGGAACGAGTGAAGGTCGTCAACTACTTCAATTCTCTACTGTCATCCTGAGTTACACCTGAGCACGTGAAAACACTGGTCTGCGCCTAACGTAGTAAGCTGCATAAAAACACACACACACTAGGCCACAAATGAGAAATTGATGGTTTTAGAGGGCTGGACTAGTTAACTCAGACTGTATATATGATGGCGGCGGAGCTGATCCGGATGCCCATGATGATGATGACGAGGAGGAGGGAGAGGAGGAGGAGGGAAATAGGAGTTGATTTCTCTTCGACGTGAAAATAGCGTTATTTGGTGAGTCAAATATTATGTCGAGAGTTTTCCTGCTATACCTTAGCATTAACAAAATTCTTGTATTTTAGTGCAAGGGATGAGACAAAGGTCAAAGTTCAGTCACTGACTAGTCAGTGCCAGCTCGTCCTATAGGCGCGTAGGCAGTGACAACAATTCCTTCCTGCTTGCAGAAGTCCACGAGCTCGCTGTTTCTGAAGTAAGGATGGACCTCAACCTGCACCGACAGACATGGACAGTGACATCACACTTTAGTCCAACTTTCAGTTTGACTGATTTATTTGCCTATTTTATTTCCTAATTTTCTGAAACATACAGACAGACATGTGATTTCACCATTACCTGCAGATATACTGGCTTATGGCGGAGACCGGGGTCTTTCAAGATACGAGTGATCTGAGGAATGGTAAAATTCGACAAGCCGATGCTTCGAACTAGTCCCTTGTCCACCAGTTTCTCCATGTCCTACAATGTAAATTTGTTATTCTGAGATGAAACATATGTTAATGTGTACTTTTTATTTATTTTATATAGTAGGTATGTGGATGGCTGCTTAGTTTAGGCTTAGCTAATAATCTTGACATATGGACGACAATCACATAAGAAATTCTTCATCACTCTCTCTCTCTCTCATTCACACATACACCGCCTTGACCACCGTGTCGTTTGGTCAGTCAGTCATGAATGTTCATAGTTTGGGTTTTAGCTTTTTTCAGAGAAGGAAAATTAGATTGAGAACTCACCTATCATTTTGCTTAGAAGTATTTAGTTTACTCACTCGCCAGGTGTCCAGATGGTCGACGTGTCCTGGTTCTAACCGATGCAGCCACGTCTTCGAGGTTCTGAATTCGTTCACGGCGCTGTGAAACAAACAAGAATTGTTTACACTCAAAGTAAACGTTAGCTTGAGTAGCATCTGAAACATTTGTCTGTGTGTTTGTGGAGACCCCCAGGTCTTGTTATTGAGTTCTTCCTCCCTCTCTCCATGAAAGTGTTCACCGTTAGTCTCGGAAGTGCGATCAACCAAACGCTGGCATCGTGGGCTTACAAGACATTTTGCAATTTAAGCAACCCGCAAAAATTTTAAAACCAGAGTCTATCATTTTAATTCCCCTTGTTTCCATGCCCAGTTAAATTTAGAAGTAGTAGCAGCACATTTGCACTCAAATAATTGATAAAGTAAGTCGAATTCACGCGCAAACACAAAAACACTTGTCATACACACATGCACATACACGCACGCATATATATATATCAAATTCGAAATTGTCAGTATAAAAAAGGCGTTTAATGTATTAAATACCTTCAAGGAGACAGGATGATGTATGATGTAGAGGTCAAGGTAGCTCAGTCCCAGGTCATTCAGCGATTCCATCACCGATTCTTCCACATCTGCATGTCGATCGCTCCAGAGCTGTCATAACAGAGTTCTGGATTTGTCAGCAAGGTTTACATATTAAAAATGTATAAATAACCCACAATACTAAACGAGGCAAAGGTCAATAGCACTAAGTTATAATTCTGCGATTTCATCGAAAAGCAATCCTTTTGCAGTACTTTCCACACACCCATTCTTTAGAAATAAAAATGTGTTGAAGAACTCTCTACCAAATTAGCAAGCCATCCACCCACTCACTCAACAAACTTAACCAGAAAATCACAGTCTCTTTGAACCTTGGAACATATGAAGAGGTCGTCACGCTTCACCACACCGTCGTCTATCTTCTGGCGGAGTGCTCTGCCCACAGCGGGCTCAGTGAGGTAGAGGTAGGCCGTGTCGATGTGGCGATACCCAGCATCTACAGCCGCCTTCACCGACTCACCCACCGCCTCGTGATTCTTCACACACAAAAAAAAAAATCCCAGAATTCATAGTTACATTTTCGCTCAAAAACACAAAATGTTATGGCGTGGTTTGTTGATACCATGATAACACAATGGTAATCGATGGCTGAGAGTTTGGATCTCAGAAAAACAAATTTCCAGAATCCTGCGGTTAAACAAAGAGGATTCTAAAAATCTATAAAAATTATCGTGAAGAATGGAATTGAATTTATTTATTGAAGAGGTCCTCAACCTATTTCAAAAGAGCGGGGGACCAAACAGTAAAACCAATACAAAACAATGTATCATAAGCTACAAAGACAAACTGCATCATGCATTAAATAGTAAATATTAATTAAATTTCGTACTTCAATTGCTTCATAGATGTAATTTGCCACGCTATCAACTTGTTAGCTTTGCTAGCAGCACGGATAAACGGGAAGAAGATGAATATTGGTAATGCTTTTAGGTGTAATATATATTTTTCTTTTTCTTAATTCACTGTACCTCAGTGTAGTGAGTTGTGGTAGGTCTCGTATTGTCTCGTCTACAAATGGTGTCTTGTGTCTGACGTCTTGTGTACGTCATTTGTTCCACGTCACTTGAAGCAGAAAATGACGTCATACATAAGAGAAAAGCAGTTGCTCTCAAAATGTCCAAGTGAGCTGTCTTCTCCGCCATTTTTTTTTTTATGACTCTGTCAGTGACATTCCTCTGAACTTGTGACTCTTCCATTGAATTCACCTACACATCTCTTCATCCTCATCGTCATCTACGGGGGCTCGTCGAGCGTTGTGTTGTGTGTTTGTAATACGTCGTGCATTTGTAAGGTAAGTGTACGTTCGTTGTATTACACTTGGACATAAGAACATAACATGCAATTTCGACTTAATATCACCTGGACAAAAGGGACATGGCAGGACATTAGCACTGTCACTTGGATTGATAACAAAGTGCAAACGATAGAATAATTAACATCGGCGACTTCACTGAATAGAGAGACTTAACAACACCACCCAATTTCTTTACAGATGACATCCACGGTGACATTAACAACCCTGAGAGTTACAGATAATTTCATTTGTTAATATCGGTTGTCAGCTGTACTGTTATACATTAAACTAAATACTTTCTAAATGAATTGAAGAAAATGAGTTTATAAAGGAAGTACAGGCTGGTTTTAAGACAAACGTACAGTACAATAGATGGCATGATGCACTCTCAGTTATTTTCAAAAAAACAACTACTACATTATTAAAAAAATACTTTTAGGTAGCAAGGTGAGAAAAAAAAAGCCTTACCATGAAGTTGTTGTAGGTGCCGAAGCCAAGTACCGGCATTTTGTAACCAGAGGATAAAGTGACAGTGGGACACGCAGCCATGTTGTGTTGTTGTTGAGACTGCTAGACGCCGCTCCACCCGCTCCTATACAGGTGACCCGACCTGTATTTATTTATTGTATTTACACAATAGCTAAATACTTGATTGAGTTGGCCTCGACACCGTGGTGCACGAGAGCGAGTGAGAAATGTGAATGGCGAGTTTTATGTCATCAAAGATAACGGCGACACGTAAGACGGGATTGGAACTAGAATGATGAAGATAGCACTAGAGGTCCAAAACGTATGTTCTGACTCCAGCTTTTGACATGGGCAATGCAGACACGGTGCAGTCATTATTCAGCAATCATATATGTGTCAACATTTGATCTTTCGCTCTCAAGTAGGTCGTCAGTACTCCTTTCCCTAACTTGACATTCGAGAGCTCATGCTAGGCAATGGGGCCACCATGTTACGAGTGACGAGGGAGATAAAAGTTGCGATTGTGCCATCCCACACTCTTCCCATCCGCACTCGTCCCTTTCCACCGCTCTCTCCTTGTTTCTGTTCTTCGTTACGTTCTCTCTCACACTACGATGGTGTTGTCACAATTTGCTTTTTGTAGTTGACGAATGTCGAATTTTGTTCCATGTGTTGTCACAGGTAATTAGAACCCAGAAAATAAGCGTTCTCCGCGGTTAGATACTTCAACCAAACACTAAACTATAAACAACAGGAGTTTGTCAAATGTGGATAAAATGAGTTACTATGCTCTATTTGTAAAGAGCTTTGCTTTGAATTATATTTGATTTATAAATATTCATACATTTCATTTACATACAAATGATAAATCGCTTAATAGGATCAGGCCAAAGAAAAACGTAAAGCCTTATACACTGACAAATTATCTCTCACACACACAACACACACAAACAAACCAAGCTCTGGGAAAGCAGAACCTAGAAACATGCGACAGGATTGCTGGAGGAGAACGTCGCCCAAGTACAAAGACCGCAGATATAAACAGTCGACTTTTGCCCCACATTCAGAGTTTATCTTGCGCAGGTTGACCGAGCGAGGATTCTCTGAGAGAGAGAGATGTTACATATTCTGTGAACTATGTCACGTGACCAGCTTAGCGGTGCACGTCCTGCAGCTGGGAAATTGCAAATGTCAATGGCACATTTTTAAAACATGTAATTCTCCTTTTATTCCTATTTGCTTATCATTATCAAACCTGTTCTTTGGTTTCACATATGAGACTTTGCTCCATTAACATTTTCCGTAATGATTCTCTAAAGCTTTTTTTTTTTTGGTGGTGGGGCTCACATCTACTTTACCAACATCCAAAACAGCTTCCATACCACGTACAGCCAAGAAACGTTTGCATTTTATGCAACGATTTATTAATGATATCTAAAATGAAAAATATATTTCTGTAGTTCCTAATACAAGCACCACTCAACTTGATGCGTAACACATTTCTCAAATATTTACAAGCGTTCAAACATAACAGCAAATATCACTAGCGGCTGCAGTCGTGTTTCCGGTGGAATGGCTGTAGGACAAACATTTTGTTTCGTAGCAGAGGTTTTGGCAGAGGCTGAAATAGGAACATGACCGACATGAACGTGACATTATTAAGATGTCTTAAAAAGTGGATACCAAAGAGTTGCATTCACGAATTTATAAACAGAACACACGAAGATCATCGTAAAAGAGTAACAAGAACACGAAAAACAACCATAAATGGAACACACGAAGATCGAACTTTGAAAGAGTAACAGAAGAAAGAAAATAGCAATAAGCAGAACAAAGTGTTTGGCTCTGACAAATTAAACCATTGACGACAGTTAATTGCCACCCAACCTGTCTTTCCCGTCATTACCTTGTCCCATTATTGCGCCATTACAGCTACTGGTGTGTAAAAACAGATAATAATTAAGGAAAAAAGATATTCATTTATCAAATGTGAATAAATTTACATTTTAGAAACAAGGCCTTTCATACTATAGTAGTGAGTTAGGATGTTTTGTGTGCATACAGCAATTCACAGAGCATCACAAACATTATGGAAGTACCAATGACATCCAAGGCAGATCCATAGGATCTTTTTCTGACATTAATCATTGAGGTCTGTTCAATGCTTATCTACAAGATATATGTGGCAAGGATAGCATACATAAAGCAAACTATAATGTCACTGCACGCACTTATTAAAATATATAGAAATATATATGCTCTTAAAAGCAGTATGCTGATTTGTTGGATTACAATTTTTTTTCTGTGATGAAAGCATTGTAGAATGTCATTTAATATCGAATGCATGGAACGGATTGTCCTCACAAACGTTTCTCCAATATATCTGAGGAATTCACATAGTACAAAGTTACAAGAAAATGTTGCATCACAAGAAACGATGTAACCAAGTAAATATTTACACCAAAATGCGTTGGAGACAAACATAAAGAAAGAAGTTCAAGTCGTGCATAAAAGAAAGACAACAGATGTCCTCAGGAAGAACTGGGATATGACAACAGGTGTCCTGAGAAAGAACTGGGATATGACACTGGATGTCCTAATGGGATTTGACAACAGATGTTCTAAGAATATGGATATCCTGAGAAAGAACTGGGATATGACAACTGATGTCCTAGGAACTGGCACATGACAACAGGTGTCCTAAGAACTAAGCTTTAACTTTGTTCTAATACAAAATTCCTGGTGTTACTTAGATTACTACTCAAACAGAATTGTAGTTCTGTAATCATTAGTAATGTCACTAGTCGTCGGTCATTTCTGACAGCTTCAGCACAAGAAAACGTTGATTTATGCAGTGTACATATTATGACAAAGAGGTGTTTAGTGCCCACCTTTCAAGAACACATTTAAGCATGAAGCTGCATTCAAGCAATTGTCGTGCATTGACCGTAACATTACGGACGGAAAGCAAACCACAGCAAACACATAAAGAATGATCTATTGCTGACAGACATGCGTAAACCATTGGAAAATGTAAACATGAAGCAATACTAAATAGATATGCCGTAGAAAGACTGATAACTTTACGCGTGCAGACCATCTCACAGATGCGTATGTTCATCGCAGTGGGCTGACACACTCAACATGGTGCCAGTGGGACAGATAGTGGGGAAAATGTCATGAAGGCTATTTACAAGCATTACTGCATGCGAATACCCGTCACAGAATCACCAATGTCCAGGGTGGGTGCTCAGAGCATGTACAGGCTATAAAATAAAACAATATTAACTGAAGCTGAATATATAATTACTACATTTCTCCCCCCCACACACACACACCCTGTCAAGACACACACACAGGTGTAATGAAATTAAGCCTAAAGGCAATTAAAAAACTGATAAAATGCAATAACTTACTGGAGGGAATATGTGCATATGTATGCCAGCAAATCTACACAAAATAACTATTTATATGTCGAAAAGGTACAAACATGCACAATGTTGATGCAAATGAAAAACATTGGTATCATGATACTTTCTGAAAACCCTTCTACATTATGCTTGTTGTAAATGGAGTCTTGTTGCTTTTACAAAGAGCTGGTTAGCAACACTCCTGGCATGAAGTAGAGGATATATATATATACTGCTAAATTTTCCACAGCATCAGACCTGCAGCTGTGCCGTGTACAGTATCATGGCAAGCAGAGATGCAGGTCTGCATACATCAAAGCCTGCCCAGGAAATAGGTGGGATGGGGATAATCCTACCTCACTCCAGCGAACACAAAACTGAGGGAGTATTACTGCATAGCTGCAATATAATCCATCAGGACTTTCTAGACGTATATTATTGATATTACTAATATGAAAATTCAATGCTATTTAATGTTTTTAAGCATGCGTTAAAAGCATAAGTTTGTGTAATCATGTTCCCTGCTTCTATAACAAAATTAACCACAACAGTTATGCTGGGTTGCATGGCTGTGTGTATCTCCCAGCTGCGCAGAAAATTGGCCGTTTGCAGGATGACTTTATGACTATTTACATTGTGGAGAGGAAGTATGAATGTTCATACGACCCACAAAATTGCGGAGTGGCAAATTCTATGCCTTCACTGTATGATTCTGCAAAAATGAGTCAAAAATGTGCATTTGTTTAAGAACATGCAATGCCTTATATCAACATCTTTTTTATGCAGCTTAAGTTCTAAACAAAGAAAGTGCTTTTAATAAGTCTTGTTTTAAAGTCTCCAATAGCCAACTCAAGCGTAGCCATAGACAGAAAACAAATGTTATCTTCTCCTGCCGATCAGCCCAGATCACACAAATTAAACGTGCTCAAAATACAGCAAAAATGTCTCCAGTTTGCTCGAAATTATTTGAAACCTTCATAGCAGATGAAGATTTTCCTAGCACCCTTGTCATATTGCAATTATAATAATCTGTGGGGAAAATGTGTGAAGTGGCAAATGATCATAATTACACCAAGTCACCTGCTTCACCTGCTTTAGTCCCCCTCAACAATTGGCTCACATGCCTTTCTGAGTTTGTCCTGCTTTGATAAAACCTTTCTCAGGAGGATTTGAGATCAGCTCTACTTTTCACAAACACAAAAAAAAAAATCATTAGGATGATATCTCAAGCAACCAATATCTGATCAGTATTGTATGTTAGCTGCAAGTATTAAGGCACTACACATGAATATATTTTTCAAAATGAGAAAGAGCATTGTTCAGTCTTGCCTGCACTATGATCAACAAAGTACTTCTTATATGCTGAATATGACAATAGGGTCTTCACATTCAACTCACTAGAAAATATGGGAAGGAATTTGCCAAACAATATAAAAATGAGTCATAGAAATTTTAGTCAGTGTTCGGGATGCCAAAATCTATGAATATTAAGTAATGATGATATGCAAATTTTTGACATACAACATTATTTCAAAAATCATGTAAATATATTTACTGACAACATACTTATATGGCTGGGCAACAGGTGATCTGAATGTGCCTACATTTGTGGGCTATCAATGCCAATAGCAGTGAACTTATAGAACTAGTTACACTCCAGCACACATTGCATAATTTTGGGAAGAAATCATTACCATCTGATGCTTAAAATTGTCTTGATTCTAGAATTACTAGCTTTGACTTCTAAGAATTTCATCTTTTAGTCAGCATTAATAAATAATACCATAATATTAGGAGTTAGTTACAGGCAAAGCGGCCTATACCTAGTAATCTTAAAAATTCTGGTCAATTATAGAAATCATGGTAACCATGTTCTCTTATCTCAGCTAACAGACTATGGCCTACTTTACATTTCACATGTTACCTCCCTTGCAGTGTATGACTAAAGATGACAGCTGCTGCCCTTTTCCTCATGACATACAGAAAAAAATAACCCCTGTATATCAAAGATCTGGTTATGATAGCCTATCATTACTTAGTTTGCTAAACTTGCATCTCTGTAAGTCAAGTAGATCAATGCTGCATGTGTGACTGTATCAAGTCATTTACAAAGTACATATTACATGCATTTTTTGTCTGTCTACCAGACCACTCACAAAGGGAAATATACAAATTATTCTTACTTTTATGGAGAAGTCATAGAACACCGGTTCTAAGTACATCCTCACTGCTTTCACAAAAATATGTTCTTAAAGAGACTTTCACTTTTAAAAAAATTACAGACAACACTGTACATGTACACATGAGATGTTGTACTTAACACCAATAAAATAGTATTCTTTAAATATTAACATAACCTCCAGAGAATTCTTTCATACAATGTACCCACACAACAAACTCCCCTCCCTGAAACAAACACACACACACTCTCTCAATCTTTCGCTCATTAATTTCTTTGAAGGAGGACAAAAAGCTCTGGCCAGTATGACATTTTTCTACGGCTGACAACTTGTTCATTAGCTCCCCAGACATGTCAGTCAAACACTAGAGTAACAAACACCATGGAAAGTATTCCAAGGAGAAGGCAACCTATCTGCTTCAAGGACTCGCTGAAATAAAGAAAAAAAAAACAAATTTTAAAACAATAATCAAACACTTTTAACAGTTTTCAGTCTGATTTGAAAATCACCTACACAAAACTGTGCCTGTAGTCTGTTCAGTACTGTTTGAGTTTAAGTAATTATTTGAGAAATATTAAATTTTGTAAAATCTTTATAAAGGGAAAAAAATCAAGATTGGGTTATTTTAGATTTTACAGTCTATGACAAAAGCTTCAGTTTCCTTTTTACCTACCAAGCATGATTAAAAAAAAAACAACAACACAAAAGCACAAGAAGCTTTACAAAACTCACAGTATGTGTCTTTCTGCTAACAAGTCTGGTACCACAGTCACAAGTGCTATGTACAGGAAACCACCAGAAGTGAACGGCAAAACCCACAGAGTTCTTTCCTCTGCAGACTGTGCTGATTCTGACAGCAATGCAGTCATTGCTCCGACAACACCACCAGTGGCAGTGAGAAACTGTAACAAGAAAACAACCAAATAAAACATTTCACAATTTTGAGAGAACAGAGCATAAGGCAAAAGAAAATTATGTTTTTACAAAGAGGATGGATGATGGATGTGCATTTTCAGCACCTTAAACAGCAAGAAGGGTTTGATAATAATCATGAGGAAAGTGACAGCAAACAATTAAAAGGAGTGGGGTGTTGCCAATACAGAGAAGATCATGGATAAAGAGCCATATTTCCAATACACTAATAATTTGGCCTTTGACAGTATATGATAACTAGAAATGGCAATAAAATAAGAGAGTGAATAAGTTTGATCGCTGACTTTCATTTACGAGATGTTACTTCAGGCATGACTTCAATCATAACCCTTCTGTTACCTGAGCCCTTGCTGCTCGCCATCTGTCAAATCCAGATCGAAGGAGAATGGCAAAGTCTCCAACTTCATGTGGGACTTCATGGAGTAAAATAGCTACTGTAGTTAAAATTCCAACCTATTCCAGAAGATATAAAATTGTTAAAAATTGTATACTATAACACTAAAAACTTTAAATGAGAACACAGTTAAAAGTAAAGTAGACTTAAAATAAATTAATAAAAGTTAAAACAATGTTATATTGCAAGACTATTCTCAAAATGATTACAAACTATTGCACAGTTTCTTTTCAGATACATGGTCAAGAAAAGATGGCCTATCATTTAAAAAATATCAAAGGAAAGCAACCTAAACCCTTACAATCTGACTTTTACTTCTTACATCTTCTAACAATTTGAAAACTTTGCGTGTAGCTATGACCATAATCCCGTCGATCCGTTGTCAAGGTTGATAAAGTAAATGAATGTGTGTATGCAAGTGCACACAAGAGAGAAAAACTTGTAACTCAGATACATGTGACAATAGATATGCTGCAAATCATCAATTGCTCTCAAACATACTCACCCGATAACTAATGAGAAAACTGCCAGCAACTGCTAGGCCATGAGTAAAATTATCCACCACATTGGCAAACAAGTTAAGGTAGCCACTGACCTGTAACAAATGTTTATGCCAGGATATCATCTGGTATTAAAATAAAGCAAGAGAAAAATGTAATGCTTTATTCCTGAGTCAGATTTTAAAGATGACATTAGCAGTTTATAGCAGCATAGGACATGCCTAATGATGCAGACAAGGATTGGTAGGGGCAGCAATGTAGCAAACAAGAAATTAATGCCATCTAAGTCTGGATAACTGTAAAAAACTTTTTTTTTTTTTTTGGCAATAGAAAGGAACATATCAGTACCAGTGTTTCAAAATTCATGACATAAATATGTCAGAGTCAATATCTGGAAATGCATAGGTCAGTGTCAATAGTGGTTTAGAAACTATTAGGAACAGCACAATGATAATGTGATAATAACGCAAAAAAGTGTCAGAAAAAAAATCTTTATAGACAGAAGACATTAAAAATAAATCTAATGAAGTAAAGGAGATTTGTCGCCAGATGGATGATAAAAACTAATATGAATTAAGCTTCAAGTTGCTAACAAATTAGCAGAGCATACAGCTTTTATTATTTGGTTATAAAAAATGTGCAATGAACTGGTAATTATTTTTAGAAAAGCATGTAAAGATCGATTTAAATTTGTAGGCTGTAGCCAACTTAATAGTTTTAAGAATATGCTAATTGAACAAAGCACTGTCCAATCAGTAAGCTGATATTTGTGATGTCATGGGAAATGAGGTCTTGACTTCTTTGAAAAACCAGGTGAGAACTGAAATGTTTAAAACTTTGGTAAGAACTGAAATGGAATTTTTTTTTCTCAGAGAATGGAATTAAGTATCTTTTAAGGATATAAATACACTTAATATAAAATAGTTTAGCACTCAGGCTAACTATTAAAAAGGTGATAGTGTTAAATGTACATCAGAAAAAAGGATAAAAAGTAAATTTAAAGATGAATAAAGAAGGATATATGTTCTTTAATGGTTCATCTGATAATGAAAAAATGACAAACTAAACCTGAACAAAATCACAACGCAAAAACAAAATAAAAATAAATAATCTCATCAAACCTTTATATGAGAACTATTGGTATCTGATGCACTTGGAGGTATATTTCTGTTTGTTATGTGCTTCCTTTGAGATTTTCCATTTTGAGTGGCAAACACATTGATTGAATCAGACTCTATCGTTTTTCGTTTTCTTGTCTCAGAAAGTCCTGAGCTGAGGGTCTTCGGCATAACTTCTGCGTCTGGGTGTTCCTGGTTATTAATTTCATCACAGGTATCTTGCAGCTAAAATAAAGACAGCAACAACAGATTGAAAAGTAGAAGAACATACAATATAAAGTCCATAACAATCAGATCAAATCAAAATCATCAAAAAAT
Source organism: Pomacea canaliculata (assembly GCF_003073045.1). Lineage (NCBI taxonomy): Eukaryota > Metazoa > Mollusca > Gastropoda > Architaenioglossa > Ampullariidae > Pomacea > Pomacea canaliculata. The sequence goes on along the minus strand of NC_037594.1, from coordinate 5,358,953 downwards.
AACATTAAATCAGGAAAAGAAAGCAATTCCTTTAATGTTTAGCCACTCTTGTCCACATAAGTGCACATGTAAAGTCCTGTGTGTGCAATATGTTTTGCATGCATGTTCAGTATTTATACATAGAGTTTTGTGTTTGTGTGTACATGAATACCTGTCTAAATATACAGTAAACAAATTAAAATACCTACCACTTCAAACTCTGTTTCATCACCAAACAATTTCTCAATGATCAAGAAGAAAAGCAAGCCTCCAATGACCCACACACCAACTTTGATATGGCTTTTATGGTCATCTACACAGCAAGAACAGTAGCAGAAATGATAAGGAGACTAAAATATTTTTCGTTGATGTAGTGCTTTTCCCCGCTACCACAGGTCGGCTCAAAGCACTTTACACACAGCTTTGCACAAATACAATATGATAATAAGCACACCTTTCTGGTAGACACCACACACACATATCCAGATATGAACACAAAATAATATTGAAGACTCTATACGATAAGACCACTAATATTTGCAATGCAAATATTTACACAAATGCCTGCTACATAGAACACTGCAAAGGAATATAATTTTTCAAATTTCCATGTGAAAAGGAAAGGTGAATAATTATTTATAGATTTTAACAATGCAATACTTAAATTTACTCATATCATAGAAACTTGCTGAATACAAGGCCATAGCACAGACTCATATCAAAGAAGTCATTTATCTGTCGCAAAACAGGGAATGTGATTTAATAATCCTATTTAATTTTAATTTCCTTAACTGGCTCAAATGCTTAATTATCATAATTTCAGAGGTAGAATTTAGGTTCAGATTAGCCACTATTTGGACATATGAAAAACTGCCTAGGTGCTCTCTGTTTGGGACATCATCTGAGTAGCAAACACTTTGAATCTAGACAGTTTAATGTAACGTACATAAATATAAAGGTTAGTGAGGAAGCAGCAGAACAATTCAGAGAATGTATTTTCAACCACTAAGGGAGGTTAATGCTTAGTGAAGTCAGCCAAGTAGAGAGTCTTTATAGAGTCTTTGATAATGCATACACAAACCACATCTTTGATTTTCACTAACATTATTCTTGAGCACCATAATGTTTAAAACAACATCAATATAATGATTGCAATAGAAACAACTTGACAAAACGTTTAAAAAAATTACAAAAGCTGCAAAAATTCATTATACAAAACTATATACATAAACAATTCTCTTATAGACCTATACAAAGAAACATACATGTATGAACACATGCATGCACTCACGCACACCCACAGCACTAAGCTACACTGCAGGAGAAGCCTGTGTGCTGACAGCACCTCACCTCGGTCGATGAAGCTCCAAACCTCGGGCAGCAGATGGCAGAAGACATCACCCAGAAGACTGCCCACAGCAAAGCTCAGCATCAGCTTTAGCCGGGATGCCGCTGCTGTAATAACAAGAACATAAAAACACATGATGCAAAGAGTCTAGTGTCAGATGACCATGGCAGCTACCTCAACCTCTAGTTCTAGTGTTGTGTTATTGGTTTGTGGGTATTAGAGGTGGCACTCATTAAACTGTCCAGTTAGAAAACACACAAGAGACAGCTTCATGTCGGCTCCCGCCCAAGTATATTTAAATCTCTTCACCGGAACTAAACCTTTTACGGATTGTTCATTTTGGGAATAAGGCAACACTTGCCTATGTCACATCTCCCTTTCTTTAAATGGACATTGTTTCAATATAACTTAATTAACATTAATTTTAATATTCTTGAATTTCCTATTCAAGTCTATGTGCGTTTGATTCGAGTCAATCATTTACAAGTCAAGTCTCTGTGGGATTTGATGGTGCGACCACTCTTGGTAGTCTGACAGGCTGGTCTGGAGGAGCGATGACTTTGGACGCTGGCGCCTTCCTGGCTGCGGCTCCTGGACATGGCTCTGGATTGTCAACAGTAAACGTCTGGATCGTCTGAGTGTAGACCAGACAAGAGGTCGGGATCCTCTTCGGACTTTGGTTTGTTGGAATAAGGGACGACAGAGTCTTTGGGATAGGTCTGGGGAGTCTCTGGATTGGGATCTCTGGGAATCAAGAGACGCGGTTGCGTCGTTGGCGACCGTAGGGAGTCTCTACCTCATATGATCTGTTGGGCAGAGACTTGATGATTCCCTGGTGTCTGGGTTGGCTTCACCCAAACTGGCTGACCTGGTTCCAACTCAGCGGCTGGTCTGGCACGGTGTGCTCTGTCGAAGTTCTGTTTATGTTTCAACTTCCTGCATCTCGTCTTTCTTATGAAAGTCCTTCCTTTCTTTTCCTTTTTCTCGGAAAATGAGATGGTATGGTGGGGACCATGGTGCGTAGTCTTCTCCCGAACAACAGTTTCTGCTGGACTGAGACCTTTGCTGAAGTGGCGTAGCGCGATATGTGAGAATCGCTAAATAAGGATCATCTGCCTTCTTCAGGATTGATTTCACAGTTTGAACGGCGCGTTCGGGCTTCGCCATTCGCTTGTGATAGTACGGCTGCTTGTTGTGTGAGTGAACTCGTACTGTTGAGCGAACGTTTGGAACTGCTTGCTGGAGAAACTGCGGGCCGTTGTCTGAGAATGACAATTTGTGGAATTCCATGCGGGAAAATATGCTCTTAACATGGTTGATGACTGTTTTCCGCCGAAGTATTCTTTAGGTGTGCCAACTCAATATAACGTGAATAATAGTCCACCACTAGTAAGTACTGTTCTTTTTTCAGTTCAAAGATGTCCATGCCAACTTTCTGCCAAGGGAATGCTAGTGTGACAGGAGGGAATGAGTGGCTCAGGGGAATTGGCCTCTCTTTGATGCAAATTGTGCACTTCTGTACCATGGACTCTATCTGCTTAGAAAGCTTTTGGCCACCAACGCTCCTCTCTGGCCAAGGCACGACATTTTACGATGCCTTGATGTTCCAATGTGAAGTCTGTGGAGAATGTCTGTTCTCAGTACTTCAGGGATGATCAGTCTTGATCTGTAGAGAAGAAGTCCATCATGTCTGTGACTTCTGAACGACTGTCCAAAATGCTTTCAGCTTCTTCATGTTCTGGACTAGAACGTGGCCATCATTGTGGAGATAATACAGCACTGTCTTACAAACAGTATCTCTTGCAGTCTCGTCTTGATTCTTCGATGCGTTTTCACTGGCTGGCAAGCTGCTGAATCACTTGCTTGATGAAGATCTCTTCTTCTTCACTTCTCTCATCTTTCTGAGTGTTTCTTACTGGGGCTCGTGAGAGTGTGTCAGCAGTCACGAGATTCTTGCCTTTTGTGTAGACAATGTTGTACTTGAACCTCATCAGGCGCATGCCGGAATCTCTGAATTCTCGGAGGATAGATCTTCAAGGTTCTTTTGTTTTCAGTAGAGCCAATAGTGGCTTGTGGTCAGTTTCGATTGTCAGATCACGAAGTCCTGTGATGTAGTCACAGAACTTTTCACACGCCAAGTCACTGCGAGTGCTTCACGCTCAACTTGCGCGTACCTGCGCTCAGTTTCCGTCATACTTCTTGATGCGTAGAAAACTGGCTTGAGGTGACCATCTGACTGTTTCTGAAGTAATACTGCAACCGAGACCGAAAGATGAAGCATCTGTTGAGACGACGGTCGTTTTGTCAGTACCATAGTGTGCCAACACTGGAGCTTCAGTCAGCTGTTTCTTAATCTTCTCAAACGAGGTTTCTTGAGCAGTGTCCCACACCCACTCTATGTTTTTCTTAAGCAGGTCACGTAGCGGTTTGCTGTCGTTTGCGAGGTTAGGGCCTGCAAACTTCGCACGTGGTTTAACATTCCTAACAATCTTCTGAGATCAGAAATGTTCTCTGGCTTGGGAAAATTCTTCACAGCAGACAGTTTCTCTGGGTCGATGGCGATCCATCTTTCGAGATGATGTGCCCGAGAAAGGATATCTTCTCTTTGCAAACTGCACTTCTCGTCGTTCAGGGTAATGCCCGCTTCTTGAAGCGTCGACATCATTTCTTCAAGTGACGATCATGTTCTTGCTTGTTCTCACCGAAAATGGCAGATCGTCAATGTCACAAATCACATTTTCATGGTTCGCCAGAAGTTGAGACATTCGTCGTTGAAATACTTCTGGCCCTGAACTTATCCGAGGTAAGCGTGTATAACAGTACCTTCCAAAAGGTGTGATGAAGGTTGTTAACTCCTGACTTCCTTCATCAGTTTGGAAGTTGATGGAAACCCTTTTTGCAATCAAGCTTTGTGAACATTTTTGCTCCTGACAGCTGGGCTAACAGTTCATCTGTTGACGGTACGGGTAGTTCTCTCTGCGAACTGCTTCATTAGTTTGCTCAGATCGACCAGATTCTGACTCTCTCGTCGCTCTTGGGCACCACTACTATTGGGGCGCACCAATTCACTGGGCTTGGTGACTGTGCGAATCACTCCTGTTCTTCAAGTTGATCCAATTCTGCCTTGACTTTCTGTTTCAAGGGCAAGGTAAGCGTCTTGGAGCTGCTACTGCATATGGAACAGCTTGTTCTTTTCAGACGAATCTTGTAAGGATCTTGTAGACTTCCTAGTCCTCTGAAAAGTTTTGGGAATTCTTCCTTGTACTGTTTTTCGTGGTCCTCTATAACTGTGTTGATTCGCTCAATCAACTCAACGCTGTAAATGGCTGGTCGAGCTAGCAATGGTTGCTTCAAGTGTTTTTACGACATACACATCTTGCAGTTGTAGAGACATTTCTGTATGTCAGTTTTGCCTTGAACATGCTTCCACAGCTATCTCAACACGACCCTGGACCATACAGTTTCTTGCGCACTTTCTGCAATGGTCGCTTGGCTGCTGGAACTGCGGTCTGAGGTACGACGGTAACATCAGCTCCTGTCAAGCTTAAATACATTTCTGTGTCTTCCATCAGGAGACTGACTTTCAAGGATGTTGTCCACTGCCTACAATCATACCCATGTAAGCTTCTTCGTCTTCTTCTTCCTCTTCCACTGTGTGAATCTTAGAAGAACCTGAAGAGCGACAGACTGGCAGCATAGTGACAATCTTGGAACATTTTCTGCATTTAGCGTTCTTCTTGCAGGACAACCATCTCTGTTGTGGGAACCTTTTCCGCATCGAGAGCATGGCGGCTTAGTCTCGGTTTTCCCCGAAGGCCTGGCTTCGTACCGCAACAGAACTTTTCGCTGACCTTTCAATCTTGTGATGGTTTTTCTTCAACTGTAGGCCTCTCGCTGTTGCTTGCCAACATCGAGTGTGCTTGAGTCTTGAAGTCTCATGAAGCTCTGCAAATTTCTATTGCTTCTGGAAGCTTGAGTGTTTTCTTCTGCAACAACTTTTCACGCATAGTGTCATTCTTGAACACCGATCACAAGCCTGTCACGAATATGCGGTGCAACATCCTTGAAATCACATGATTTTGCTAACTTGCGTAAAGCTGCGACGTAAGTATCAAATGACTCATCCTTGTTTTGGGTTCGGCTATGAACTTGTAGCTCTCATACACTTCATGTGTGCTACCCAAACAAAAGTCGTTGAACTTGTCGATGACAGTCTGAATATCTTTGTCGTTCTCCCCTTCTGCAAAGGATAATCCTTCATAGATTTCTTGTGCGTCCTCACCAATGCAAGCTAATAGAACTGCAACAACGATAAGCTGAATCTTCTTTTATCAAGGCGCGTAGCTACCTCATAGTTCTGCCACTGACGAATAAATTTTTTCCAATTTACTTCAATGTTAGAAGACAAATCCAGCTTTGAGGGAACAGGACACGTTTGCAGTGAAGTGTTGTCTCTGGATGTGTCTCTGCCATCTTGCGAGAATGTCACTTTGCGAACGTACGACGCAATATTTCAAAATGAGAAAAACGTGCCACCTGAAAGTTTCTGGAGAAATCACACAGCTAGCACTTGCTGCTCACTTCTGACACCATGTTGTGTTTATTGGTTTGTGGTATTAGAGGTGGCACTCATTAAACTGTCCAGTTAGAAAACACACAAGAGACAGCTTCATGTCGGCTCCCGCCCAAGTATATTTAAATCTCTTCACCGGAACTAAACCTTTTACGGATTGTTCATTTTGGGAATAAGGCCAACACTTGCCTTATGTCACATCTAGAGTCAGTTAAACCTGTCAACTACCCTAACCTCTAGTTCTAGTGTCAATCAGTTGTTCATGTCAGCTATCCCAATCTCTAGTTTTACTGCAAGTGTAGCTGTCTATTCCTTGTTGTCTACATGGAAATAGCTTAAATAAAAATTATCAACTTTGATTTTTACACCGCAGACATGCAAGCACGTGTATATATATGTCTGTGTGACTAAGCAAAAAGGTATATGTGACATTATGTATGCTTTTAATGAAGTTTCATATAAAGTCAGTCTAATATACAAGCAAATACTTCCTTAAGTATTTTAATATACTTTATTAATAATCACAAGGTGATGAATAAAACATTTACTGTATACTTTTATCTGCTTTCCTAGCTCTTGTCACATGACAGTACTGTGAAATGGACTGTTATTTATATCTTTGTCAGAGACCCACACTTGCCTGCACAGACATATTCTACAAAACGGTCAAAGAAAGGTTTCTCAATTTTTGGTAAACACATTTCTTTCTATTGACTGTGATTTTAGTGTTTTTCAGTTTGCAATTTTCCCTCTTAGGGGCATCTTTTCTAGTGTGTGCTTTTACTAGCTGGCGATAACTAATGGCGACTGCAGATTAGTCAGGTACAAGCGTCACCTTTACACTGTCTCTTTAAACGGCCTAGTGTACCATCATTGAGACCCTCTTATACTTTGACCTTTATTGTTGTTGTCAGCTTACAGGTGCTCAACTTGTGATGCACGGAAGCGCCTTCCTCGTTATCGCGCAGGTCATCTAAATGTAATGCCATCTTCAAACACCTGTCTTTCATTGCAAGGTATTCGGACTCTACCAACAGTCGAGGGTCCAGTTTCTAATCTCACACATTCTGTATCAAAATGCACAAACCTGTTGAAACAAAACTGTTATCTGACTTATCAATGAAGGCGATAACGACCTGGCCTTCTTATATAAAACATGATTTGGGCTTTGTAGGGTGTTGAAGCAGATATGGACGACACCATTAGGGTATACAGTACTCTACATTCTGTCAGACGTACCTAGTACTGGAGGAAGCCTCGAAGAGATGCTTGGCTGACTCAGCTTCTCTCTCTCTTTTTTTTTTTTTTTGAAGTTAGCAAACTATATCTCTGTGCCAGTGGGCAATGCCTTATTATCCTTATCTTGGATCTTAGCAACAATGTTTCTCGATGACCTCTCCGTACTGCCTCTCTATTTGTTGTTGTTGATATAAATCTTCAGTCTTCACCAACTTATCACCTGATCTCTCTGCTTCTGCTGTTAAGTAAATGTTTCCGACCTTTCACCTTCAAACACTAATAGTGCAAGTCTTTACCCAGTCTTGGATGCCCACTAGATTAGACTGTCACAATCCTTCGATCGTCTGTGCTCTCAGGGTGGTGTCTGACCTTTCCCCTGTCTCTTTTTAAATTCACTTCTGACAACCGCGTGCATCTGTCCAAACTGCGACTTTTCGTTCACTGGGCATGATTAATGTATCTGTTCACTGGGCATGATGAGTGTACAAACTTTAAAAGTAGCGCTTTGCTTCCCTCCGCCTGAAATGCTCTGAGTCTGAGCATCGCACCGAGTTCGCACGAGCATCGCGAATGACCTGAAGGCGAGTGACGTAGCACCCAATGCCCAATATAAATGGCGGGGAACATCTGTATTTGTACTTTGTTGTCGGGTACAATCAGGTCCTGTGAAGGAGAATCGACGCCAAGAATGATTACAGTCAGAAGTGACAGCGGTGCACCACGGTCCACTGCCGACCCTCCCAAAAGGAGGGCAGCTGGTCTCGGGTGACCCTGGCATTCTGTTCATCCGTGCGAGAGGACTGTCATTGATGTCGTTTCATTCACTCAGTACATTTTTCTTAATAGCTCACAGAGACGTCCCCTTGATAATTTTCGAATATATATATACACACGAAAACACTGTATATATGTGGTACATCGTGCTCAACCTACTTATCTCCATAATAATTTGAATTTGTCTCCGCAACTGTATTGTGTTCTTGATTAGCTCGCAGTGGGTGGAAGCCATCAGAATGTGTCCCCTTCCTCCCCTTGACTGTCTAGTCTTGCCCCAGTTTCATTGCATTGACGAAGCTAGGGCTTTGGGGAGCCACGGTGTTTCGCCATGTAAGCCAGATCACTTCGGTAACGAAACTGTAGAAAACAGACCTTGCTGACGTCCTCACCCCGCTCTCTAATGCAGGGAGGGAAGGACAATTCTCCCAGGATATTGATGTCCCTGCCTCTTAATCTGCATGCATGTTGGTCTCGTTTAAAGGCCATGTGCCGCCATTCGCTCCTCAAAAACTTGACAAAACAATCTGTCGAAATAAAACCAGCAACGCGCACACGTGTCCGTGGTGGCAAAATGCCAGACTTGTGTGGCCACACTCAGCCCTCCACTTCTTGTTGTCTAGTCCAACGTCTAGCAAGGTTTCGCTTCCAAAACTGAAGTAATGACAATCCACAGAAGAGCTTTATACGAAATTCCAGTCTGACCTGGATGGTCATTGTAACGAAACTGTGGCGAGACACGACAGTCCAGGGAGGAAGAGGACATATTCTGATGGCTTCCATCCTTCACACATCCACTGTGCGCTAACCACAAATTCAGTTTATTATTATGAGTTGAACACGAACAACTATAGTGTTTTGTTTATATTTATATATCTTCCGAAAATGTTAAGTGTAATTATAGATGTGAGTAAGAACGTGCCTCTTCGTGAATATTTAAACTTTGAATTTATCTTTGGCAGCCAAGTGACAAAGACGGATGCTGTATGCTATTGAGTCCTGACAAGCTATGGTCACAGCTGTTGATTTATGACACGCTATGGATACAGCTATTATTGGAAATAAGCCAGCCATGACGATTTTGTTGTCATGCTACATTTGATGAAAATTAACTGTTGTTGAAAGTCTCAACACACATGCACATACGCACAAACATACAATGCAGAGGGTGGAGAGTGGGGTACACAGTAATCCCCAGTGAGTGCACTCTCTTTCTCTGGGGAGGGAGAGGGAGGCGAGAGCTGGTGTGCACGAGTGAAGCCGTTCTTGCAGTCGTTTACCGAAGCTCCATTCCAGTCACATGACAGTGGGGGAACATCTGTTCATCTCCAGACCCATCAATAGGTCAATACAAAGAGTATACACATGCAGCGATAGACCAAAAAAAATTGAGAGGCAGCCAATCATCAGTCTCTTGGGTCCCTGTCCTTGTTTCGTGTCAAAGTTCGACCACAGGAGTAGAGTGGAGGGAAAGGGGTAGGGGAAGGAGAAGTCAATACGTCAGTGCTAAAACTGGCATCACGAGCGACTGGCGCTATCTGGTGGCGCGTGCTGTAGGCAGGCCATCCCCCGCACATGCCGGGCCGTGTTGCACGTGCTTTGTCTTTACGCTCGCCATCGTGACTGCCTCATCCTCATCCCACTGCTGCAGCGCTCGTGCAGCCAGTGACACGATAACGACTTCGCAGCCAGTTGCGTCCCCCTGCATCACCCACCCCCACTACGCATCCTCCTGCCAGCAGCACACAGCACACGTCCTTAGACCCCCCGCCTTCCTCCACCGGCATCAGTGAAAGAACCTTCTATGCACAAGTACATTCGCCACTGCAAGTGGTCTGGCTATAAGGTACAGCAGCATCCCCACGTACTCGTCTCCATACCGTCTCGGCTGTTGTCGTCTTGGACACCATTGGATTGCAGCAGCAACCGCCACCGACCATGCTGACTGAACCGCACAGACACGAGGAGGGTAGGTCAGCGGCCACCTCCACCCCCCGGCCAGTCAGAAAGGTAAGCCATGCCATGCACAATGACAGCAATGAACTACTGCATGTGTGTGTGCATGTGTGCACAGTTAGGCAGTGTGTGCTTGTACAGATTCACAATAATTCACAATGTACTATTGCATGGTGTATTCACCACCACCACCACTGCCGTTGGCCCGTACACGACACAGCCTTTAGTTGCTGGCACGGCGTAAAATACAAACAACCAGCCCCGTACGTGTAAACAGATGCCGGTGGGTCAGTGAGGACCAGCAAGAGTTGTCAAAAGTTCGTCGTAGAGTGTCGATAGTACATAGGTCAAAGGTGTTCCCTTCGTATCACTAGATAGGAAGAGCACACCTGGGTGTGTGATATGAGCGATTTCAGTGAAACATAGTTCATGTGTTCACTGCAGGACATGTTCTGCACCATCTGCATTTCCCGCATCATGTCTCTGTATATCGTGCAGCATCTTTTCCTCAATAGTGTGAGCACATCCGACATCAGTTAAAAATTACAGTACCGGTAGAGGCTAACAACTAACTGTAATAGTTACACAAATAGTTTGGAGCATCGCTCCTAGTGTCCTGTTGTGTCATTCATGCTCTGAGTGGTGCAACAGTTGCAATTTTCACCAACTACACCCTATGAAGTATCAGAATCAACTCAACCATACCAGCAGCTTTACAACATTCAGCCTCCTTGACTCACACAACGTTAGTATGTTATTAATATTAATTTTATTATATTTTTATTAATATTATTATTAATATTAAAATCAGTGCCAACCTTTCATCGTCAGCAACATTATTGTTCCGCTGTTGTTGTACATCATTGCCTTATATTTAATTTCTCGTCCGATCATTCGAGCTGTAAATGGGAAAATGCATTGGCTGAACTACGTTTTCGTGTATTATTGTCAACCCCTCAAGGGGTGAAGGAAAATCAATGTCAGGGTGTCACCCTCTGTCCTATCATCCATTGTACACCAGCTCGAGTGTCGCGCTTTGAAGGCTACACGCTCTCCTCGATATTTCATGTTTGGGCGATGTAATGTATACTGTATTCCATTCTGCATGCAATATAAAAAGTGTGTAGGTGCGAAATACTGTTGCTCTGACAAGTGCCTGTGTTTATGGCAACAGCTTGTTTGGCACAGACCTCCGTCGCGAGCATCTCTAGTGGTTGAGCCTTGGCACAGCGTCCCTGATACATTACAGCTCCCCACAGCTACACAATATACATGTTAAACTGACACACAACACGGTTTGTCAACACAGTCCCCCTCCTCTCTCTTCCTCACTCCCATCTCTCCCTCCATCCATTCTTCCAGAGTCCCTGATATATTACAGCTCCCCCCAGCTACGCAATATACATGTTAAACTGACACACAACACGGTTTGTCAACACAGTCCCCCTCCTCTCTCTTCCTCACCCCCATCTCTCCCTTCATCCATTCTTCCAGACAACTGCCGGCAACACCATCATCATTTTCGACTAATCACACAGGTAAGATTTCCAAATAGGGGCTGAGCATATTGTCAGCTAGATTAACAGACATAATCGGCTCAGCATGATGATGATCGTGAATGCGTGCTGCGGATACAGAATTCACACCCCGCGCACCAAAAGACACAAAGCAAAATCGGCTGATCGACAGAGAAATCAAAAAAGTATTGCAAATCAGGATGTGGAATATCAGGATGATATTGTCATCATGTAACAGCTGCCACTAAGATGGCGTCTCCAGTTGTCTCGGCTGCAGCACACTTTGACCTCGGTAAACAAGTAATAAGAACTGTTCATTAACGGACAGACACACACAAACTGAGTAACAAACATAGGACAAACAGCCTGAAGGACATCATCATCAACATTATGGACGGCAAAGGAAAATTTTTTTTTTATTATTTTAGTAACCATGGAAGCATATTTGGCCCGAGTAGCGCTCTCCTTCGTTTGTTTGTTTGGTTTTTTTTTTAAAGAGATGTCGGAAAACTGTGCGGAAGCTGTACATTACATTTATTTCTCTGTACAACATATGTCATGTGAACGGACAGGTCGTCAGAGAGAGTAGATCGTGTTGGGGAGAGGGCGGTTGGGTTATGGTGAATTCAGTTACACCGAGAACTAAAACATCGATATCTGTTTTTGTTGAACAATTAATGGTGCCTCACATTTTTTTAAAGACACCTTATTTATTTTAAGAAAAAACTGTTGTCTTTTGGAACTTTTGTCATAGATAATTCAACTCCATTGCAATACTGTATCCAGCCATCTATTGTTACAGACCTCGTTTTGTGACATGCAGTTTACTCCGAAGGCAGGTAGGGCAACCTAGGAGAGAGCAGGGAGATTGTACCCCATCCAAAAGATAAAAGACAAAGGCCTGCTGTAAGTTTAAATACCTCCTGGCACTGTTCCGCCAGCGGCCGAGTAGTTATCTTGCGATCACCTTCAGCTCATGCACCAAATTAAATTCACATCTTGCTCTTTTAAAAATATTTTTGTTTCTCCCTGCTCCCGTCATATACATAAACTATTACTTTGTCTCGGTTTTCCTCTAATCTCATGGCCTGCAGACAGTGAATATTCATCCCAACAAAGGCGTGGTTGAGACTGCACACCACAACCATGTGCTTTGTCTCATCATGAACTTGAAGCTCGGGTAGTCTAACAATGAACCTCGTTTGCCACTTTAGGGCAACAGTTAGGGTCTCGTGTACTCTAATAATTATCATCTATTGCAGCTCAGGTAAATAAATGAACGAAACTTTCCAAGGATCACCACCACAAATCCATCCGAGCCTTTGCTGATGACTATCGTTCAGAGGCGGCAGGGAGGTGCACTTTAACCCTCAGCCGCACGTGTCTCTCCATTAAGTAATTAATGTATTGGTTTCTCTACGAAGACAGCTGCGTCAGTGGCTGGTGTGTGAAGAGCACCGGTAAATGAAAATGGGGCGATGCCAAAACCCTAAAGGTCACACTGACACCAGAATGCTTGATAGTTTACCAAAGTGCTGCAACCATAAGCTAGACCTGATTTCCAGGATTTGTTACAGTTATTTTTCTTTTGTGAGTGGTGCAACATGTGCACAGTCTCTTCCACCCACCCACCACCCATCCACACACACACACTCACACGTGGCCAAAGTGTGAATACAGCACGCGCACACACATACACACACGTTCATCTATACGTGAACTCGCATTCACGCCAACGATGCAAAGCATGCAAGCATGAAGGATCGAGAACATGTGTCAGGAACCAACAACTATTTTCACTGATAACAAATCACCCTTCCTTCAGAACTGCCATGTTGGCTGAAATTATCGTTTATACAGGATGTTCGGTTATGACCGTATAACAGACAAGTTATACGTAACCTTTTGACCCTGCTCAAAGGTTAAAGCATAGTGCTTTCGAACTCCACACTTAGAGTCCTGCAACATTTTTCTTTCTGTGGCTTTTACACAATCCCTATTCTGAGGACAGAGATTGGTTGTTATTCCCTTGTGAGTCAGTGAGTGGTTTTCAGGAGAATGGATTGCGTGAAATGTACTAAATAGATGGCTGGAGAAAAAGATGTATACGCGGAATATACAGCGTTGTATGTAACAGCACAGTGAATAATCCATTTCTTACACATCACCAGTCTGCACAGAATGCTGCAACATTTGCCTGGACTGTGCTGGACAATGATTGATGTAAATCAAACTTATGTGCATGTTTATTTTTTGTTACTCCATTGTGGAATTGTAAATTATTCAAATTTTCTTCGATACAATGCCGCGGTTAACCTGGTAAAAGCAGCTGTGACATCTCACAATGGAGGGTCGATCACGTGACAGACTGGAGTCGGCTAGACCTGAGACCGCCCTCCCACCACCTCTTACTCTTCGTCCATCTCTATCTCCCCCAAATCACTTCTTCTGCCAGTCAGCAGTAAAATGTCACTTGTAAATGAAAATTAAACTTAACACGTATTCTTCAATATTTATTCGGATCTTTGAATTTAAAGCAAGTTTTTTTTATATCCTGAAGATTTTGTCCTGTCTCCTTTTGCAACAAGTCTACCCGATTAAAACAACGGTAAAGGCAGCCTTATGACCTTTCGTTGGGGAGTGGGTCTTAGGGGAACAAACCAAACCCACTTTTCTCGGAGAAAGCATTTGCGAGGACGGTGCATCTTTCTTCTCTTTCTCTGCCTGACCTTCCCCAACCCTTTAAGGAGTCATATATCCACTCCCCAACTGGGTCAACTGAGGGAAAGTGGCTCCGTTTCAAGGGTATCGAACCGGCTGATGTTCACACCTTCGGGTTTGAACGCCGTTGCTCTAACCAACACGCTAATGGCTTCCTCGTCACCGTAATCCTATTTAGCGAGTGCAAAGATAGAATCATAACGAGGCTTCAGACATATTAGTAAAACTCCGGGAACAAAATATTGTTTTAGTGTCAGGAAAATTGAAACAAGAGAATGGCAGTCAGCCCAGTTCTGGGTGCATACCAGGCTAACTGCTAGTTAAGTGAGAGGTGTCCGGGATGATGAGATGCTTGGGAACAAGGGGCCAGCAGCACAGCAAGTCGCTAGAGGCTGGCTGATTGATAGCACAGTCCCCTAAAACTGTCGTAGTTGTGTAAACACAACTGGTTCAACACAGTTGTGTTAAAAGTTAACACTGATATTAGTGATATAGATTATAATGTAACGTAGAACTCTCTTACTCACTTTTCGCCATGAGGATTTTGGAAAAATATCACAAACATTAAAAATAAAACACTATGTATACGTAAAGCGTACAATAAAACATAAAATACTGTTAAATAAATAATAATAATAAACAGTAAATACGGAAATGTCAAGGAAGAGATACGTCACACTAGACACTCGAGCATCACGGGATATGCAGGGTTATGCACGTGACCTCTGCTCAGTGCCCTGGGACCGCATGGAGACCTCCACTCCGAACAATGTTTGAGAAGTGGGATGCGAGCAGATCAACAAAATTTGTGAAGTCAAGGAACTTAATTTCCTGGGAACATGCATTATTAATAGGCTGGGGTTTTCTTTTTCAGAGGAATGCTCTCCCCAGCTCCCTCCAGAGAACGTGTGACGCACATAAAAGCAGACGACCGACAACACAGTCCTGTGATTATGCCACGACCAGAACTATTTGTTTCAGTCGGTACCCAAATCTGCTTTCTGGTACAACAGTGTGTTCCTACAGCTGACTGTTTTCTGTTCTTGCATCCTGATTCTTACAAGTGTTTTGGCCTTTAAGGACGACCTCCGGCTTAAGTGCCCTGCAAAATAATATGGACGACTGTTAATTTTAAAAAAAGAAGAACGAAGTCAATCGTTTAGTTTAAATCTTTGTCAGGCACTAGTGCGTTGTAAAAATTAAAAAAAAAAATCCCCGCTGTGGCCTCTGTGTTGGTAGCACCCTCGGAGCACCTGTATCGTGTGACTTGCTGCATCTCCGTCATTACAACTCCGGACCCAGCGGCGACACATGATTCTAAGCATCCCACAACTCAATGCAAGAGTTCGACCCAAAGACTCGACACGTCGTCTGTAATGCATCACAAGCTTTTTAATTTTTTTGTTTAATCTCAAGCCTTATTTCTGGGACATGTGTGTCAATGCGTGTTCCCAGACCTCGCGACAGATGACGCTTCTGCAAGATAAGTCTTTGACTATCAGACACCTGACATACACGCGACCGTTGCGACGACCAGTCGATTGCTCGTGCTTGACTCAGTATCTGGAAGTTGTCGGTAAGAAATATGAATTATGAGGGCTTTGAGGACTAGATCTGACAAAACACCATTATTTACTGGTACCGCCACACTCCTCCGATGTTTGACAGTGTGTCTCATCGTCACTGCTTTCAGGTCCACCTGTATCATTCCTGCTTGTTTCTGACAGACGATTTGTAAAAAAATATTTCAAGCACTTGAGCAATGCAAATCTGCCAGTCATGGTAGACTCTGCTAAACGGATGTGTTCTAGAAGAAGCGTGCACCGGAGGAAACAGGTCTGCAGCAGAACAAACCACCATCTAAGTGAGTTATCAGCCCAGACAACAAAGAACAGCAGTGTGGGTCAGCTGGTGAGACTATCAGGGAGGTATATATAAAAGTCCGTGTTCATTAGCCAAATGACTGATGCCAATGCACTACGAACGGTTGTGGCTGATTATGGTTACTTAATGGACGGATTGCTTGCTATATTCTGCTTTTAACAGAGACCATGGCACAAGTGATATATGTAAAGGTTGCAAGAGAGTCCAGTCAGTGGTGGAACAGTCCTCGTCATTAGTTCTAAACTGGTGTAACTTTAAGAAGCGGCATTTCTGGCGAAGTATAATTTTTTAAAGGCAAAAAAGAAAAACAACATCTACAACTGAAGTTCATACAACAGAAGTGAAACTAAGGAAAGGAGAGTCACTGGGTACTGTTTTGAGAAGTGATAATCGGCTGTCTGCCACATAGCTGGTGCCTGAGACAGTGGAGCAAAGGAAGTTTTCAGTTTACTGCTATAAGAGTCAATAGTCTGGGAAGAAGTGCTAAGCTCCTGAAATCTGCCTGTAACCACAGGTGATGTGTGAAACCAAGGGTACAATTGGGAACAAATTAATCGCCACAACCATGAACAAAGGGAAACAATCAGAAAAAACTCAAGATCAAAATCAGGTAAGTTTCTTTACCCCTCCCCTACCCCGTGGGGACTTCAATTTGTTTTCTACAGTTCTGTACTGAGAGAAGAGCTTGTTCTTCATGATTCTAAATTAGCAGGAGAAAAAGGTCATGGCTAAATACCATCCCAAAAGGATCTGACAGCATAGTACTTCTTCCTTTGAGAATGAAAATCTAGTTTTTAGATGACACTGTTAATGACCAATGTTTATGACATTATGCACTATCTCTGTAAACTATAGTACATATTATCACCAACAGTGATCTAGGTCATACTTTGTGAACTGTGTAAGTGGATCAAAAAAGAAATGCTGCTTTTTAAAAAAAAAAAAAGATATCACCTAGTTATGCTCTGTACCTTGTATCTTCATAACTTTGTATTTCAGATACTAAGAGTGCGATAATGTAAGATAGAATACATGCTTACATGAAGGGTCACACACCTACACTCCAGGATTACCCACTAAAGGGTCCACTGCAAAATCCTCAAGCAGTGTGATAATTTTCTCACACCTGTCTTTCACCATATTCAGATAAGTTATTCGCTGATTCTACAGAGCATTTGATTTATGCATCCTCATATTACAAAACAATCAGACAACCAGCCAGATAGAATGATGGGGCATATGTGGGAAGAGTCACGTTCTAGTTGTCAGAGGTAAAGGATTTATTATCAATAAAAGAGGATCAGAATATCTCATATAATATTAGGGAACAAGCCTTTCTCTCTAAATCATTACACGTGGTGGCTGAGCTGTTAGTTGTTTTTTTTTTACCTCCTAGTCTTTCTGTTACGTCCTCTATAATTGTTTTCCTATTGTGAAAAATCACTTAAGTGACAGCATGGTCCCATAAAACTAACCAATCACACATATAGGCATGCAATAAGCATAATGCATGCTAATGTATAAGGGGTTGGAACAAAACTAACCTAACGTTTTAGCTCTTACTAAAGAGAGAGATATACAAAAGAAATATTTAAAAATGAGCTTGACAATTACCAGAAAAATGGTCAGAATGTTCCAAGCAAAATCAACATTTATTCACACTTAATGGCCTAGACTTTTTATGTGGAGATCAGAGCTTACCAGCCATTCAGCCACCCAACCCCTAATGAATAAGTAACACAACTCTTGTTGATACTACTGGTCTGTAGAGCGTGAGAATGGTGATTGTTGTCCCTCCCCTCTTTTCGATATTGAATCCAGGTCCCACTTTGCTCTAGCTACTTTGGTTCATAACTATGGATCCAAATGTTTATTTCCTGCCACTGTGCCGCTGTCTACACAACACACTCTACTTTAACTTAGCCAAATGAAGCTTACTGCTTCTATTTCACTAGCCCCAGACTTTTATTTCCCAACTAGAATTACCCACCATTATAGGCTTAATTCCCAGGCACTTATAACTTTTTCTTTAAGGTACATTCATCTCTGTTTTATTTATTCTCTCCCAGTAGTTATAATGTATGTTACTATATACATTTTATTGGCATATGCACATGAGTGTATATGGGCAAGTATGATTATATCAAGGAAATTGTCAACTTTTATTACTCATTGAGACCTTACATTCAGCAGTCTAGAAGTCAACAATTAAGTGATATGGTATGCTGGCAGCATGTGTGTGTGTTTTATTTTTTAATGTAACACAGACATTTGGTAAAAGGGAAAGAATTTCTGGGACTTTTTTAAAGTTCCATTATATTGCATTGCTTCCCTTTGGTCAATGTTCAGTTCTGCTTCAC
Organism: Pomacea canaliculata; assembly: GCF_003073045.1. Lineage (NCBI taxonomy): Eukaryota > Metazoa > Mollusca > Gastropoda > Architaenioglossa > Ampullariidae > Pomacea > Pomacea canaliculata. The sequence continues at coordinate 5,340,602 of NC_037594.1, read as the reverse complement.
ATGGCTGGAACTTTCCAGGCTCATTAACATATATTAATACTGGAAACTTTGAAAAGATATAGAGATAAAGAATGGGGTGAAATGAATCACTAAAGGTCTAATTAAAGGTTTGTGATAAACTGAATTTGAATATGGATATGGTTCATCCACCCCCACCACCCGATTTTCTCATACAGACATGTAAAAGCATGCACACACACACACATCCCTTCGGGCTGTCTTTTTTTTCAAATTCTCAAAATACATCAGCAATATGCTCCATTTGCATTAATAAATGCTGAAAAGATCTCATTTCCCAACAATGTGTTCAAGGCAACAAAAATCAATATTTCTCATTTCAGAAGCATAATGACACAAATTTTCTGTACCTAAATATGCATCGAAATTGCTGCTGCTCCTTATTGCCTAGCTTAAAACAAGAATATTTTTAAAAAGCATTCACTTTGCCACCTCTCTTTAGGCATGTTTTTCTTAGCAAATGCAAACTTATACTAAAGCAATGCCAAATATTTGCAGTATTTAGTCATGCAACAATAGCAATAAGTGGATCTGAATATGAAGATGGAGATAGTAGCATCTTTTTGCAAAGAAGCTGTAATTCTTGCCAAATCTGCTTACTCTGCACTTGTTTTATGGATAAGATATCACTTTTGATAATATATTATCCCTTGTACATGCAGGTTTTTAATTTTACCTTACCAGGGTTTTTTGTTTTTTGGTTTGTTTATTTTCTTTCAGCTTTCAATTTGGGATGTTAACAGCTCTTTTATTTTTGAAAAAATCTAATTCAAAATGTTAATTTGTTTTGTAATCTTCCAGTGAGAACCAAATGTATAAAAAAAATAATGAAATACATGAAGTGGTTTTTATCTTTACTTTCTCTAACTTAGGGTGTAAGATCTGTTGTTAACAAATGGATGTTAAAGAAAAGCGAACACTCTTGACATGCTGAGTTCTCGCACCTTACCTCCATGTTTTAGAGATGGCCCCGCTTCAAGGGGAATGACAAGAAGTGGAAAAATTCCGCTCAGTCCAACAACAACAGCTCCAAGGATAGAGTATAGCCAGACATCGTATGACGACATAGAGCTTGCCTCTCCACGCGTGTATACAGCTGCATTCTCTGCCACGTTTGGGTTAGGCATATCAGCAGCCGCCACGTCTGCGTTCACCGAACGAGTACCGCTCGCCTCACTTTTCTCACTTTTATAAGGCCGTGCCCCTGATCGACGGATGTCTCCGATGGCCACATGAGTTGCAGCTATACAACAATGAGCAGCTGATGCCGACAGCTTATCATCGGCTATCCAGATAGGGCATTCGTTAGTTCTCTCCTCATCACTATTCTCTCACCATAACAAATCTGACCACAACCTTTCAACTCTGACCCCGTCATCCTCGCAGAGCTAGAATGATGGCAAATGCTTTATTTTCGAGGCTGTACTCTACGCCATTTTTGTACAGAGTAAAATTAGTATACTATACAAATATTTCACTGACATTATTCTCAAACTTATACAAATAGTCCTCACGCCTGCGGAGTGATTATTAATGCCAGCTCTACGTAGTAACTTTTGACCTTTCACTAGTGACCTTAGCTCCGAAGAAAACGCAAGTGGGACGTTTCCATTTTACTGCGGGGATCTAAATTTAGAGCAGTATATCCTGGTGCGATGCCAGTGCTTGACAGGCATCTGCACACTTGCGAGGTTTACTGTGCCTGCCTCTGGGGTATGAAATCTTCAGACATTATGCGTGGATGGTGTAGATTTTTGAGGGACTGAGGCGTTGAGCTTTGATTCGAACATGGACGTCTTTAGGACAACGATTTTCGATGTCGCTCAGGACGCGTCGCAAGTAGCGATTGCACACGAAGCAGACGATCAACGCTATCGACGTCCGGTCTGTTTCCATTTTTGTCGTCTGCCTTTTTTTCTTGCATTTAAACCTCCGCATGTTTTTGTTAGGGTCTGTTATTATTATTTAGGCATTATTATTATTGAGGCATTCCCAGCTGGATTGTGTTTTACATTTTTATTTGCTTTCCTGTTCTGCATTGATTTGATTTCACTGACATGTTTATTAACGTTTATTAATGTTTCATTGAAGTGCGTTAAATTTACATAAACTGTGGTTTTTTAATTAAATGTTTGATTAAATTTGATTAATTTGGTAGTATCAATATCATTTAGCCGGTTAAATATCGTGTTACTTTACGCACCTCACCTTTATAGATATTTAAAATAATGTACTAATCTAGTTGCTCGTCTCTGCACTGTTCGATGGCTGCCGCATATACTGTTTACCATACACCCACGTACGTCTGTTATACGTGACCCAAGAGCGAGAATCGTGTTACTCGATTAATCTGGAAATCTTTTGAGACATTTTGCATCGTTGATATCAGTATGTACTACTAATAATCTAAACTAATTTAACCATTGCACTTCACCACACTTGCCTACCATCAAAATTCTTTATCAACCGTATTACAACTAAAAATATTAAAAAGAACTTGACACAAATTGAGATATTCATATCGAAAATATTTCCACTTTTAAAAGACATCAACTGATACAACGAATGTGTTTTTGTAGCGTGACTGCAGCTATAAAAGAAATGAGACCGGGGGAAGGGGAGAGCTACATGAATACTTTATAAGTCCCCCGATTTTTTTTTCCCCGAACTTATGATCACAGCTCCGTAGTAAGTGGTCCGTAGCTTAGGCAGATCTTAATGTTATGTTTAATGGAACCTGTAGTTAAGCAGCTCTGGTACTAATCTTGAATGCGCTTTTGTCAGTTGACGATTCGTTTTATCTATAATATAGAGGTTTAATCACGAATTTTTAATGACTATACACGTCCGTGGTTTAATATATTGTTGTTAAATACTGAAGGTGATGAAAGCAGTCTCTGAAGGGCTGGCAATTATGCTAAAGTCTAACTAGTCAGTCAAGAGCACTTAGGAGTTTCGCTCACATCAGTTTCGTGCTATTTTATGCGATACTGCTATGTTGTTGTTATTATTATACGTTAAAATGTTTTAATAATAATGAAATAATCTTAATAAATGTAGTTTTCTTTGTTGTGCAGCAAATTACTATAGAAAAACTGCCAGACAAGCTGCTACTGAAAATCTTCTCTTTCCTGAAGCACAGAGAGTTAGGGAAAGTTGCCCAGGTGTGCCGCAAATGGCGCCTGCTGGCTTATGACAGTCGCCTGTGGAACTGTGTGTCGTTGCGCCCAGAGTACTCGGGGCTACACGTGTACAGCCAGGAGGCGCTCGTTGCCCTCATCAACATGCGCTTTGGCGCCACCCTCAAGTACATTGAGTTGCCCAGCGAGCTTATTACTGCACCCGTGCTGCACGAGCTGTCCAACAAATGTCCCTCCCTGCGCTACATGACTCTTGACTTCTCTAACGCCATGCAATTGCACGACTTCAACGACCTCAACACCTTCCCCTGCAACTTGCGCAGCCTGTGCATCTGCCTCAGTGAGGTCATCTTTCTAGAGGGGTTCATGAGGAGAATATACAGCTGCCTGTCGTCTCTGGAAGTTTTGCATCTTATTGGTAAGTTGCCTAATTGATCTTATATCTTACTATCCGTCCCTCCATGCATCATCATTTCATCTGTCTGTCCGTCCGTGTGCCTGTCAGTGTGTACTTCAAGGTTAAAAAAAAACTTTTTTCTCTCTCTAAAGCTATCGTTGTTATATTAGTGTAGTACCTGGCACTAGTTGTGTTCCTTCTTTCTTGCACGCCATATATTGCTTACTGATCGGCTGATTCTATCACTCCCATCTTCTTCACTTTGTTCACATCCATCTCGTTGTTTTCCACCTGTTGTATATAGGAAGTTGATAATCGCAAGCTCGTTCAGTGTTTAAAACGGCTTTCATGTGCTGCAGGAACATTTGAACTTTCGTCTGAATCAGAAGAAGACATATATGAAGTCATCAACATTGGAAAAATCAAGGCCCATACGCCCAATCTGAAAGTGGTTAACCTGTACGGCATTACGTTCTTGGATGACACACACATTGAGATGCTGGCCTCTAACTGCATACACATCGAGTGTCTGGCTCTCAATTTCTGTCTCAGAGTCAAAGGGTCATCTTTCAAGACTCTCATTCAGCGCTGCAAAAAACTGAAAACACTACTCCTTCAACATGCAGGTTGGTCCATATGTGTTTATTTATATTGGCATATCGCATAGACCCACCTCTCTCTCTCTAGTTACGTCATCCGGTCTTCAGATACAATAACTAATGCTTTGATAGTCTGAAACAGCGGAGAACGACAGAGTGCTGGAGGGATGTGTTGAAGATACCAGTAAAACCTAAAGGTTCAGTGCTTTAGTGTGGGAGCAGACACGCCTTCGTGGCTGCTGCTTTCCTGCAGTTTTGTTACCGGAATAGGTTGTCACTTCGTGCCCACTAATAACAAAGAGAGCTGACAGTGGGGATGCAGAAGCTGTGGCTGTAACTGAATTATTGCATTGTACCGATCAAAATGACCATATAACTCATGTAACCAATCAGGGAGGGTGGCGTTCATTTTAGTTGGCGGTATTGTCTTCCTGTTATCGCTTATGGTTTGCAGGCCGTGCCACACTGCACGAGAGTTGCCGAACTGAACATCGAGTTTGCACTATGAGATTCCACTTTGCCTTGCGAGTGGCTTTTTGCAGATCGCTTTTAGCCCACCTGAAGTTTTCATCATCTCCGGGCCTGTGTGCATCGTTTTTTGCCTTCAGTTTAACCCTGAAATTGGCGTTGAATCACGGCTTGTTGGCACAGGATCTGATGTGGCGTGTTGGAATGCACAGCCTCTCATAGAAAATAAAACGCAGGGAATTGTGAAAGAAAGAGGGGGCAACTAATTAACACAGTAAGTTCTGACCAGGTTAAAGACTTATATTAATTATTCGAATGTCTCAAAATACAGCTGTTCCTCAACTATCAGAATGTCTCAAAATACAGCTGTATGTTAATCTTCCTCAAAGAAAAGGCACAACCTACTGAAACTTTGTGTACATCTTGCAAGCGTTGTGACATTTCCAGTGACCGAATGAATACCACCTGAACAGTCCGAGAGGCAACACTACAAACATCCCTGTAACAAATAATCATTCTGCTGCACACAGCAGCTTCTCTCACAGGATGTGTTATGTTCCTTTATCAGCTCTGACAAAAAGTACTTTCTGTTCTATGCTCAGTCAATCATGCCAATTCTGCGTGCTCCTGTCTGCCCCCTTAGCACGTTCGTCGGTCTGTCTGCTAACTGCTGCTTTCTGGTTTTGTTTTGTTTCCTTTCGTTTAGCGTGAAATGTTACATTTTAACTTCACCCAGAACAACAGATGGCCTGGAAATAGATTTATGTGTGCCATTGTCTGCGTGCTTTGTTGAAGATATTTTCCAAACAACAGACACTGGAGCCAGCAGCATGGCTCAACATCCAAATGCAGACGCTTACTGAGTAGAGGTAGGTGTGTCTATCTCAGGTAGATTGGTGGCACCACGGCCAGAAGCCAGCACCTCCTTTATGACTGCAGACAACTGAAGGAGAGTAAGTGGGAGGAATGTGTGTACAGGTGAGAGGAAGGCACAAAGTGGAGAGATTTATGTCAAATGATGGAGGGGAGTCAGAGGTTGACAGATGTGCAAGACTAAATGAAGAGGATAAAGACAAAAGGAGATGAAGATCACAGAGACAGCAGACGGATGGGTAGACAATAGCGATAAATATAGATAAGTTAAATATGAGATACGGAAGAAGATAATGCGAGAGGGTGTATAGAGAAGGAATAGAAAAAAAAAGAGGAAAGAGAGGTTAGACCGTAAGAAGCCGGCAGGAGACCAGTGTTATTTATAGCTCAGCCCACATCGATAGCTAATGATCATCAAGTGCTTTCATCAACCTCCGTGCCACCCAGCGTTCTTGCAGCTCCGTTGCCTCTTATGAGGTAGTCCTGCCTGCTGCTAACAGTGTTGCATGCTCTGCCAGCTCTGGTATATGTGGTTATCCCCGATGAGACGGTGGCTTTAACCGGGGAGCACTGAGCCGTGCTGAGAAAACATTTCCACAAATCGTGTTTTCGGTCAGTAGGCGGCTTGCTTGATCAGCTTATAATGGAACTGTCAAATAGGGGAGCACATCAACTGGAGACACTTGTCGGCTATGTTGCTAGCTGTTGTGTGCAGAGCACGTGAACATGCATTAATTCAAGCTCGGAGAAATGAGCAGACCTCAGCATAAAGGGAGAGCTGATTGGTTATCGATGAGAACCGCTGCCAGCAGCACTGGGTTGTGGCAGTGCGGGGTTAGTGGAAAATGAACGGCTGGCTGTACGTGAACAACGGCGTTTTCTTGAAGATAAGCGCACAGAGTGGAAGGAGAGGCTGACATGCCGCGTGTTCACCGATATTTTCCTCGGCGGACATCGCCAAATACGAGAGAAGGACAATACATGACCCAGTCAGAACAACCAATGCGCACAACTCATGAATGTTTGAGAGTTTTGACACAAATCTCTATACTTTTCTTGAAAAAGTCAAGAGTGTCTTAAGATTTAGTGTTTAAGACTTGACAAGACTCCCGTTTTACATAACCTAACATAAATAAATCTGCTATCAAATTTAAGGGTGTTACACATGAGATGTGCTTTACTGAAATATGACTATCTTTCACTCGGTTATGTTTCCTTCTACATTACTGTTCATGGAATAAATAAAGATCTCTTCATTCACCTATACCGTTCACCAAACTGGGAACTTTAGCAAGGAACATTCAAAGTAATTACAGCATTGAAAGGAATTTGTCTAGCATAGCAAATAGTTAGTCGCATTATTCTTTCAACATAATTAAGTTACTCGTCTTTTCACATGTTATTTGCCTTCGAGTCCTATCACCATCATGGTCACCACGGCTATGTTACTCTTTTTCAATTGCTGTTTAACTAGCAGGTCAGCTTCCAGCTGCTATAATGTAATGCAATCTGTTAATGACCAGATAACTCAATCAGTTCCAGGGCCCATACTGTCAAATTAGATTGTACTTAGATAGCTTAGTCTGACATGACCCCGAAACAGTGTACGGGATACAGACAGTAGGTTGCAGGGGTTCTGACAGAAGGTTCTAATTACTTGTACCCTCGATGTTGCTCAGCATCTCTCGACATCATTTATCCAACGCAGGGACGAAAATAGCGAGGTTATCGACTCGAGCTCAATAGAACCTCGGAGTGTTGGTGTATTCAGCGTCTGAGAGGACATGGTCGATACTTGCTCTTGAAATAGTTCCTTGTACGTTTTTTTTTTTCCTGCATTTGCAGAAGCACTCTATAGCGTGGCTAGATGTAAAATAACTGTTCACTTGTGCGGATTTTAATCACATTTAAGGAGGCTTGCACTAAGGCAGGTAAAAAGTTGCGCTGTTTATGCTGGTATCACGAGCTAAAAATAGCAGCTGGTGTAGTCAGCGAGGGAAGAGAGGCAGACCGCCTGTGCCAGCCAGCCGTGTCTTGGGATACGTAAGATGTACATACACAGGCTAGATGCTGGCAGCAAGGCCGGCCATTTGTGATGTGTTTTGAAGACAAAATGCTTTACAATCCTTTCCTTCTTCGTCATCGGTGCATCTATGTTTAAAGCAATCTGTTTATAGCTTAGCTCGTGCATGAGATTCACAGCATATCAGTGTGCCTTACATGTGTGCATAAGTGTTTGCGAATTCTTCGATGCTCCTAATGTAACTCAATCACAAGTCAATCAGCCTTTTTAAAAAAAATCTCGCAAAACGCTTATTCGGTTATGTCTGCCTGATTTCCCTTGATTTGAAAGGAAATGGGAGGGGAGAAATAGAAATATAATAAAATGAGAACTATTGGAGAGGCTGACAAAAAAAAGGAAGAGGACTGCCCACTTGTTATAGAAATGTACCCATGGGAACTCAGGGAATAAAACTGAATGCAACCGAAATTCATTTATCCACAAGAAATACCTCTGCCTTTATCCACCTTTTCTCGAGAGTTAATAGTTACTGGTGGAAGTAATGCACATCTGCACTAGTACTGTTCATTCGTGCTATGGTGGAAATTGGGGGGAATGGGTGAAGATTTGGTGTTTTACGCCTAACCAGCAGCTAAAAGTATGTCAATGCATAGCAGCTGGTTATGTGAACAGCTCACCTGACACGAGATGTGAACCCAGAATCCCCGATCCTCTGCGCTCTAGCCTCTACATTGACCTGGTCTTTCTTTAAGAATTCGAAAGACCAATAATGGTTGAAATCAGTGTAAAGTATATAGAATATATAGAACTGATCAACAACTCACTTCTCTCTAAAAACATGCATGACTGATGAGGGTGAGGGACTCAAATGCTTTTGTTTTAATCTAAAATATACTGTTAAATGACGATGTCCCTCAATTTTCCTAACTGCTTGCTGTTCTAGGCGTTGAGGACCAGCACATGCAGTCTGTGCCGTGGGAGGCCTCCTGCGTGCACGAGCTTGACCTGACCTCCACCGAGCTGTCCGAGGAGACCCTGGAGAGCGTGCTGCTGCGCATGCCTGGCTTCACCTACCTGGGGCTCGGCTACTGCGAGTTCTTCTCGGACAAGGTGAGGCTCTGCCTAATGTTGCCGAGTGCCACACAGTGCTGCATATATGTTTCGCTTCTTTGTTACTTCATAAAAACTGAAAGGTGGATTGTCAGTTACTTTTCACATAATGGGAAATACCAAGCAGAGAAATGTTAGTTTCAATTAATGTTTCATGCAGTCTGGGAGGAAATTATGGTTATCAGACCTTGTCAGTGACATCGTATGGTCTGGGAATACTGGTCAGTTCACAAGTTATAAAATGCGAGTGTGTGGTGGGTGGCGGAGCAAGACGTTGACGTGCTTGGTGTACTGCAGGTTCTGGAGAAGCTGCTGGAGACGGGCAAGCTAAGCCGCCTGCAGGCTGTGGACATCAGCCACACTCACGCCCTCAGTGAGAACACCATCTACCAGTTTCTGCAGATCCACGGTCCCAACTTGCGGGGCCTCATGCTGGTGGGAAAGTCAAAGCTGACGGAGAATTTCTGGCTCAACGTCATCCCTTTCCTCAAAAATATCAGGTCAGTTAATAGCGCCATCTACTGGTGACATAGAACTGGTCATGTAACGATGACCTACTGCCATGAACTGACGACTTAGTGATGTAGTGAGGACTTAGTGTCATAGATCAGCGACTTCGTCATGGACCGATGACTTAATGTCACATCTTGTCTTTGTGTCTGACCGTGGCGATTTGCAGGCAGCATTAATGTGCTTAATAATAATATATATATAATAACATGCAACACAGGCGCACGTAACTTGCAATTTCTCCGCAACAGTAGTTTTTGCATGCAGTCAAAGAGGACTGGGCCACGTGTATCTAAATATAGTCCTGCATTGTCTCTCGTTCTCTCTCTGTTTAAATATGTATCGGCAAGCTATAATGTTCTGCTGTTTCAAACAATGGATTTATTATATATAATAGTGCAGCTGAGTCATCTCTGACGGTAGGAGCAGCATGACCCAGTGGCTTAAAGACCAACCTGAATGGTTTGCGTTTTTTTGCAGAAATCAGTAGATAAAGGCGATATAAACCTAACCTGTAGATTTCCGCCTCCAAAGCCCATCCGTTAATTAGTTATCCGTTACAAAAGTACGCGATTCGTACCTGCGGTCAACGAGCGCCGCTAAAAGTGTACTACGTCACGTTGGTGTACCATTCACAACATTGTTAGCCGTCAACACCAATCAGAGCGACAGTTCGAGTTAGTCGGACGTTGGAAGTCTGCATTTGTAGTGTTAAAGTAGCAGCTGGGTTTGTTTTTTTTTTTCAGAACCACGAGAAATGCAGACTGTCAGCGTCCAAATAATAAACTGTCGCTCATTCTCTCTCACTCTCTCTCTGATTGGTGTTGACTGCTGGCAATGTAGAGAATGATACTCTAGAGTGACGTAGTACATTGTTGTGGTGCTCGTTGATTGCAGGTGTGGATCATTAACAGATAGGTTTTAGAGAAGAAAAAGCAAACCGTTCCGGTTGGTCTTTAATGTATAACGACTGATCTGTGGCTGACGCGAGTCTACTGTAAAGAAGCAGAAGCCGTCTGCCCTCCAGGCCATGCTGACAATCATCTCCCGCTGCTCGCTTTCATGTCCACATTTACACCTGTGCACTGACAAGGCTGAGTGTCATGGCTCTGGGCCATGTTGATGCTGGTCGATGATTGAAGCATCGCGCGCGCGGCACGAAAGCAGCATAAGCACGGACGTGCATGACTGTGGCAGCTAGTGGCCGGCGTCTTTGACAGGCGATACGTGCCCGTTGTCGCCATGGCAAGTCTCCCAAGATACGCTCCAGATCGACTGTGTCCCGAGTTCCGCCACACAACATTTTGAGTCCATTGAGCTCTGGTCTCTGAGCAGTTGCCAGTGCTGTTGTCATGTGACTTCGACGTTGCCTGGCGAGCGCCTCGGAAAATAACTTGACTCAGTTCCATTTCCTGTTTGATATCCGACCTTTGCCTTGCAACGGGCGCTGGCAGATGTTTTCTCGCCATTAAGGGAATTGAAAAAATTAGTATTTTTCATTCATCGATTTTTCTGAAATATTTGCTCTGTCGAGCAAGCTTGTTGTCATTTAGGGTTTCAGAAAAAAAATTTCGTGACAAGGAAACACATAAAATGTTTCTGTTAACACCACCATGACTTACATGTGCTTACATTACAGAACTCTTAATACATATTACTGTAAATGAGTCGTTTAAAGAGGAAAACACATGAAATGGACCCATTACCCTGCAGCATATAAATATATTCTTGTCCTTTTGCAGACAGTATCACAATTCCAGCAAGCAAACTTTCTGCTGAGCCATCCTTTCACCTCTCTTTTGAAGTTTGTTGAAACAAAAATCAAAGATTATAAAAAAATATTGGAAAGTTAACAGCACTTGGAGAACATAAGTACTAGATGGACAAACGGACGGACTGGCCCCCGGAACATATAGTGTCTTGCGCGTGGAAAGCTTTACCTTTGCTACTTCTAGGTCTCAGTTGTCATTCTAGTGCAGTCACAGTCTCGGGGCGGCAGCTGCTAGAAATAGTCATGGCGATAATCGTTTCGGCAGTTCCTTGTCATGTTTTACTACCAATAAAAAGAGAACAGCAAGTTGCTTAAACTTTATCATACACAAAGCTGCATGGAGTATACAAGTGCATACCAGACGGCTGGTATCAGCCGTGCCATACCTGTATCGAGTTATAGTCTCCCTCGCTTTGTGGTCTGTAAAGGTCAGCTGAGGTGTCAGATTACTCAAGTCTGACGCAGACCACTGGTTGACCTTTGCCTGGGGGCGCTACAGCAAAGAGAGTATTGCTTGCTGTTGGGCATACCTTCTCTTCAAAGGACGTGGCAGATAAGTTTTATTTTTGAACCCCTCACAGTCTTGGTGGTGAGCCGACAACGACGGCTCTTAGTACTACTATGAAATGTTACAATATATACAATTTATATGATAAAGCACTGATTATCTGCACTGATTACTGATTATCTGCATTGATTATCTGCACTGTCACTATGCAGACGGTTTGAAGATTATTGAAACCTGTGACAGTATTAGATGCTTAACAAAGAATCATTTTTTAACTCTGATTTTCTTACTTGTCAAAAACAAGATTGGGGAGGATATTGTAGAAAATAACAGTGGTTAGGTAGTCTCTTGGAAAGTAAGATTAGAATGCAATGCAGACTCCTCACCTCGTGCCATTCACGCCAACTAACAGCGTATGCCAGTACGCACGCGACAGGCACGTGCTGTTGTCCTGGAAACCATAGTTACTACAACACTGCTGAGCTCCTGAATTAATCATGATATGGCAAAATATACAAGACATTATACTTTACAACAACAGGTGCCTTTTTATACCTTCTTACCTGAGATAGTTTTACCTTTACCTGCTTGATTTGGGAGGTGAGTGCTAAGCTACTTTTCCTAAGTTCGTTAATATATTGGAGCTATAGTGACGATATTCGCCAAGTCCGTCTTGTTATCATGGTGAACTTTGTAGCTTTGCTTCTGGATATAATGCCACAAAGGTGGTCGAAAATAGGTGAAAACAAGGGAATAGCAAAAACACACGCAGATTATCTGACAGGGGAAGACACAGCCTCCGACTGGGCCAAGCGCCAGAACCCCAGATATCGAAAACACGTATCATCGAGTGGTACACACTTGAAATACGTATTTATTGTCTCGACTAGTGGTGTGTACATGCAGCACGTATGTCTACCTGTTCGATGTAGAGTTCTTCCTTGTGGATGCAGCTGCCACGAAGCTGAGCTCACGTTGCGCGCTTTTCTCTTGTTTCTCTCATTATGGGCAAAACCAATTTCCTCCCGACATTAACTGCGAAAGTGAGTGTTGTCATGATTAGAATAGTCATGTCTGTGCAAGATACTATTACTGCAACTTGACATGCCGCACGTGCATTCACTAGAGTTAATTGTGCTGAGTATGGTTCATGTGACTGCTGCACATTAGACCAGTGAGTTCGCACCAAGTGTCCAGAGTCCGTAAAATATGAAACTGCTCTGTGGCCATCAAACCGGCGAGTACTGCACAGATTTCTGCGTTTTTCAACAGAAGGCTGGCTTACCTATCGTCTTCCTCTTCCTTTTGTGCCTCTTTTGATCATCTTAACTCTGTTTGTGTGTGTGTTACTTTGTGCCTAGTTGTGCAGTAAACACTCTGAAGCTGGCTTTGATGTGCATATTGTTTACTTGTACCAAACAGACACAGAGTCCCTAGCCGTCCTTTGCGAGAGATGTTCCTAAAGCTGTAAAAAGACTTCATTCACAGGCTGTCTCGCAGTACAGGTAGATATAGCTTGTTAATCATTTGCAGGTGCTTGTGAAACTAGTCTGACTCTATAAGTATGCAACGCAGCAGCAATATATGGAGGTCCGACATAGATACTACCGTATTTTCCTGAAAATAAGACCGATTGGTCGACTGTTAGCTCTTGAAACTGTAAATCGTTTTCTTGCTTTTCTCGTAACAGAGAACTAATACATTGATCAATTTGTTAAACGCTTTACAACTTGTGCAAGGATTTTGTTTGTTTGTTTGTTTGTTTGTTTGTTTGTTTGTTTGTTTGTTTGTTTGTTTGTTTGTTTTTAAAGCTATGATATCTTTCCGCGAAAGATCAGTGGCCTCATACCAAGGAGCTTAACGTTTTTCCCGCTTAGAAGCCAGGTGCTACAGGCACCACAGCGGCACAGGTGTACGCAGAACCAACAAACACACGGACCACTGACGCCGCGCGCGCATAGTGCATCAGCGCTGACAGGCCGCTCGTCTGCTGCTGGAACGTGCAGCAGGAAACCTGCAGTTTCTCTTGTTTTGAACTGGAATGACCTCTGATGAACGCTCTTTCCCAGTCCTGTCTGGGGTCTAATGTATGAAGCGGGAATATCACAGAAATAACCTGTATTGTAGAAAGTTCCAAAATATTTTGTACGAAATAAACGCCCGAATACCGAGATTTTGCGAAAGGAATAAAAGTGATCGGGAAAGTGCTTCGCTTAGCGACATTTCCGCAAAAACAATGGCTTTATGGAGATCGAAAAAAAAAAAAAGTACTACATAGCAAAAAAAAATTTATCGTATGGATGGACCTTGCACATAACAGATCAAATAAAGCAATATATCAACCAGAAGGAATCGGATTGTACCAATCTGTGTTACAGGGGTATACTAACTTGAATATTTTACACAACAAATGCATTTCACAATGCTACGATTTATTGTAGGGCTGTGAACATAATGTCTTTATTTGTCATGATATATACCTTGTAAGCGATTGTTTCATGGACTCCATCATGACCGCTACTTGTCCATCACCAGTCACTGTCACAGCAGGCCGGGCTGTCCATACCCTGCTGTGTAAAGCTCTTGGAGCCTGGAAGGTTTGTTATCTGCCTCTCCAACAGAGACCTGACAAGGCTGTGTATTGATTATAGGGCTTTTATGTTCTTGTACAGTGTTGCGCGCATCAACATCCACGGCATGAAAAGCAAACGGAAATCGAAAAGCATTGCTGTTTAAAAGCTGTTCAGAAAAAAAGCTCTCGTTTAAACTGGTCTTCACACAAAGCCCTCGTGTTAACTGGTTGCTTCCTCCCCTCCCTCCTGCCAGCATAAGCTGGTCAGAAATAAAACTGAATCGATAACAGTATGGCTGATGACTGCGACGATTTGTCTGTTAAAGCCTTCTTAACCCGGAATCAAAAAGTTCTGATGGTTTTCTACATCGTTAAAAACTATTAAAAATGTTTAAAACATGGTTAAAACTACTAAAAGGGAAAGCCGATACCAAAGTAGTTAAAGTACTAGCGTCTGAGGCCGAAGGCGCCTAGCCTGTTTGATTACAGTGTTACAGCGAGTTTAAAGTCGACCAGCTGTTGAAAACCGGAACCTGACTCCAAAGGTAAGGCAACGAGGGAGATGATAAATGAACATTGCCTTGCTGGCCCGAACAAAATTGCGGCTTCTAACATATACTCCCCAAGCTTTCCCAGCCAGTTCGTCGCCACATCCACTAAAATATATTAACACACACCACCACCACCACACACTCTGAAATCTGTTTTGCTTCCCCCACTAAAATACGTTCTACCCCTCTTCCCTAACTCTATTTTACCGACCATTTAACTACCCCAAATTCACACACACACTAAAATGCGTTCTACTCCCCACCCCCTACTACAATATTTTTGCTGTCACGATATTTTTGAAAGCTATGTGAAGTCACCTGTGCTAGAGAGAAGTATGAGATAAAAGTGCTGTCTGTTGCCTGGTGACTCTTAATAAACCTGTTGACCACTGTCCTTTGTCCAGCCCTTCAACCACTGATAAGGCAGATAATATTAGGAAGTGATGAGGGTGACCAGGTGGATACCACTAGCTAGGTATGAGGACGAGATTATTTAACAGGTTTTACAAGAAAGTACAATCGGGTTTGCTTTTAATCCGCTAGGACAACTTCCTCCATGCCTTCCAGCCACTGTTGAAAACACAGGGCAGCAGCGCGTGGGCTGGACGGGAAAGTGTGGAGGGGAGATAACTGTACGTGCCTGGAAAAGACGTTCAGCCTGCCTGGCAGTTGCACACGGCCAGCCTGAGAGTTGCATCATGCTGCCCCACTCCCACCACACACCCCTTCCCGATGTCAGCAGCAGTGCAAAGCTGCCTTGCAGTGTTACGGAGCTTTACGTCAGACCCATGTACCCGATGTACGGCCTTCCATCCCGTGTACAAGCTGCTCACAGCCAGTCTGCCGACTGCAGCACACGCGCACCAACTGTTTTTCATCGCCATTTTAGTTTCTTTTTTATTATGAAACCACCCGATATCAATTTGAGAAAGTATAACTTCTGAGTTCATGTGTCAGTACCTGCACAGTGACCTGCCGGTGATCTCTTGTTTAATTCAGTCACGTGCTATGCTCACATTCGCTGAGGACACGTTGCCCACCTGGCCACCCCTAAAGACAGCTAGTGAGCCCAGCCTTCAGCTTTCTCCTTATTTTTAGCTGCTGCCTTCTGTGAAACCGCCAAAGTCTTTCGCAGACTTGTGAGCAATCTGTAAGAGCCATACTGTATTTTACACCAACTTGCGACAACCGCGGAAAAGGTCTCAAAAAATAAACAACCAAAAGTACATTTATTGCTTAATTATATTTATAACATTACTGGTAGCGATACATTTAATTGACTAGGATTGATTTATTCTGCAAAGTCTTCCGACTGTGATATTATTGTCAACTTTGGATCTTTTTCTTCGTTCTGGTCAAGCTTTTCTGACACGCGAAATGGGGGAAACAGTAAAATACTTGCTCAGTAATGTGATGCGCACTGTTATAAAATAGTAGTACTGGCTTTCTCTCAGCAAAGCCGATTAATGGAAGATCATCTGCTTAGTCATTTAATTGCAAATCTTTCTTTTTCAAAATGCTTCTCGTGTCACTGAGAATGTCCTTGGTCAAACATTCTTAAGCTAGAAGCAATGGGTGTAAGAGTACAACCTCCACCAGTCATTTTGCTGTCGTGGTGTTCTGTGACAATGCTTACGTGAAGACTTGTTACCTAAGAGGAATGACTTGTCAGGAGTTAAAGGACATAGTTTATTCTCAATTCACTGGAGCCCTGTTAGGTTTGTGACAGTATTGAGGGTTTTCTGTGGCAGTATCTGTGTGCTGGGGACGGCCAACGGCTGGTTCTTACGCATGCAGAGCCGAGTACACGTGGACCAGATAGTGGAAGCCTTTGCCCAGCATTGTCCTCGCCTAGAGCGTCTGGAAATCCAGTGGGACCCTGACACCATTCGCTTCTCCGACAAATCCAACAAGTTCATCGACCACATACGGTACGTGCTGCTTAGCCACACAGACTTGCACTCACTGCTTACATGGCAGTGTCTCTAACCTTCAAGTGAAAAACAGGACATCTAAGGACACTCTCGTGAGAGAAACAGGAAAAATAAACAAAGCCTTCGTGAAGGCCATTAATACTATTGTGTATCATCTATATTTCAGCATGGTTTGTGTCAAAACTATGTTATGGCTCATATTTTCTTTTTAGTTAATTCAAAATGTTAAAGTCGTTGCTCCCTTTCCTCTCAGATCTTGTATCTGTTGTTTATGTCCCACCCTCTTCGTTCATCTTCCATATGAATAGGTGTAAGTCAAAATGGGACATTGTTTTGCTGTGTTTGTCGGGAGGAGGAGTCTGCAACTTATTACTGTATGTCTATGGTTTTGTCTGCAGACTTCGCTGTCCACACCTCAAGTCCCTGACCCTGAGTGACGGCGAATACTATGAGCTGGTCAAGTCCAACTTCGAGCGCGCTGACCGCAAAAAGGTAGTGCGCACCACCACCAACTACACCACCAGCATCGTCAGCCTCCTCACCAATTACAACGACCTCCTCTTTAACTGAAGCTCAACCCCAGCGGCGGTGCAGACGTGTGCAGTGTCCTTACTCCCCATACTGGGCCTCGCGGTCCTTCCACCTTGCTGTGATGGTCACACCCTTTGTTTAGTTACATCCGTCCCCAGACGACTCACTGGCTGCTAACCAGCACGGGAGATGCTGCACCATTGTGAGACACTGGCGAAGACCCGGATGTTCCTTCCCGTTTGTTATTTAGCACAGTCAAGAGGGTGGCGTGCTATAGGTGTCCGTGTTATAGGCTGACAGTGACAATTTCCACTTTGTCAGCATTGTGGTAAATCTACCCCTCATTACCCGTCACATTGCTCGACACTGAAGCGTAGACCATAACTCAGTCAAATCCAGAGCGATGATCCTGCTCTGTATAAAGCGACTGTGCTTTCCTACAAGAGCAGCTGTCAAAAGATGGAGAAGTACTAGACAACTGCGTACCTTTTCGTAAAGAATCTTTTAGTCAAAGAAATGAGGTGAAAGTTATCTAGTGCATTAAAGTATCACGATATCTGTAGTCAGCATCAACTCGATTAGGGTCTACAGATATTTTCCCATTGCCTCTGTTTGCTAGATGTGAATCTGTGTTATTTGAGGATTTAAAAAAAAATACATGTGAGGATAATACTGACCTCACTGCTGTAAATTTTACAATAATTTTGATTTTGGTTGCTTCTTCATCCTGGCTGTTCAATATAGTTTGAATCTCATAAAAAAATTACACCTAAAATATCAATTTGTTGTCGGCTTTGCTGCTGAGTTCACTACAGAAAGCTTTGATTACTTTCAATACTGAAACACTAGGAATGGGTGTGCAAACTGCTTAACGAACTTGCAAATAATTGTTTGTGGTCATCTCCAATGCCACTTAATCAAAGCATCATTTTATTCCCAGGTCTCCAGTAAAAAACATTTCAATCGTTAAGCATAATAATTTATTGCATTACATCTGTTGTTGTGTTTTGTCTTGTACGGGAATTGTCAAATGATTGTTTAAAAGCTAAGAGTGTTTAGCTGAAGGTGTTGTACAGTATGTATGTTGACTTGCAAGTATGGTAGTCGCAGAAGTACAAGATGGTGTGTATTTAGCTGGCTAGTCACAGAACCAGACTTAGTCCCTCTTCAATTCATTGAAAGCTGTCCAAGTCGAGAAGCAGTCACCGTCAGACACAAACATTAGAAACCAAATAAAATCGTCGTTATTGTTATACTGGCATGTACAGTGTGAATTAAAACACTCCCACAAAAAATTTGTGAGTGGTTGTATATTAAATATATAATACAATTTTATACCGGTACAATCCTGACAGTTGGTCAAGATAGCCCTGTAGTCAACACTAACTTTTTTTCTCGATGCTGATTCTTGAAAGGAAGAAAGGTCTTTTTAACAGCATACATTTAGCTTCATCTTCATTTTCATCAATCATCAATGCAATGCGCATAGCGCCATCCTCACGCTCATATAGGAGCACGTGCTCATCGTGCGACACAATACTATGAAGTACAGGAAACAATGCAAAGATGAACAACAATGATGAAGTCCAAAAGATAGCGAAGACACAGAGGTAATAAACGATGACGAGAAAAGTTAATTTTAAGAAAATTCGGCAGGACAGACTAATCATGAGGTACCAAGAGTGAGAGACAGACCGGATTAGTAGCATAGAGATAGGATTTGTGCATTTCATCATCATCATCGTCGTCGTCGTCAGTATGATAGTTCTACTGCTGAGATAGTTGCCATCGTCTTGTCGGGGTAACAATCTTTAATTTTGCATGCACGAGGACGGGAAGACTTTACGAGCTTTTGTTTCTAAATATAACTTGTATTCTTCTCGGTTTTCTTACCGTGTTCCTTTTTTGTTTCATTAACGAAACCTACATTTTTGTGCAATCTTTTTACAAGTTTATCTTAGTGATAGAACATCAAAACAGAGAGGCTATTTCAGCGTTCACTGTAGATGAACATATTCTTGAACATGATCACGACAGCTTAATAAACAATGTGTAGGCGGATGGGTAATGGCCAATGGGTAATCTATGTTTTAAGAAACAACGTTTAGCAAAAACAATTTATAATCTAGATATTAAACAATCCACACTCAACTATGAGAAATGGTTTTTCAGAACGAAGGCGGGAAGTGACACTATCGGTATAAGGGAGGGAACACTGACATCTAAGTCATTGTCTTGAGGGGTTCTCTCCCATTGTCGTCTGTCGTACAGCCTCAAGGCACGTGCAAATGATTATTAGGTTTAAAACAGCTATGCGAAATATTTACCTTGTATGAAATGGTTATAAATAATTTATTTATTACAGCTATGGTATGGAGAATAAAAAATCTGTCTAAATTTTTTTACAAATTATTTACCATTTTTTGCTTTTTTTCGTTTTTTCTGGTTCGTTGATATGGTCTTTGTTCTAGTACTACCTTAGTGGTGAACTGTGTTTGTCACCTATCAGAACAACAACAATACCATAATACATTCATTACTGCCACACCAGACAGAACCTCATACAACCCCAATTCCGACCAACATGTCTCAATTGTTGCATTATTTAAATATCTAATTTATAAAAGGCAAAATATTCTGTGACGTCCCCTCCCTGGCACCAGTTAGGGTAACCGCCTTCTGCTCCCTTCCAAACGCCTAGTATGATGTTTATTGATAAGGGCTAAAGCACAGTTCTGTCGACACCTAATGTTGCCTAAATAAAAATCAGACTTTCTGCTTAGTAAATGTTGTCACGGGTTTAAATGGAAACCTGAAAAGAGAGATAACTGATGACGCAGCCACACGGTGTAAGCTGGTGTTAGAATTTGAATAGTCTCCCTTATATAACATACCGCCTTCCACTCCCCGACCCCACCCCTTCATTTTTACTGGTTCAAGCTAAAGAAACTGTTTTCGACAGCCTTCCAAGTCATACTCTCATGCTGTTGTGTCTGCGACCTAAAAGAAAAAAATATGACGTTCGATGACATTTGCCCGGGTAGGAAGGGTCTATTTTGTTTCTCTTTTGTACATACAGTTTGGTTCGTACGCTCCCGTTATGTGGCAGAGAGGCCAAGCAGTCTATATAGTTTTTACACCGTGTTATATGGCGGAAAATACACAATGTCTCACCAGATTACATCGCAGTCAGGTTGTGACTCCCGTTTTGTGTCATTGACAAGAATGTCACGTCAGACAAAATAATGAAAAAATCACAAATGTACCTCTACCTGCCTTCGAAGTTAGTTAATAATAAGTGTATAAAATTTTCAAAGCCGATGTTGTTTGGGCTTAGTGAAAAGATGAGCAGTTGCTCACTCCCCACTTGATCGTCTCATTGTGCCTTTCGCAGCTCGTCATGCACGAGGCATTCCGAAGTTTAGACCTTGACCGCAAAACACATCTCATTGTCTCCTGACCACACACCTCCCAGCAGGAGCCAACCTTGATGCTGACATCAACCAGAAACACAGGGCAGACATTGAGACGCCTGAGTATATCCCGTACGTTGTGCACTGTCATCCGTAGACTGCCGGTCGCATCCCCTAGGGATGGGGATGTAGGGAACCTAGACGATTGCTGCACAGCCTCGCCGTCTCTAGTAACCACACCTCTTGTTTCACCATCGTAGGTGTGTGGTAACACGTGAATCTGACTCTAGGACAAACATTGCTTCTTGTCTAGTGAACCCCATGTCTCTACACGTGACTTTAGCGACTATTTTTATCCTTTTGGTATTACATTGGGACCCCGCCAAAGAGCGCACAGCTGGGTTTTTGTTGTTGCTTCATTTATTTATATTTTCTTTTTTTTTTTGAAAGCTGCTTGCACGATTTACGATGTTTGCTTGGTGGTGGTGGTGGCGGTGGTGGCGGGGGGGGGACAGTAAAGCTGGTAAAATTGACATTCCAGCTACATCTGATCTGCATCACATCACATCCATATGACCCTGGAAGAGACTGCAACCCACAAGGACAGGTGCAGGTCAAGAGACGACTGACTGAAATAAAAACAGCAAACAATTTATTATTTTTAATAATAAAAAATGCTTTTATATTGCATAACACTAGCGATCGGCTGTCCTCGCTTAATGATATTTACTAAACACCGCATTCCGTTTTTTTATTGATGCTGGATTACGGCCAGCTAAAACCTAATAGTTTTAACTGCTTTTATTGTTGTCGACAATATGCAATATGATCTGACTGACAAAACAGCATTACATGCTCATGTTGATTGACAGTTGTTGATCTTACACGCATGATGTCATCATACTCAGTCATATTAATTGCGTGCTACTTGTCTCTAAGGTATTTATGTCACTGTGACCTCAAAGAATATTGTAAACAAGTTGTATTTGGAATACTCTAGTGCCTAGGCCTCTGTGCACCATCTAAGACATATTCAAATCCTGTACCCCTGCTGATAAGTGTGTGACAGCGATTAATATGTGAGATTAATGTGTGTGTAACATAATATGTGTATATACATATACAAACAAAACTGTATTGTACACATGCATAGATCTTCAATCTGCATCCATATATACTTGCACCTAACCATGTAGTGCCTACAAACAACTAACATGCCTTTGTTGCACAAACCCAAGAAGCACCTTTGCCATGGCTGTTGCGTGGTGTGTTGTTTTTTTTTTCAAATTAATGATCGTATTACTATTAGTACAAGACAAAGTGTTTGTCTTAGAACAGGCGAAGTAACTCTGCCTGGGAAATATTTCTCCCGCGGCTTCTCTAGTGCACTGGCTAAAACCACGTGACTGTTTTTTTTTTTGTTTTTTTTTTTAATGATTAGGATGGAATGGCACGACAGGGACAGGGAAATGTCCTTCCAGCTAGTAATGACCCTCACTAAGACAGGTCAGGACAAGACCTCAGTCATCGAGGACAGTAAAAGTCACCTTCTCACGGAAAGCACAATTGGTCAAGGGACGACTGACCGACTGAAACATGTGCTTTGGTGCGCGTGTGACGCACGCTTGGTCGCTCTGACAACGACTAACGAAACACGTGAACTTTATTTTAAACAGAACTTCGGAGCGAGAGGACTCGACCTGCGATATAAAATCACGGAGCGTACTAACGGACAATTCTTACATAATATTTTTAGCACCGTAAATAGAGAGAGTCTTGCAATGTTGAGCAGCCAGAGAGGATTTTGTGAAACATCTGACAATTATTTTGACTGCTCGCATTCAGACACTCCTTGATGGATGACTGATTAATAGGATGAGCTAACATTTACTGTCACGTGATACCAGAGGACCAATATAATCTCATTACATCCTTCCCTCCATGCAGGGTGGGGGTAAATGAGGGTGGTGGAGGCGACCTGTTTGCACTGTGTGCGCTTCATTCCCATTCAGCTCATCCTGTAACCTAACACCTCTTAAACAATTCGCACCCTTCATCAGCACTTGTCATGCCGGCTACTTCAGCAGAAATTCAGTGAACGGTGACAACCAAGGGTGATTCACAAAGCGGCGGTTAGCCGCCAGGTCTTCAGAGAACGGCCCTAAATGTGCCTGCAAGCACTCCTCGCACGTTAAAGCTACCCTGATCACTTTGAAGTAAAGGTCGCACGCTAAAACCGAACTGATCATTAACTGTCTAAATGTCACACGTTCGGCTCTTCTGATCATTTACTGTCTGAAGTGAAGGTCGTGTACCGGCTTCAGGAAAACAGAAAAAACACATTGGACGACGACGTTCAAGCTTGCTGATCCTATGATTATGATTATTACAGCGCATTTCCCCGCTCAAAGGCGAGCTTAATGCGTTAATATTGGTGTGTGATGGTTGAAATGGTTGAACACAGTCGGCTTCCTTTAAACTCCAATAAGGCAAAAATGTGGAAGAGGTCTGAGGTGAATTGTTTCATGTTAAAACTACTGTAGAACAATGATATACTCACGTACACTTTACCCAGCCCTCACTTCCGCACCAACATTTATTTCTCTCTATCTCTCTTTATATATATCTCTCTCTCTGCTTCCTCCAAAACTATGACTCACAACCTAATAGCTGGACTGGACAACCCTTCCATCGCTGAACAGACAAGCTAAACGACTAATTTCCACACGACGGCTCCATGTCACCCACGTGCACCAAAGTTGCTATTAAAAAGGTGTTGAAGAAACTTTCAAGAACACCTGATGATGTAGTTGTTGATGAACCTCATGACCAGCAGTCAGACATCAGGACAACACCAGAAAACGTAAGTAGTGTTGTTTGTGTTGTGCTGTTTGATTTGTTTAAACCACTCCAATCAACAACAAAAGTAACATATTCAAGGACTGGGTTACTGGGAGAGGAAAAAAATCTCTCCCACTCTCCCTCTCTCCCTCTCTCATTGCCCTACACGTGCTGCCCTCCTCCATCTCCTCAATCTCCATTTCTTGTTGCCCTTCTTGTGCTCTCATGCACTCGGTGCACGAAACTGAACTTCACGCCAGACAAAAAGTAAAGGTCACAGCCAGGAGGCAAATGCTAGAGTCCTAAGATGGCTGCGTGATTGAGTCCACAGCAACGGTACCAGAACACACAAAAAGTGGGTTTGTTGGCCTTTTGTGGGCAAAGTCGGTCGTTGCCCTTCAGGAATCAGATGGGGAGATAAACCTGTTGTTGTATCGGTTATAGAGAACTGCTTGTCACACCACGTGTCTGTCCTGCAGTTGATGTCGCCACACGCTGAGATGTTTAGTGCAGTAGTGATGTTGTTAGTGTAGTAGCGAGTTTGTTTAGTGCAGTAGATGTTGTTAGTGTAGTAGCGAGTTTGTTTAGTGCAGTAGTGGTGTTGTTAGTGTAGTAGCGAGTTTGTTTAGTGCAGTAGTGATGTTAGTGTAGTAGCTACATTGTTTAGTGCAGTAGTAAGGGCATTTGATGGTTGATGGCCAGCTGCCAGTAAATTTCTGTAGGGAGCTGCCTACAAGGGTCTCCTCGATCTGTCTACAGATTCTCCTGTCTACCTGACGGACATGAACCGTTAGACACTCCCCTTCTACATCGCCATCAACACCAACCACATCACGACTTCAAGTGGTCCGCGGGATAAATGCTTGCAGGAAGAGTTACTTCGCCTGGCTTTGATTATGGTTCTTGGCGAGCTATTCGTCCTGTCCGTAGTGACCTGTGGGAGGTCAGGCGGTCACTTATTGCGCGATGTGTGGGTGCGTGTGTCTGTGTGTGTGCGTGTCTTTAAGGGATTTGAGATTAAAAATACTTGCTTAGAAACCTTTCTTTTCTATGAAAAGCGACTGTCATTCAGATTCTGCACAAGAGCTGTGACAACACGTGACACAACGGTCTCGCGGGAAGTGTTTCTCTCGCCCTGACAATCCCCGTGAAAGCCAGCACATGTTGACAATCAACACTCATCTACATAATGACTAAAGCTTGTAACAAGGCGCAGCTCGTGTCACACTTCCAGTTCCACATCTGCATATGTCGTGTATATTTAGATGTTGTGTACATACAGTGCTATTCAACAGGTAATGTTTCAACTGCTTATAGGTGTATGATGAAAGAATAATGAAATATATATAATTAATTAGTCATTTCCATAAATATACCCATATAAATATAGATTCAAAATATCTGAAAATGTACATTTGCCTAAAGACTGCTGTTGAGCATGTTTTGCATTGTAAATATGTTTGTATCTTCTATGTCATGATGACCATGAGTCATTGGCATTAAAGATGATTGACATGTCTCGCTGCAAGCAACATGTCGCAACTGTCAAGCTGATTATGTATCGTAACTTGTATAAATTAAGTCCCACTTGCTGTTATTGCGCCACACGGCTTTATTTCCGGTGAAGGTGTAACGGCTTTCAGGTGACACCTACAGAAATGTCACGGGGCGGGTCATCGTATTAATATGACAATGTTCTCGTACAGGTGTACTGATCCAGCTCAGGTAGACAACAGACTTACAGACTTGCGGATCTGGAATGAATAAAACCCATGAAACCCTCCTTTCAGTGACCTCAGATGTCTCTCTCGTCACGTGAGGGAAACGACTCCTTCACGTAGTGAATCATCGACTTGCTCGGTGGACCACTCGCTGGCGCACTGTCCTTGTTCACGGCGCAGTGCCTGCTGGGTACACTCCGGGCTAATCCCGAGACACGCTTGTCGGATCAACGCCAGGTACACACAGAACTGTGGCGACCCATTTGTTGGCAGAATGGTGACACGTGCATTCACCTGGAATGACCTCTCACACATCGGTGCCCCCGAATGGAGCGCCACCTGGCGATTAATGTCAAGGAGACCTCGTACCGCCTTCGACTTTCTTTTGTATTATTGACTTTGGGAACTGGATATGTTTTATTCAACAGCTGAACACCGTTGCTATGTTCACAACCCTTGACCTCCTTTTGTCTGGTCGGTCGTTCTGTCCAATCTCACACTCTGACACTAAACCTACGTCACACCCCAAGATATTTTTAATCATAACTGTTAAGCTAAAGCGATAAAATATAAAGCTCTCCGGGTAAAGTATTCAAAGAAATAAAACATATATTGTCTACAATAAAAAAATAATAAAACAAGAAGTATATATACCAAGGAAAAGTCATTAAAAAAAAGGAGCATGCAAGGTCACAGTAAGAATGACTTGCGATACTCACAACGACAATCAGCCGTTCAGTTAAACACGACAAATTAATATAAAATAATGTGTGGCATCCGTTGCAGAAGTCTGTGCAAATATTCTATGTAAAAAAAAATAATTTTAAAAAAAAGTAGCCAGCCGCCAGCTCGCCAGGCAGCATGGGAGGTCATCTGACCCCCGCCTTGCACCCGGTAATAAGGACACCTGCACTCGCCCTCCGCCCTCAGCCTGTAGCGCCTGTCCGCCCCGCGGGGGCGGTGGTGGCTAACGGGGGGCGGGTGGTTAACGAGGGGTAGGGGGGCTAACGAGGGGAAGGGGGTGGTTAACGAGGGGTAGGGGGCGATTACTGACGGGTTGTTTGATGAGAGGTACGGACTTGGTGGGGGGGGGGCATGAGGAAGGTAGGGGGGGAGATAGCCGTCGGTGTATCCATATAAAAGGATCCCGCCCCCAGCAGAGGCAGTGTGAGGCGAGCATCGTGGTGTGGACTTGCTGCCTACATCTGTATCTGTGCCAGTTCTTACCGAGCGACCTTCACTATCGCCCCTACATGTAGACTTTGTAGAGAAACTGTGACCTGTTGGCTGGTGAGTGGTGCGCCTGGCAAGGTGTGTAAACTTACTCCAGGTGTCGTGTGATAAGTGGCGCAGTACCTGAGTGACTAACTGTATCAAGGGCGCACGACATTCCCGACACAGTTAGGGGGCGACCTACGGTACTTCTGACATTCTCGAGAATATTTGTTGAAACACTTGTTTAGGCCTCTTGACACCTACTTGGGACAGAATTGCGGGCAGACGAATATGGAGTTTTTCTCCGGGATCGCCAATGGCACATACAGGTACGAAATGAATTTTTTTTTTTTTACATTTATCATTACACTGCATATCCTTAGGATTATTTGGTGTCCTTTTACGTGAAAAATACGGCCTTGTCACAGTGTACCACTAAGTGTTGAAATCTTACCTTTTGAAGGATCCTTGCCACAGTTTACCTGTGTGAGATGGTGGAGGCGTGCAATGTTATATGTTTGTTTGTTGTGCTTCACGCAGGTCATCTTTACACACTCCACCACTTTGTTTACTTACTCGGGGTATCGTGTTCCCAGTTTGTGACTCCGGCCATCAGATCCAGCTACAAACATTCATGTTGGGTTCAGAGTCAATTGTTCCTAGCATGCCTTTCATCAGTCGCTCCCCTTCCTAATTATTCTCATATACTTAATTACTTCATTTACTTGTATATTTTTCCCGTAAAGGACGAGGGCTAAATGGGAAAAAAAATTCTTGCTTATTTGACCTCTCATTAATAAATAATTATTATTAACATTGTCATTGTCCTTTGTCGGTTCTCGTTTTCCCAATTTGTTCCGCATTTTTTGAAAGAAATTCACATTTTCATCTATAAATGTATTTTTGCTCTTTTTTATTTCCTTACAGTCGTGTTAGTGTGATACCGTATTTCTTATTTAAAAACTAATAATTAAGCTTAGACTTTATAACTTATTTTTTATATCTTAATTATTTTAGATTACTTATTCTAAAGAGTTAATATTCATATAAATTTAGGTGGAATAATATAGTTTTTTTCTATCCAAATGTGGATCTTAATGTAGTCTAGAAAAACTCAATTTGGTAAATGGGTTTTAACATCAGCGTCTCCTCAACCCTTACTGAGGATTGTACATAGAAATTCTACAAAGCTATAAAGATAGGAATGGAAATATCTAAAGTACTAACAGTTATATATTAATTTTTTTACGAGCAGCTGGGATGATGTTTTTTCTGTAGTCAGTTGTTATCAGTGTCGAAATGTGGGGCGATAACATTTTCTGGGCACAAGGCCAGTCAGCTGGTTGTTTGCCTTGACTGAGTGCTCAGGGTTGATCCATTTCCTATCTTGCTGGTTGTAGACCAGAGTCTGAGTACATAGCAGTCAGCTAACAGCAAGCTGCATGGCTAGCAATACACAAAAAACCAGCTGCTACTTCATCCAGCCCTGCATCTCCTGCTCCATCGATAACCTTGATATTCTGTTTTGTTTGTCTGTCACATACACACACCTCACAACACATACAGACATCTTCACAACACACAAAAACACACTCACACTCCCCAAACACACACACGCGCGCGCGCGCATATTTACTGTCTTCACGTGACTTGTCTACGCGCAGGCGTCGCTCTGTCGTCGTGTCCACATCATCGCAGCGCGCGACAAAAAAAAAAAAAAAAAATAGGAAAAAAAAAAGAAAAGTGGAGGAGAAAAAAAACCCATCTCTTGCGCTGTCATTGTATCCTCCCTCCTGTCCATCCACCTCAGCGACACGTGGCAAAGAAGCAGCCCTCACTTCGACTCCCACAACCCACCGACTACCTCAAGACTTGACATTGTGAACAGTAGTCTCAGCCTGTGAAGTTGCTGGTGTTGGTAATGATGGAGCTGATAACGATAATGTTCGTGATATCGAGAGCAATGGAGATGTAGAAAGAGTTGAATGCGTGCAAAGATCTTGGTCTTGACATTTGTTGACACTAGACGCTGGACGGAGGATCAATAGACTGCGGGAGGGGGAGATAAGGTCAGGACAGCGCGTTTCCTTCGCACACAAATACATCACATACAAATAGACATAAATACACCACATAAATACACTACACACACACACACAGAAATTATGCTAGAGGAGGGCTACGTGTTCGCAAGCACGTGTATTGATTGCAGGAGCAGCGTCTGGGACGAACCCTCCCACGTTCTTTCTCCATTAGGGAGGGACTGGGTTGACAGCTGCCACTGGAGGCTGCACGGTGTCCTACATCCCTTGCCCCTAATGATGTGGCCACACATTGCACGGTTGGGCTGACAGTAGCAGGACTGGTCAGGTCCTGGCTCAGTAAATATCACTGACTGCCACCGGCAACATCCTCCACACAACACAGTGAATCTTCCACAAAACGATGCTGAATCACCGTTTTCTAGGGGTTTTTTTTTCTCTTCTCTTTTTTTTTTCTCGGGTGTGGGGAAATCGTTGATGTTGAATGTATGCCTTGTGAATGTTTCTGTATGTATGATTGCAGATGTAAGTTTTATGAATATTGATGTGTATATATATATTATCTTGATGCATCTTGCTCGACAGTCTCCTCAATCTCGTCAATGGACCGAAACACATTGTCCGTGTACATTCCAGAAGTTTGCACAGTGTGTCAGGAGCCTGCCTCGCTTCTTTTCGACTGGCGACAGGCTGAGCATCGACATTGTTGCCGGCTTCTTCCTCATCTCCACTCTCATTCTCCTTTTGTCCCTCGTTTGCCATCTCAGAATTAATGTCAGCGGCTGTTAGTGCTCCACAAACATTTACTGCTTTGTCAACATTGAGAAAGTCTTGAAAGGACACGTCCTCATTGGCGCCAGCAGCTGTCAGAACCGTGGACCATTCTTCAGGACTTGAAAGTGCTTCGTCTGCTTCCATTGGCAGTCCTTCCAAATGCTCTTCTGAATCATCAACGGTTTGATGTTCTTTTTTGTAACGATTTTTGATTGTTCCTCCGAAACTTCCTCCAAAGCCTAGAAGATTCGATTATCGGAGGCTGGGAACCAAAAGTCTTCGAGTTGAAGAGACCTACAATACTTTGGTCTTATGGGAATTCGACATAAGAAGATCGACAGCGAGGTCCGACTGTATATTCAATAAAAATAAAAATTATTGAGGTTTAAAGACCAGCCTACCATACGTGTGAGCTGACAATGGCTTAGGAGCCGCATTGTGGCCTGCCCTCCATGCCTTCCTTGCCCTCCATGCCCTGCCAACTAGATGCTTTTGCTGGAGGATTCCATTTAAAACCAAGCAGACAAGGGAAGACGAAAGACGAAGTCGATCTCTGATGAGACTGAGATTGCATATAAAGACAGGAATATGTGTATATGTAAATATATTCTATTATAAATAAAATGTTTCCATATAGCCTTGACGTTGATTGTAACGCGGGAGACTAAATGTTGAATATCTAACAATCTTGATAGGTTCAAAGAATAAAGAACCTTGATACCCCGCGAGGTGCAGCGAGAGGTAGAGGAGGTTTTCATCATTTTGTTGTCAGTGAATGAATGGTAACGAGAAGAACTTCATATCCCATCGGATTAGCTTTGGCGCCACTCCTTGTTCGCTTCTGAACTTGCCCACAGATGTGATTTAGCCTCATCCTTGCCAGAAGCGGGGGCGCGGACATCTAACAAACTGTATTAACACTCAGGTCTCACGAACTTTAATAAGACTGATGTCTAATGAACTGTATTAATATTATGAGTGACAGCTAACAAACTCCATCAAGGCTAAGGTCTAGCAACATGTATTAAGGTTGACATGTAAAGAACTGTTTCCACCCTGACACTAGACGAGTCGGCGCCAGACAGAGAGGCTTCACGAGAAGCTGGTTGGCCGAGTTCACCGAGTTTGGCTGCATCGAAGTAATCAGTTTTTCTCCTAATATCGGCAAGTTTATCTCGGCAGTTCGTGGAGACGATACATTGAATTAAATTGTTCAGATGAATGGGGTTTTTTTACAATCAGCTGACTGTCTAATGGTTGCGTCGATCGCTTTATGTAGAGGTGACCGTGGTGTCCATGAGTCAGAAGGTGTATCGATACAGACTTGCTATCTAGAAAAAGCAGCTCAGTGTGGTGTAAACGATAAACATATTTGTGGAAACAACACAAATTCGTTTACTGACATACAAGAAAAGTTTGGGAAGTTCAAGCCTGCGTATAACCTTAAGCCACTTCTCCGGCGGCTCTAACCCAGGATGTCAAGTCTTTGTGGGTAATTCATGTTTCAAGTCTGAGCCTTTCATTGATGTCATTACTCCCCTTTCTAAAAATTATGGGTATTCATGTCAGGTACAGAACAAGGAAGTGCTTCTCTTCTCAATCATCCTCGAGGTTGGCAGACAGTAGCTATGTTGGCTCGACCCCGATCTTGTTCGTCCTGTTTAGCCCGCTTTTGACATTGTTTAATATCCAGTTTTTAACCACAACCCTTTCGTTAATATTTTAACACTTTTACATCCATTACATGTTACACTTATTTTTATCATGTGCAATATTAATTCCACTTGATCGACTTCTCGTTCGTTCTTAGTTACACTTCCTCCAGCGTTTGATTGTTTGATTGTTCTTGATTGTCTTAGTTACATGGAGGACCTGGCCAGGACGCGGTTGATGCTGACGATGGAATCCTCCCTTCTGGCTGTCATCGCCTGCACCCTCCTGACCTACGTGTGGGCCACGCTCATCTGGCCCAGGAAATTCGAACACATGCGCGATGACGCGTGCCCTCTGCCCTTGCCGCCAGGAACTATGGGATGTCCGTTCATCGGAGAATCGTTGGAACTATGCAGGAAGGTAACTTCATCCCCGCTCCACCCTTTCTGTCCATTCTTTGTGACTCAGAAATGTTTGGACTGAAATATTTGCTCTGCCTGCTGGCTCAATGCTGTAGATCTTGCTGTCGGATCTAACGACTTGTAGATCTTGCTGTCAGATCTAACGACCTGTAGATCTTCCTGTCTGATCTAACGACCTGTAGATCTTGCTGTCAGATCTAACGACCTGTAGATCTTCCTGTCGGATCTAACGAGCTGTAGATCTTGCCGTCGGATCTAGAGACCCGTATATCTCTCAGAGTTGTCCCGCTTGTTGCAGGGCAGCGACTTCTTCTCTGAGCGTCTGAAGCGCTACGGCCCCGTGTACAAGACTCACATCTTCGGCAAGCCCACAGTGCGTGTGGTGGGCGCCAGCAACGTGCGACCAGTGCTGATGGGTGAGCATCACTCAGTCTCCTCCCAGTGGCCCTCCAGCGTCACACAACTCGTGGGCTCCAAGGCCCTCTTGTCCCTCACAGGAGACGAGCATCGGGTGGTGAGACAAACCATCGCAGCAGCCTTCACACCGACCATCTTGGCAACCTTCGTGCCCCATATACAGGTAAACACGAGTGCAACGTCTACACCTGGGTATCCATGGGTATACATACTTCTTTCTATTCACTTGTTCAGCATGATCAACATGCACAGAGAAATCGAAAAACGATTAAATATTTCTTAGAGATTTGTGTTCCAGTGTATCTTCCCGATGTCTTTAGTGTAGAACCTACAAACATCTGAAATTCTCTCTTTCTCTCTCATTTTATGTGTCAAGAAATGGTTTTAAATTCTGCCTCAGGAAGTCACGCGAAGTCACCTGAAGCGCTGGTGTGAGGAGTCGGAGGGGAAAGGTCAGATACTGGCTTTCCCATCATGCCAAGCTCTGGTAGGGGATCTGTTCCTGAAGGTCTTCCTGGGGTCTGTGAGAGACTGCAGTCACCAGCAGCATCTCCTGTCCGCCCTGCATGAAGTCAGCAGCAACCTCTTCTCCGTCTCCCCCTGCCTCCCCGGCACTGGATGGTGGAAAGTGAGGAACGAGCATGCGAAACACAGAGACAGAAAGACAGCAGATAGACAGAAAGAGAGTAGGGAGACAGACATAAAGAGACACTCACACTAGTAGATACCACAATTCCTATCACACTACAGGTCAGGATGCCGGCCATACTTAACTCGTAGAAAACGATCTTATATCCCTAGTAAAGGTCAAAGTGCCTATCGTATATCACCAGTAAAGGTGACACTGCCTATCGTAGAATAGTAGAAGCTAGGATGTCTATCTTATACCACTAGTAAAGACGAAATCTGATGATATATATGTATATGATAGCATGCTCCTTTGTATATCCTGTGGACATTGCGATATAAATCACACGTAGCAGAGGAAAGAAAACCTATCGTATGTCAGTAGGAGGCCAATGTCTATTGTATTTTACTCATATTAACCAGAATGCCTATAAAACTTTGTAAGGTTCAGCAGTTGCAAAACTGTGTAAACAGACGTACGTACACTCCGGTGTTGTATCTGGACGATCAGACGACATGTAGACGTAGAACGTGTGTGTGTGTGCGCGCGTGTGTGTGTGTGTGCGAGCTGGAAGAGTTTACCAAATTTTAAAAAATCCATCTGTCGACATGTCGATTATAATTAACCTGATAATATAAAACACGGAGAGCCTGACCATTACTGACATTCCGCGCAAAACAAACTCCTGTTTCTCCTTTTTCTATTACTTTATTCCATTCTTTTACCCAGCATCCTCCATGTTCTGCGTCATCATTATTCCGATATGTCTAGCTAAATAAGTGAAATGTTGTTCGATAAGCACTCAGATCTTTACTTTCCCCAGTAATTGGAAAAAATTATTGTAATGACTGCTACTTCTCTTGTAATCATTATTCTTACTTTTTATTTGCTTGTTTACATCTCGCGATACTTTCTCTACCTCAGGCGACGAAGGCCAAAAAGATTCTGATGGACGAAATTCGACAAAAGATGAGCAGAAGCCAGTCGGAGACAACAGACAGCTACCTGAGGATACTACAGGATCTGAGTCAGTCTGAGTGTGGCAATGGTGCCAGACTGAACCATCATCGCCAGGTCATCGAGGACAACATCATCGAGCTGCTGATAGCGAGCTTCGCCAACACACCCAGCGCCTTGTGCTCGGCTCTCTTGGCTACCGGCAGGTCAGTGTAGTCAGTCTAGTCATACAGTCGGTCTAGTCATGTAGTAACTAGGTATAGACAGGCCAGTCTAGTCATGTAGCAACTAGGTATAGACAGGTCAGTCTAGTCATGTAGCAGCTTGGTATAAACTGGTCAGTCTAGTCATACTGCAACTAGGTATAGACAGGTCAGTCTAGTCAGGTACACACATCACACTTACACTTACACAGACATAGTAAATATGTTGAGTATTCTGGAAAAAAAGTGTGCTTTGGGTATATTTTAATGTTCCATGTTTCCTTGAATTCCGTGAGTACAGCGGCAGAAAACTCTAAACTGTTGGTCGAAAAAAGCGCTTGAGAGATGTGGAAAAATAGAACTTGGAATTGCGAGTAGAAACTATAATCTTAGCACCTGTGATGGTTAATGCTGGTAAATAAGAGAAGAGAGGCAGTCTATTCAGAAAATGTCTACAAAGCAGGCACTAAAACAAAGGGAGGCCACTAAATGATATTGCTAGTCTCTTGGCCACATCGAGAGACAGAGACGCATCTCTTCAACAGGTCGGAGGTGGACGTTAAACATTTCAAACAGCTACCCACACCTGTATCCTTATTAATTTTAATCTATTATCGTTTTTCAATATGAGTACGAGATATTAGAAATCTCTTTATACGTTCCCGTGACTGTGTCCTGGGTCATTGATTGACATGTTCGTGATGATTTTGTTTTGTCCTTAGAGAGGCGGAAGTCGTGGATGAAATAGAGAAGTGTCTAGAAAAACACGGGTTAATGGAAACGAGCGACACAGGTGAACTAGCGTCCTTAACCTATGACCTCGTCATGAAGCTGGACTACGTTCACCGAGTCGTCTTGGAGGTTCTCAGGGTGTTCCCTCCTGCGGGGGCGGGCTTCCGGATGGTGGACAAAACTCTAGAAATTGGGGTAAGCAAGTTGTTCTCTGTGGAAATCTGGCTTTATTTCTGTAGTATTTATTTAGTTCGCTCAAACTGTGTCCAATTATCTGACTTGACTATATTCTGACTTTGTGTTGTGTATCAGGGTTTCCAGATCCCCAAAGGCTGGAGGGTGGCTTTCTCAATCCGGGAAACCCAGCAGACGACAAAAGTGTTTGAAGACCCGGAGTCCTTCTGGCCGGACCGCTGGCTGAAGTGGAACCCGGAGGAAATGGAGGCGACCCAGCGCTTCAGTTACCTGCCCTTCGGTCTGGGTGCTCGGTCGTGCGTGGGCAAGCGCCTGGCCAACCTCGTGCAGGCCATCTTCCTCGTGGAGCTCGTGCGCCATTGCCGCTGGACAGTCCTCAACCCCCGGCCCAACATCCTCCACATCCCGTCCACGAGACCTGCAGACGACATGCCAACAGTCTTCAAATGCCGTGAACATGTCAGTTTTGCCAGTGTCGGCCACTTTGCTGTCCGCCCCACCTGGACTGATTGATGGAGCACTGTTTACATGAAACAAATAAAATAGTAAGGAGTATTCATCCGTCTTCATAAATTGCTGATGAAGGAACTGTGTTCATGTTTTTTATCAGATACAGTTCATTGGTACCAGTCAGTACAGCAATCGAAATGTCAGTGACTTGTATTCTCGTTTATCAGGTTAATGAACTGCTGTTGATGCTGTTAAAACTGTTCATGGTGGTTTATTGCCTCCCTGTAGTACTTACACATATCACACAAAACACAAGAATAAACTAAGTACAGTGATACCTCGGTTCTCGAACATAATTTGTTCCGGGAGGACGGTCGAGAACCAAATTGTTCGAGAACCGAAGCAATGAAACCCATAGGAAATAATGGAAACTGGATTAATTCGTTCCAAGCCCCAGAAAATGCCTATTTACTGGCCTAATTTGTATATAATATGTAGAAAAACATGAGTCTCAACAAGAAATAAGAAATAAAAGTGTATTTATTAAAACAAAAACAAAAACAAAACAAAACAAAAATGTACTGTACAGTACAGTACAGTAAATTGTGTTTCATTTACTGTACCTGTACCAAACTTTATGGCAGGAGGGAATGAATGTGGAGGGAGGAGGGAAGGGGGATGGTTATTGTCACTGATGACGCAAGCAAGGCGCGCTGGGCAGCATGAACGACATTCGGCTCAACTCGGCTCATCTCGGACGTTCGGATGTTCGAGTTCCAAATATTTGTTCGAATTCCAAGACAAAATTTTCTCGAATTTCCTGGTCGAATACCGATTTGGTCGAAAGTCAAGGCGTTCGAGAACCGAGGTATCACTGTACAGATTACCAAACAAGTATTCCGGATTGTGCTTATATTCCATCTTGTTTAGTCTTTACTTTTCATTACAGTTTTCCACAAGACTATTTACTTATTTATCCTGTGTATATCCAGTGATGCAGTTATCAATTCTGTGATGGAAATAAAAAGATGTTTGTTAAAAATTAATTGACTAAAATTGTCAATGTGACTGGATGTAAAAAAGGGAAATTTGATCCAAACAATCTGGTGACGGCGATCAACAATTGTGTCGGGTTATGACGACATCGCGGGAAGGCACTGAGCCATGTCACGTGATATGTGTCACGTGATGACCACTTCTGTCAGTACATGAAGGATGGACATGCGCTGATGACTGCAGACAACGAAGAGATGTTTGCAGCATCTTTCAGGAAGTCGAGCAGGTCTGACTCCGAGAGTCACGTGGCTGTAAAAGTAGGTAGAGGGCGCTGCAAACGTCTTGTGGACAGAAAATCGTGCTGTGTGAAGCGAGCATCATCAGGTTCTTGGTTTGTTGTTGTGTTGTTGTTGTTGTTGTTGTTGTTGTTGGGGGGGTCCCTTTTTTCTCGGACTTAAGAGACAGGAAACATGCGGTCGCACTTTTATGATTTTTTCTTCAGGATTCCGACACTTTCTGTCTAATCCCGGACTTCAGTCAGTGTCCCTGCTTCATACGTTAACTTTGTGTCTTATAGTATTGTAAACAAGGTGCCTCAACAACATCCTTTGTTTTGCGCTTGTCCCACTTCTTTCATTCTGCTGTGATTTTTAGTTGGTGCATAATAAATGGCAACAGGTCATGAGAAAGTAAGTAGTGTGTGTGTGAGAGAGAGAAAGCTGAATAGCACGATTGATAGAAAGGGTTGTGAATGTTCGTCTTGCGCTTACTGTTACTTGTAACACGTGTAATGTTTGTAAATAGTCCCTGATTTCTGCTTTCTCATTGCTGAGATAAAAACTATTGCGAATGGTGTAAACAGGTTCTTAAAACTGATTTCCTTGACCACCATGTCACCTTCTGTTGCCGGGACATGGCTGCAGACCGAAAAATATGTTTATTTACATAGATGTGTGTTTACTAGAAAACAGTTGGCCTGCTGACACCTGAGTGGCTGACGTATGGTGAAAGAGGATGATATATATGCTACTCACGCTGCTCACACACCTCTTGATTATTTTTGCAGCTCGACTTTACCTGAGAACACTCGGAGCAGATTAAGTGACCTAGAAATCGCTGCACCTGGACTTCGCACTAACAGCGAAAAGCACTGATATGTGGCTACCCCGGGTTCATGGAGAGGTCACTAGTTGCTCCACAATGAGGTCAGGTAGGCAGAGTGTGGCTGCACTGTCATATTGTCTACCTCGTGCGAGAATGTGGTAGGTATTCTAATCCCTTGTAAGCATTCATTCTCCCCTCTCCTCTCTCCTCTCTCCCCTCTCCCATCTCCCCTCCCAAGAGCGGGTTTCCTTTAGTACTCCAAGGTACGTGAGTTACTTTGTGGTGCAAGCTCTTTTGAACTCTCAGGTTAGACGGGTAGACAAAAAGCATGTACGATATCTGCTTACAGAGAACACTCTTTCAAAAAAATAATGTACCAGTTTTTATACTCAAGTTATTTATCTCCTCGTTACCCGGTAGTGCAGCTATTAGGGTAAGTGGTTGCCCCTGGGGCAACATGGAGAATTCAAGGACCAGCGTCTTGTTTCCAAAATCATAAAAAGGTGTCGAGACCCACAGATGTTATTCCACCCCTGAAACCATAATTACTTGGCGTTTGTTGCAGAACAAAAAGTTGGGCTTAATTAACACTGGGTATTCAATGGATTTGTGTCTGCAGAATTAAATTTATTAAACCTTCCGACATCTGAATAAATGTATTCCAACTGCAATTTGGCAGTCAGCTGGCTGGAAACAATTTATAACCAAAAGGTTGCAGACTCTGCACGACACCACCGACACTTCAGGGCGCCACAGACGCTGGATGGCACCTCTGGCCTTTTCTTGCTCCACACATCACTCATCCTCCCCGTCCCTGTCCCCGCCATCCACACCCTGATCCTCCTTCCCCCGGTATCCCCATTAACCCGTCTGTTGGTCTTCTCGGCCATTGACTTCCGTCCTTTCGCAAGACGGGGTCAGGTCACGAGGTCAGCGAACTTTGCCGATGCCTGATGAGTTTCAGACTTTCGTCATCTTTCTCCCATGGATGAGGTGACCGGGTCGTGGCCCGAAGTCGCTCAGATTAGACAGCAAGATGCCGAGGGACTTGTAGTTGGAGGAAGTTGCTGCGACAGGTAAAACACGCCTGGAGACATCAGCGGGGGGAGATGATGCTGGCGCACGTGAGGAATGAGTTGAACGCCAAATGCACCGGGAAGATGGCTGCATCAAAGGACGCACGAAGATTAATTACAGTAATAAACAGAAAAAGATTATGTTCAGACATGCACGCGGTGAGGGTCAGGAACAGGGATGTTGTCTGGCAAATGTGTATTAATAGGGTTTGAGGGCGAATACCAAACAACGTCTACAGTGGAACTCCACGAGCGCACGCACACAAACACAGAGAAAGAGAATAATCGTGACAGACGCTGGCAACACGATGTGGTCTTTATTGGGAAATCAGCTCCAGCAAAATATTATCAAACCTGTACTTTATCAGAAAAAATAGACATCGTTATTGCAGCTCTCCATGACAATATCACATTAAAGTGCTGTTGCCTTGATTTTGTCCAGGTGAACCACTTCCTGGCACAAATGTCGTTAATCTCTGGAGTCTGGGCTGCTAATTCTTCTTTTCCAAAGAATTTTGAAATTTTATTATTATTATTATTATTATTATTATTATTATTATTATTATTATTATTATTATTATTATTATTATTATTATTATTATTATTCTTCAATATGCGTTCGTTTTCGCCGTATATTTTCGTTTTTCATATTTTTTTATTAATTATCTTTATTATTTTTTTTATTATTTTTCTAGGCGACTCTTGCACCTGGGGAGGACTTCTCTTCATGCACTGACATAGAAAGTTTCTTCCTTATTTTTATTCACAGTTCGTGCACTTCATTTTCGCGCGTGACAGCACCGCTCGGAGGACGAGCTAAAATTGGAAGTCACGCAACGAGCTGATTGTCGTGTCGCCATCCGAGATGCTCTTGAGGTCGGGTAGTGGATCAGAAAAGTGCGTAAACAATTTCTTAGTGAGGACAAAAGAGAATAATATCACTGTTGTAATAATGTATCTATCCAGTTTTCCGCAATGTGCATTGTCATCAAAGACCTTGTTTATGTCTCTCTACATTAAGACGGACAAGTGCCCTAGTAACAGCATTGTGCATTTGTTTCACCTGTAATCGTTTTCCTCGTTATCCTTGTCATCGTTACGAGGATAGGTTCTTTCAGCCTGTTCATTTTTGTACGGATGCGGTTACATAGCCGAGATGCAGTGCAAACAATTTTTAGCAAAGAAACTGATTAACACTTACATCTTATCTCTAAAGAAAAGGAATGAGTAAATTCTGAAAAAAATTATGTCGAGTGTCATTCTTGTCTGGGATGTATACAAATCATTTCCTGGGGCATTGCTAACAGATTCAAATGAGTTATTTCAACACTTTTTCACGGAGGTTAAAGGGTTTTATTTGAGATTAGTTTCAGATAGCATTAGACATGGATACATATATATCAAACTGATTCTCACAAGAAGGAGTAACAGACAGGGAGAAAACATGACAGTTTATACTTTTTTAATGTGTGCTCGACCATTATCTAAAGGTACTGATGAGCAAGAAAAGTTTAGAGAGGTATTAAGTGTATATTTTTAAGAATTAAAAACTTTGATGAATAAATTTCTGAAGAATTCAGAATCTCTACTGTTCAAGCTAACGATAACATTTTATAATATATAATATTTTTAACGAAGGACCATTATCAGCTGTTAAACAAACTTAACACTGAGTATCAACAAAATGACAGAACAACGAAAAGGATTACAGTTTTTTCAAGTTCAAAAACCTCTAGAAACAACATGAAAATAGTATCTCGTCATTTGGAACAGAGGATCTCGTCACTCAAAACACAGGATCTCGTCATTCAGAACACAGGATCTCGTCATTCAGAACACAGGATCTTGTCATTCAGAACACAGGATCTCGTCACTCAGAACACAGGATCTCTTCACTCAGAACACAGGATCTCGTCATTCAGAACACAGGATCTCGTCATTCAGAACACAGGATCTCGTCACTCAGATCTCGTCATTCAGAACACAGGATTTCGTCATTCAGAACACAGGATCTCGTCATTCAGAACACAGGATCTCGTCATTCAGAACATAGGATCTCTTCACTCAGAGCACAGGATCTCGTCATTCAGAACACAGGATCTCGTCATTCAGAACACAGGATCTCGTCACTCAGATCTCGTCATTCAGAACACAGGATCTCGTCATTCAGAACACAGGATCTCGTCATTCAGAACACACATGGACCTGAGCAGATAACTTAATATCTTCTCTCGCCTCTGACGTCAGCGTGTGCATGAGCAGCTGCACACCGAGTGGATCGATGCAAAATATTGCAGTTCCGGTTATTTCCCTCTCGTGATCTCTCGTAATCTCCCGTACTGACAATTTTTATGACACGTCTTATCGGCACCTCCAGCCACATCGTTTCTAGCGGATATTAATACCCATATGAGACCGTCTGCTCAGCTTTGTCGGGATTAAGGCCCTTGGGCACCCTGGGGAAGCTAATGACGCACACAGGGTCAGTCCTACAGAAAGCAGCTTAGTTTGTGCTCTTGGCCTCTCTCTCTCTTTCTTTCAGATATTCACACTTACGCACGCGCGTGCACACCTACAAACAAATGCACAAAAAACTCATGTGCTTAGAGAGAGAGAAGAGCACGATTCCAAAAGTTATGACCGACGTACTCTGGTGGTTAGTGTGCTCGACTTACAAGCAGGAGCTTGGTGGATGAAGGTCGGCCGGCCCTGTGATCGAAACCTCACCCAGGCAGTTATTTATTTATACATTGGGCTGATGGTGGGAATACATAAAAACATACCTGATTTATACCTAATCAAAGGACAAAAATTGTCTTCTGACAACCCACAAACAGGATAATCCACCTACAGTTCATTGCTTTGAAACCTTTGACCTTTGATATTTGTATGGTAACAATGAAAATATCTGTTTAAAGTTGCTTCTTTGTTGTCATGTGTTGATGCGACCTCCAGGACACTCATGCGTGCTCCAAATATGGACAATTAGATGTTTTTATCAAGCGCTTTAAGCTAGCCTTTGATGGCGGAGTAAAGTGCTCTATAAATTATCATCATCGTCGTCGTCATTATCATTATCATCTTCACTGACAAGACATACATGTATGACGTCAGCAATGGATGTCCCTCAGACAGGTATCCGAAAGAATACTAAGAATCAGACGGATATAGAGATTAATTTAAAAAACAATAGGACTAGGAATCACATAAACAACAAAGGACAGGAAGATGACTTGCAGGTGAGACGTGACGCCAGATGGTCACCGGATCAAGATGGCGTTAGAATGCTACATGTGTCGGATCATTTCTTCTAGGAACTGTCTAATTATAAACACATATTTTACAGATTCGAAACAGCTGTTTTGCTATGATTTTCATGCAAACAGAAGTATATTTTTCTCGCCTTTTTTTACGAAAAGTCGGGTTGTGGTCTCAGAGTAAGGGAGGCAGGTATTGTACACGCTGCAAAAGTGTTAACACATGGTGGCGGAGCTACAGCTTGACCATCTCCACACGAACCCACATATCTCACGCCAGATTGAGGGGTTGGTTTGAGTTCAGAATTTCCACCCATCCATCAATTTTTTTTCGGACATCGCGCAGCACTTCTTTGTTAGAATGCACTAGAAGCACAACGATTATTGGTGCATTTCTCATTAAACTTTATTGAGATGAATTTCAATTTCAAATAATAATGTTGTTGATTGTTGGTTTATAAGCTCTAGAAGGCTGATTAAAGGTTTCAGGATGTGTCATGGGGGTTGGGGGCTGTCCAATGTATCCATGAACATTCATCTCGCAGCTGCTGCTCTCTGTACTCAGCCACCTTGAGACCACGAACATGTATTACTGTAATGCTGGCAGACTAAAACGAGGCAGGTGTTTACAAAGCTTCCGGTTTAGTCACATTCATTGTTTAGGTTCGCCGAGACTAGCTGCGGAGAACTTCGCAAGAGGCCAAGCGTGGGTCTCGGCAGACAGACACCATATTGAGACTAAGCCGATTGACGCAGGGTCATTGGAGAGTCATCCAGATGGCGCCCACAGCCGTCCTACATCACTCTCCCATCAGCTGCCACATGCCAGGTAAGCAGGATTAAGAACGGTCGCCGGGGATAAGTCTGCAAGAAAGCTGGACGACTAGTCTTCTTTATGTCAACCTCCATGGATGAAGACGGAACAGGCTGCGTGCTTTCGCTCCTGGGTAGTCGATGGTTTTAGATGCATTACCCGGGTATTTCTGGTAGCTTTTGCGTCGCGGACAGGCAGCGAAGATTGCATGATCACTATAGTCTATATCAAAAGATAGTACTTATCCACACAGTCCACCTGCTTATCCTGAGGTTAATGTGACAGATTTGTGATGGCACACATAGAACCAAAAAGCCCTGCTTGATTTATGATAACTGTGACTTAAGCGATGGAAGTGTGTTATTGTATACAGTACTCCTTGAGGGTAAAGAAATAGTAAAGAACACAGAAGGTATGTAAAGGAGAGTGAAAGAGAGGAAACAAAAGTGTATTCATCCTTTGTTTACATGTATCCATATTCTTCAATTTATTTGACAACATATGCAGATATATACACGAGGAAGCTGGACGAAGGAAAGACTGAGTGGATGAGACAAAATTTGTTTCCCTTTTTTCCTTTTTTGCTACTGTTGGTTTTATTTTATTTGTTTGCTTGCTTGTTTGTTTTTATTAGCTACACATTAGAAGCACATGCAGGATAAAATTAAAAAGAGATGATAATTTGTCGCACACGTCTTATCTGTAAGTCAAACATTAATTATCAGCAACGGAAACAACGACTTTACCTGCACTTTGTAAGGGAGGGAACTCTTAAAGCCAGCGGAGCATCCAGGACACATGTTATTCCCCTTACTTGACCTCTGCCATATCAAGGGAAGTAATGCGTGCAGTATAAAACATCAAAACATGATGCTAAGTCGACTATAATCTAAAAATAAAAATCTGTACAAAATTTCTCTAATATGTAGAAAAATTAGAGAACTGAACTTCAGTGATTTCCATCTTTTGGAAAATAAAATTCAGCAGCTTCGCAGACCACGTCGATCGATTTCGGGGAAACACCTGAAGACACCCTGCACGGTGCCGACATTTGTAAACATTGTGAGGTGCGGTGATAATTTGCCAGGCTAAAATGAATTCTATAACACAAGGTTTGTATTCTTCCTTGTGCTGTTCGTTACTAGAAGAACTAGGCTCTGTACCTACATTAATAAAGCTATTAAAGTTAAAATATGGTGATTTCATGTTCTACTTTCGTTTTTGTTTGTATGAGATGAATAGAGCACATTATGAAAAGCGATGATCGACAATCCTTGATTAGAGAACATTATGATCATCCATGGTTATATAATATTACGACAGTTGATGATGAGAGCATAGTACGACCGTCGAGATGACACAACAGTATGACAGTCGAGACGATGTGATTATTTTGTATTTTCTCTAGGTAGCAGCTAGCAGTGCGTGCACTCTTGTCCTCTTGTGACACGTAGGTACAAGTGACAGTCAACGGGACTGTGTAAAACATTTGCTAAGCAGATAAATACCTGGAAACATTTCACTTTGTAGGTAAAAAATGATCGTTGTGAATGTAATATTACACTAATAATAATAATAAATAGCACATTTGTATATCGCCTTTTTCCAGCATAAGTTAACATGTTATATGCTTGTATGAGTATGCATGCATGTGTTTGTTTAGGATATATTGTCTACATTCTTTGTTCTTAATAATCTATTGAAACACGAGGATGTTAAATGCTTATTCAAAGATATTTTAAAGCTCTTGTATTATTTTCATCATCACATGTTTTGGGAGACTATTATTTCTTTGAACATGTGAAACAAACCTCCAGTAAAGCCTGCATTTAGCCATATAACAGCTGTAAAACTGCTTTTATTCAAAGCAACTCAAAATAATCAGATACACGCAGTTAAATTTATATGTAATTGATTTACTTAGTGATATTGCTGCATTAACTTTTGGTCTTCTATGTTGAAGATGTTCGCTTCTTTTTATTTATAATTGTCCTCTATTACTTGAAATTAAATTACTTTTTTCCACTAATCCTAGGTGTATGTCTATCGCCAGACATCTGTGAACCTGAGAAGAATCGGGGGGATCTCGTTGACCAGCTTGAAGAATTTCCTCACTCCTTCCTGATGACTGATCTACAGAACAAAAGTAAAAGTTATTTTGAGCGTATCAAAGAGGGTTTGGTACAAGGTCTGAAGGTGGGCTTTAAGACTACTTTAGAAACAGCACGAGCTAAGAATTTGCTCTCGTACAGTTTGTTTCTTCTCGGGTATCCAGACGAAGCAATAGAGGAGATTGACAGAGCTTTAGCTCTAGAAGATCAACAAACAAACATTGTGTCCCTGGCCAATAAAGCTTTTATTTGGATTTCTATGGACTACTACGATCAGGCACAAGAACAAATTCTTGTTCTTCAAAAACTGAAGACACACTCAGACTTTCAGTACCTGGAGACAAAAGCCAAAGGAGAACTTGCGTTCAGCTACACACGTATGGGTCCACCATTTATTCCTAAAACGATCAAGTTATTCGAGGAAGTTTTGCCAAAAGCAAGAGAAGAAGAAAAGTTCTTATGGTCGTTTGGTCTTGCTCTTACATATCGAAGAGCCATGCACGGGCAAAATATTGAGGTTGTCACTGCCATTGATAATCAAGAAAAGAGTGAGAGGACTTTAAATCTACTGAAGTACATTATTAGAGAATCAACAAGTAAAAACCTTCAGGCTAAAGCATATTCTGAACTTGCCCTACTTCTTAACCAAAACAAAACAAATGAAAGCTTAAATCTAGAAGCTGGCATGTCAATTGAAGAAGCATGTAACAAAGCTTTGGAGCTTGACAAAGATGATTACTCTGTCCTGGTTAAAACTGGAC
Source organism: Pomacea canaliculata (assembly GCF_003073045.1). Lineage (NCBI taxonomy): Eukaryota > Metazoa > Mollusca > Gastropoda > Architaenioglossa > Ampullariidae > Pomacea > Pomacea canaliculata. Next base: position 5,295,815 of record NC_037594.1, on the reverse strand, counting down.
GACTTTTTCGCTATCTGAAGGAAACAGAGAGGTCACGTCAGGTGCTAGAGACAGCTGTGTCCATTCGCCCTTCCTCTACAGTTTTCCACCATCTTGGACTGACGTACAAGGCGCTAGCTACAGACAAAATCTATGAAGGTTCCTTATCGGGCACACCAGGCAGAGGATCATCAAGAGGGACATGGAACAGAGGACGTGGAGGAGGCTGGCGAGGACGTGGAGGAAGAGGTAGAATGTCGGAAGGAACAGGGAGCGGTCAGATAAGTGATGGAGCCCATGCGCGAGCACCAAACTCAATGATCGTAAGAGAAAATTCAGACAAAGTATATAATGTAGAAGTGAGTGCAGGGTTGAGAGGGGGAAGTGGCCGCACCCGGGGGAATATTCCAGATGATCGCCCATTTACAAACAGATCATATACGCATGACAGGCAACATACACAGGAACGCGCAACTTCTTGTTATTCCTCTTTAGAAGGGGGTGAGCGGCCTTTTCCTTATTGTAAAGAAAAAACTACAGTCAAGGAAGACAATTTTATTGATAGGTTTGGAATGATGTCCCTTGACATCAACAACCCACGCAAGCGTGGGAGTTTACGCAAGAACTATGCCCATAATGAAGATGCCAGATTAACCGACACGCTCGCACAAAAGCGTCTAGGGAGAATGGTCAAGTCGCCAAATGGCAATGAAACTAAATTTTCCAGATCTGATTCTTATATACCGGAAGCTCTACATTATCTTGAGGAGGCAGTAAAATTCAGCAAGGACGAAAACAAACGAGCTGTCTATGACCTGGCACTCTTACACAAAGCACTGGGAGAGTATGACAATGCCCTGATCCTCTTACAAAAAATCAAGAATAGCACATCAATGATGGTAGGAGCTTTTGATAAAGTTAATGCTTGGGAGCAGATTGGACTGATCTGGAAAACCAAGAGTGAGAATGAGACCAATGAAGAAGAGAAGAAAAAACTGGATAAGAGAGGAAATTCAATGCTAAGGTCAGCTTTACATGAAGCAATGAGATTATTTTCAAGAGCACCTAGTATGCAGCAACAAGTCTGTCATGTCTGGAATTCATTTTCAACTCTCCTTGCAGATATCGAAAATTCAGACGGAAACACGCGAGAAAAAATAAGGGAAAAAGCACGCCTACTTACTTTGGTAAGTAAACACAAAGAAAGTATCAGCCTTCTTCAAGAACTCAAGACCATTTCGCCACAAAAAGAAAACGACCCAGAAACTCTAAAATTACTTATTGAGAACTATTCGGGAACCAAAGATTATGAATCTGCAGCTTTTCTTATAGACTTGCTGAAGTGCAGCTCTGAAGGCAACCCAACAATGAGTCTTTTTGGAGACAAGTACTACACGCAGAAGGTGTACATAAAGGCTGCAGAGCAACATTTAATGACATCTTGTGATAAACTAGAACCGACCTTTGACCTGGCTAGGCGCTTTTTTCGTGCTGCCTTCACAGATATCATCAGCGAGTCGTCGGTCAGTAGCGAATCTTGGGAGACGGGCAGTTCATCTGACAGTGAGGAAGCTGATGAATGGCACGTGATGATATTGTATGACGATCGAGATGAAGATATGGAAAAGTACGCCAATAGTTTAAAGTCTCTCCTAGGAGACGCATGCAGCCTCGGTGTGACGTGCATGTATGAAGACGTTATGCCCGGAATGAAAAGAGACGGACTGTTACGAAACATGAAGAGGAGCCAGCTGCTGATCTTCATAGCTGGTGAGAAAGTCTCCAGAAATCTTACATATTTTATGGAGATTGCTGCTGAAAGGCAATCAACGGTAACACTACTGGTAAATACCCAGAAAATACCCAGACTGCTCTCCAAACGTAGAAATCGGCCATTTCCCACAGAGTTCCTGGACTTTACAGCTGGGTCGTACACTCCAGACACAGTCAACGCCGTCTGCTCACTGTTTCGATTTCTCATTGGTATTGGAGAGGGCTAGTATCATCACTGGTGTTAAAGAAGGCTAGTTATGTCAAATGCACGCATATTTAATAAAACAAACACCGTCATGGGCCAGAATGTACAGATCGTCCCATGCCTGACCCAGTTGTCGTCGGTCGGCAAAGACCTTTGTGGGGAACCGTGCATCTGTCAAGTTCCCCGGACGACCAGATCAGGTCAGGTAGTTAGGTAGGTTGGTTAGTGCCAGCAAGTAAGGCTATTTCAGGACAGGACTGATCAATAGACTGCACCCTTGTACCCTGGTGGATTACATTAACGTCAACATTAACGACTACACCTTAGGGGTGAAAAGATAAAATCCAAATTACTAAGTGGCAAATCAGGGTCGTGAGCGACAGTATGTGTTTATTTTTATGTTGCTTAGATGAAAAGGGAAAGCGTGGTTGAATGGCAAGTGTTTTGTGTGGAAGTGCGTGGGTGTGACAGCTGCTTTTTCTTTGATGTAACGGCTTCACTGAGGGGCCCCACTTGTATAAATGAGAAGAGTAAGATTGAGAAAAAAAAAAGTTATGTTGCTGCCTGATGAGTGTCCTTGACTGCGACAGCCAAAAACCCTGACCGTTTCTCCAGTTCTGTTTTAATTCCTCATCAGAAGTTCTGAAATCCTTACAAACTTAAGTTAACTTAAATAGTGTATAGTATTCATGTGAAACCTGTCGATGTTTTGACTTTGACTTATTTATTCAAAGCTTTGGATCATATTTTAATTAGAGAAAAGTAATATTGTGTATTGAAATGATTGTTAGATTTTTGAAGGAGTGTACAGGGTGGTTTTTTTTTTATTCTGTTATCTTCCTGCATTTGTCGTTGGCTGGTGTGCTGGATATACCGAATTTCAAGAGGGTGACAACTGTTAACCCGGGGGGGGGGGGGCGCGACGTGCTTACAGGGGGGCGCGAAGGTGGTCATTTTTTTAAAGTTTCTTATACCGGTATTAGTGAAATTAGCTTACATTGCTGGCTAAGGGGGGCGCGTGGACGTACCTTTGTATGTCGCGGGGGGGGGGGGTCACATGTAAAAGGTTGAGAACCGCTGCTGTAAAGGTTCTTTGGTCGAGGTCCGGACCTGACGGCGAGGCTTCCAAAGAAGACGTGCTATTAGTGGCCTTTGATCAAAGGCGTTTACCGCAAAAAGGGGAGGAGATTGACTTTCATCATGTAGTTAATTAAAGTAATCATTTTGTTTGATGATTTATTTTCAAATATCAAATTTATTTCTTAAATTCATACACTTCTTTGGTTGGCGTTTCGATGTAAACGTACTAAGCTGTAGAGCTGTGATAGTATATATGTTTACTCCAACTGTAGATGTCAGTATTGTATCTTTTCATGGAAAACGTTAATGATAATGGGCCCTCATATTATTTTTTTAAATATTGTTGCTGTTGTTTTGTCTTAGCAACTGCATTTTATAGAGGCAAAGTGTTGCACATAACACATAATGTGTCCCAGAATCACATTTCTAATTTTGAGCTATTCTTGTGCTTGCGAATCAAATGTTCCCACTTTTAACTTATACTTTTATATATATACACTCCAAGATTGTGTTTGATTGTAATTCACATAGTGCCATTAAAGATAAACTCTGAAGGAATGTTTCTGTGTATATAAATACTGAAATGTTTACAGTCCCGTCTGTTCTCATCGTGCCAACTCCATTCACAAAAATCACCCTAGCAAACACGAGCACCACAGCAGCCTTAAGATCAAAGTAAATCGACAGTATAAACACAACTAATAAAAACAGACATTTTTATAAAGCTAGTCCTATACATCTGGTGTAATGCCAAAAAAGATCGTAATCATTGACCTTATTTAAAAACTACATTTTCTTGCATATTTGATCTACATTTATGCAAAATAATCCATTCAGTAAACATTTCTGTTAAATTTTCGTAGCGTCTATACAATTCAAACATCTGTAAACCAATGACATAAATAGCAAAGACGAAAAAACGCGACCGTACAGAAAATCGTTCATACAGCGATGACAGTTATGTTAGTACGGTAATTCTTTATGATTTTGTGATTTTAGGATGATGATGATAATCGAGATGGATTTTTCCTATCTTTGGGTGATATAGTTCTTACTTCTTACAAAAAAAATTTGATTGTCTTTGTTTCTTTACTAGATATATAGCTGTGCCTTTTCTCTCAACCTCTCTCTTGTAACATCTGTCTTCTCTATATCTGCAAGGAAGGTTGAAGAGAAGTGCCATACTTAACAGATTGTAGCAGGACTGTTTGACAGTTGGATTTTATGATTCCTTGAAAACCACTCTGACGCCAAAGGCTTCCGATATCATGAATATTCTACTTCTTTTCCATTTGCTTCTACTTAATTTGTTCCATCTGTCTCTCGTCTGCGAAATTTTTCTAGATCACGCCTGTCTTGTCGAAGTTGATTTTGTCAAAGGCGCCTGCGGATGTCTGTCTAGCACTCCTCGTCATTTTTAGAAGCATGGACGCTTGTGATTCATCAATCATTTTGTATAAGAGTGCTACATCATTGGTGTGTGTGTGTTGCTAGCGCTGAGTTCTTAACCATATAGTTAGCAACTAGCGACCTGCTGACCCCGAGAGGAATTCAATAGTCACATCGAGGTATCACTTTTATCATCTAATATTTCATATTGTGTGATCTGTGTGTACCATTCGTACTGTGTGTGATCTGTGTGCACAATACGTATGTGTGTGTGATCTGTGTGCACAATACGTATGTTTGTGTGATCTGTGTGCACAATACGTATGTTTGTGTGATCTGTGTGCACAATACGTATGTTTGTGTGATCTGTGTGCCCAAAAAGGTTTTACGCTACGGAGGCGCCGCACGTGCAGGATGAAGTAAAGAAGAAACGATAATCTTTTGTACACGTCTTACTTGTAAGTCGAACCTTATCAGCAGGGGAGACGGTAACTTAACTAGATGCACTTTGCAAGGGAGACACCTCTGAAAACCAGCGGCGCATCCAGGACACGTGTTATTCCCCTTACTTGACCTCTGCCATATGAAGGGAAGTAATGCGTGTGGTACAAAACATCAAAACATAAACCTTGCTTAGTCGACTATAATATGAAAATAATAATCTTTACAAGATTTCTTATATGTAGAAAAATTAGAGAACTGAACTCCACTATGTTCTTTCTCGGCGAAACTAAAATTCAGCAGCTCCGCCGACCACGTCGCTTGATTTCGGGGAAACACCTAAGGTCACCCTGCACGGAGCCTACAGTTGTAAACATTGTGAGGTGCGGTGATCATTTGCCAGGCTAAGATGAATTCTCTAACACAAGGTTTGTATTCTTACTTATGCTTCATTACAAGTAGAATTAGGCTCTGTACCAAAATTATTTAAAAAATAGTTAACCTGTTAACGTAAAGAAATGATTTCATGCTCTACTTTCGTTTTCGTTTGCTCGAAGATGATTAGATCACATTATGTAAAGCGATGATCGATAAAGCCTGATCGGCATGGCTGACTAGAAGGAGGGGACAGAGAAGGTCTGATGTACCTGGGCCCGCGGCTGTAAAGGGGGCCCAGCCTTCATCAGTGTATTTTTTTCATTCTTTTCCTTTTAAATAAAGATCGACGTAACATTCCCCACTCTGGGAATTTTTTGTTTCTATGGAGCAGGATACTACAATTTTGATTCTTTAATCTCATTTTTCCTCATTTACTAATCACTCACGCATAAATAACTCTATGTTCAAGTAGTGATGTAAATCCTAGTGCATTTGTCCTAATGTTTGTAGTCTGTCACTTTACTGAATGAAATGTAGATATTGGCAATTGAATTGTTATATATTATTATATACTGAGAAAATAATTTACTATTACAATTACAATGGGCCCGGAGAGATCGTCTACCCGGGGCCCGTGCTGGCTCTCGTCGGCCCTACTGTTCGGAGAACATTATGATCATCGATTGTTATAGCACATTACGACAGTCGATGATGACATCACGGTACAACAGTCGAGACGATGAAATTGTTTCGTATTTTCTCTGAACAGTTAGAAGTGCGTGCACTCTTGTCCTCGTCTGACACGTAGGTACAAGCGACAGTGAAAGGAAATTTGCAGTATTTTACAGAAAAGGAAGCTAATAAACATTTAGAAAACATACTTTGTAGGTGAAAAAATGATCTTTCTGCTAAGTTTCAAGTAATGTACCAATATGTACACCTTCTGTATTTACTACATTGAGAAAAAACAGCCCACACTTATTTTGACTGGGGTAAAACAGGAGGAGAGATAATAAATGACAAAAAACAAAGTGAAGTCGAGTCCGTGCATACTGTGTATCAATAAATAAGTCTACATCTTGTATGTTTGTGTGTCTCTATGGATGAATGCATATGTTTGTTAACGATGTTTTGTCTATATTATTTGTTCTTAATAATCTATTGAAACATGAGGATGTTAAATACTTATGCAAAGATATTTTTAAAGTCCCTGATTTCCCTAAACACACATTTTTAACATATGCAGAAACCTCTCCAGACAACCCTGTATTTCGCCACATAGTACACATAAAAGTAGCACATATAAAGGCTGCAACACTGCTTAAAATAATCAGATGCCAGCTTGGCTGAAACTAAGTTCTTTTAATGTTTGACTAATTTAATATATTGACAGTGAAATCAGTACCTAAGTTTTTCCTATTCTTTGTCGAAAATATAAGAAATACAAGTTCGTGATACAAGTGTTCATCTCTTTATTTATAATGGTCCTCTATTACTTGAAATTAAATTTCTGTTTCCCTAATCCTAGGTGTATGTCTATCGCCAGACATCTGTGAAAGGGAGCATGATAAGAAACGAAAGTATTACGTTGATCAGCTTCAAGAATTTCCTCACTCCTTCCTGATGACTGATCTACAGAACAAAAGCAAAAACTCCTTTGAGCGTGTCAAAGAGGGTTTGGAAGAAGCTTTGAAGGTGGGCTTCAAGACTACTTTGGAAACAGCACGGGCTACGAACTTGTTGTCGTACTGTTTGTTTTGTCTCGGTAATCTAACCGAGGCAAATAAACAAATCGATAAATCTAGAGCTCTGGACGATCAAAAGACAAACATTGTGTCCCTGGCCAATAAAGCTTTCATTTTGACTTATATGGACTACTACGATCGGGCTCAAGAACAAATCCTCGTTCTTCAAGAATTAAAGAAACAAGCCGATTTTCCCTACCTGGTAACAAAAGCTAAAGGAGAACTTGCGTTCAGCTACACTCGTATGGGTCCTCTATTTTATTCTCAAGCTACCCGGTTGTTCAGGGAGATTTTGCCAAATGCACGAGGCGAAGAGCAGTTCTTGTGGGAGTTTGGCCTCGCTCTAACATATCGAAGAGTCATGCACATTCAAAACATTGAGGTGATCACTGTCATCGATAATCAAGAAGTAAGATCACTCGGGGAAATGACTTTGAAACTACTGAATGATATTATTAGAGGGTCAAAAAGTAAAAACCTACAGGCTAAGGCATATTCTGAACTTGCCCTACTTCTTAACCAGAACAGAACCAATACTCGCTTTAATCAAGAAGCGGGCATATCAGCTGAAAAAGCATGTAACAAAGCTTTGGAGCTTGACGAGGAGGATTATTCTGTCCTGGTTAAAACTGGCCGAATTTTTCGCTACCTGAAAAAAACCGAGATGTCATGTCAGCTGCTAGAGACAGCTGTGTCCATTCGACCCTCCTCTACAGCTTTCCACCATCTTGGACTGACGTACAAGGCGCTAGCGACTGCTGCAGTCTACCGAGGCTCCTCCTCCTTTACACGTGGCAGAGGATCTTTTAGAGGGACAGGGGACAGAGGACGTGGAGGAGGCTGGCGAGGACGTGGAGGAAGAGGCAGAATGTCGGAAGAAACATGGAGTGGTCAGATAAGGGATGGAATGAGACGTGACTGGATAGGTGTCAACGCTCGGAGATCAGACCCAATGGTTGGACAAAATTCTGTTGTCTACTATGGCAGAGGACGTGCACGGCAATCAGGCAATTGGAGAGGAACAAGGGAATTCACCTGTAGAAGTGCAGACTATCGCCAGTCTGAAAGCAAATCAGACACGCATGGCAAATATTATGCACAGAAACAGGAATCAGTTTGTTATTCCTCTTTGCTAGGGGCTGAGCGGGCGACAACTCACATCAAAGAGACTTCAATCAAGGGAGATGATTGTAGCTTGAATGCAGCGTTTGGCATGATGTCCCTTGACTCCGTCGACCATAGTGATTCAGCAAAAAGCGTCTCTTCTACCTACAAAGTTGGCGAGACGCTTACACAACGGGAACTTAAGAAAATGGTGAAGACACCGAGCGGCAATGAAACCAAGTTTTCAAGATCTAATCCTTATATACCTAAAGCTCTACTTTATCTTGAGAAAGCAGTAAAATTCAGCAAAGACGAAAACAAACGAGCTGTCTATGATCTGGCACTCTTACACAAAGCACTGGAAGAGTATGACAATGCCCTACACCTTTTGCTAGAAATTAGAAGTAATAAATCCATGATGATAGGAGCTTTTGATAAAGTTAATGCTTGGGAGCAGACAGGACTGATCTTAAAGACAATGAGTAAGAATGAGACAAATGAAGAAGAAAAGAAGAAATTGGATAAGGAAGGTGAGACCATGCTAAGAACAGCATTACATGAAGCAATGAGATTATTTTCAAGAACACCTGGTATTCAGCAACAAGTCTGCCATGTCTGGAATTCATTTTCAACTCTCCTTGCAGATATCGAAAATTCAGACGGAAACACGCGAGAAAAAATAAGGGAAAAAGCACGCCTACTTACTTTGGTAAGTAAACACAAAGAAAGTATCAGCCTTCTTCAAGAACTCAAGAGCATTTCGTCACAAAGCGAAAACGACCCAGAAACTCTAAAAATACTTATTGAGAACTATTCGGAAACCGAAGATTATGAATCTGCAGCCATTTTTATAGACTTGCTGAAGTGCAGCTCTGAAGGCAACCCGACAATGAGTCTCTTTGGAGACAAGTACTACACGCAGAAGGTGTACATAAAGGCTGCAAAGCAGCATTTAATGACATCTTGTGATAAACCAAAATCATCGTCTGCTGAACTGGCTAGGCGCTTTTTTCTTGCTGCCTTCACAGATGTCGTCAGCGATGTGTTCCATGTGGGTGGCTCCTCAGCCAGCAGCTGCTGCAGCAGCGATACTTGGGAGACGAGCAGTTCATCGGACAGTAAAGACATTGAAGGATGGCATGTGATGCTCTTGTATGAAGATCGAGATGAAAATATGGAGGCTCATGCAAACAGTTTGAAGTCTCTCTTGAACTGAGGCTTGCTGCCTTAATGTGACCTGCATGGCTGATGACATTATGCCCGGAATGATCTTAGATGAGCTGCTACGCAACATGAAGAAAGTCACCTGCTGGTCTTTATAATTGGTGAGAAGAAAATATCCAGAAAGCTTAAATACTTAATAAAAAGCCGTTGAAAGAAGATCAACAGTGACATTACTGGTGAACACCACTAAAGTCCCTGATGTGCTCTTTTCGCATAGCTCTATGTCTTTTCCCCCAGAATTACTGGACTTCAAAGCTGGAGTGTATACGCAAAAAAACATCTGAAACTATCTGCTCACTGTTTCGGTTCCTCGTTGGCATTGAAGAAGGTTAGTACATTAAATGCACGAACATAGTTGTTTGGCCAGAAAAGACAGTTGGTCCCATGCCTGACCCACTTGTCGCCGGTCAGCAAAAGACCTTTGTGGGGAACCTTGTTAACTGCTGTATCCGTCAAGTTCCCCGGACGACTAGAACAGGTCAGGATTGGTTGGCTGGTTGGTTGATTAATTGGATGTGTTTTGTGCCGTACCAGCAAGTAAGGCTATATCACGACAGGACTGATCAACAGACTGCACCCTTGTTCCATGGAGGATTACCTCACAAGTAATGACTACATATCAGGAGTGAAGATTTACAAATATTGATTGACAAAATCGAAATGTCTAGAAGATTAACACTGATGATATTGTCCATGTTTACTTTGAATTGGTCGATTTTTTTTCATTGTATCAAAATCTTTTTCTTGCCATGCACTTTTTCCACGGTGCCGCTAGCTGCCACGCTTCCAGTTGATTATTTTTTGTGGTCTTCCATCATTGTTATGACGATCATTATTAACTTTGATGATGAAGAAGATTGTTTCAGATGTAGAAAACTTCGTAGTTTAAACAGATCAAATGAGCAGAGAATTTTGGTGATTGAGATGAACAGAATATGGCGAATGGACCTGATCTTCCGGGGCTCGTGTTACGCAGAACGACAGATGTGCAAAACATCTTTATCAAGAGACATGTCAGCAGACATTATGTAACCTGAGCTACGTGTTGAAGTAACAAAAGGAACATTGGCATCGCATACTGACTAGAGACAGGCAGTGAAGGGTAAACTCTGGCTCTCCAATCTAAAAAAAAAATCGAAGCTTCTGTTTTATCGTCATTTAGTTTTAACTTGTGGGTCATCCAGAAACACGATCTTGGATGCTCTGGACAGCAGAGTGTGCCTGAGAAGAACAACTGGTATACGCTGAGTGTCGTCACCAAAGGACTGATGAGAGAATGAGATTGAATTAGAGTAGTAAGTGGCTTGGTGTACATGATAAAGAGGACGGAACCAAGTACAGAACCGTTGGGGACGTATAGAGTCTGATGGAGACACTCAGCCATCCACTATGACTGAGTTCTATCTGAGAGATCACTGAAACCAGTCGGCAGTAGGAGAAAGACTGGAATCCGTGGGAAGTGGCGGTCATAGAGAGGTCGACTGAGAGAGCGAGAGAGCAGAAGAAGCTGAAGATGCGTCTCATGGTTTGACTCTGTACGTCTGTGAAAGATATCAATGTACCAACCTAGCTGCTTCTGCCACTCTTCCCATAGATCTCCTGTCTGCACCCCGTTAGCCCCAGCTGTCACTCGATTCCTTTGTCTTCATGCATGATCTGCAATGCCCTCCCCATGTCTCTTCATACAGAAGACGTTTTGCAAGTTACTTTTATCTAAACCTCTTGCTGCCAATAAACTGGCCGAGTTATTTCCCACCTCCTCCCTTTCCTCCCCCTCTATGTTTCTTCGTGGGTGACAGTATTTATCTCTTCATTTTTATGCTGCTTAAATGAGAAGGGAAAGCGTGGGTGGATGACAAGTGTTGTGTGTGGGAGTGCGCGGATGTGCTTGGGCGCGAGCGCGTGTCATGACGACCGTTTTTTCTTTGATGTAACGGCGTCATTGAGGAGCTCCACTCGTATAAATGAAAAGAGTAAGAGTGAGAGAAAAAAGAGTGATTTTGCTAACTGTGTCCTTGACTGACGGGGGAAAACCTGACCGTTTCTCCAATTCTGTTTGAAGTCTGATCAAAATTGTGAAATCCTGTCAAACTGATTAATAGTGTGCAGTATTCACGTGAAACCTGTCGAGGCGAGTCTGCCTCGGTTTGACTTTTGAATTTTTAACGTAAGATTTGGATTGCATTTTAATTACAGAAAAGTAATATCGTATTTTAAATTATTGTTAGATTTTTAAGGAGTGTAATTTTCTATCCAGGATTTTCATTTATTCTGTTATTTTCCTGACTGCTGTGCTGGATATACCTGTAACCGAATTTCAAGAGGGTGGCAACCGTGTGTCGTGGTTCTTTGGTCGAGGTAAGGACCTGACCGCGCAGGATTCAAAAGATTTGCTATGAATGGCCTTTGCTCAACTTTTACCGCAAATATGGGAGGGGTTGACTTGCGTGTTTCCGTATGTACTTAGGGTAATCATTTTGTTTGTTGAATTTTTCGAATATCATATTCATTTCTTAAATTCAGATTTTTCTTGTTGGCGTTTTGCCGCACACAGGTGTAGACCTGTGACAGTGTGTATTGTGTCTGTTCAAGGAAGACGTTAATGATAATGGGCCCTCTTGTGTTGTTATTATTATTGTTGTTGTTAATTTTGGTTTGCCATGAACACTTGCACATGCATGCCTACACGTACATACATGGAACACCCCTCTAGACAAGTTTGTTTCCAGCATCTTCAGAACAGCACACTGTGCCACGCAGTTTCAGCACGATCCGGACAGCATCTTTGTTCCCAGACTGTCCACATCCTCGACTTCATTTTGTTTTATCAAGACTTGACTGTGTAATTCTTTCTTGTGTGGTTGTCCTATCTTCTCTGCAGGGCAACTCACGCTCCAAGTGAGGTGGTGGGCGGTGTAATTGGTGTTTTACGCCGAGCCAGCAGCTAAGGCTGTATCAAGGCAAGGCAGCCAGCCCTGTGAACAGATGTGCAGAAAAAGAACAGCCTGCCCAAGACGAGAGCTGAATCCAGGACAGCCAACCTTCACTGTATTGGTGACAAGCACAAATCGTTGCGCCATGTACCACTCCAAGCGAGCAAACTTCTTTGTGTTCTCCACTGGCTTCCTGTCCTAGGATCGTATAAATTTGAACTAGTAACACTTGGCTTCCGGTTCTTTGCAGCCTCCACTCTTTTTATTTCTCTTACCTTCCTACTCCCTACCCCAAAATAAGCATCTCTGTGCTTCTGCTGATGCTCGCTTCCCTTCCGTTCTCAGAACAAAACCTCTGATGAACACATCTTTGTCCATTCAGCATCAGCTTGTTGGAATTCCCTCCCTTTTATGACATGCCATCAGCAGACAACAAAGTCTTAAAACGTGCCTCTAAAACACAGTTGCTCAAGAAACATTTGGATTTTAAGGGAACAAGGTTTAGTCTAGCTATTTTTCCACGTCACATGTAGCTTTCAGCGTTTTCATTCATTGTACAGTTTCTACCAATCATATTGTCAATGTGATTGATCAGTGCTCAGGGTATGACTGTGACATTGTGGTACAGCGTATATAAACATGCCATTTTATAATTATATTCATTCTCCCAATTTTAAGAAGTCACCGGTGGCTACAAACGAAAGGGAAAAGCTTACTACCGAAAGAAAAGCCAATTACGACCTACCACTACTATACAGAGCCAACTTGGACATCCTAATCTGAGCACATCACCTCCACTTAATTCAAACATTGGGTCCACTCCTCCTCTCTTTACATTTCCCAAAATGACCCGTGTAACTCAGCAAAGTAGCCAATAAGGCCATCAAGAGTGCATCAAGTGCAAGCGTACAGGTGTTTCACTATTTCTCTCCACTGATATTATGCATTTCAATTACTTCTAAAGGCTTATTTTGTACTAGCCACTGTATCTGCTGTTGTTAGGAATGTGTGTGTGGGAAGAGAATGTGTATGAAAGAGACACTATTTCAACATGTGCATTCATCTTCTACATCATGTATGTGTACATACTATTGTTAGTACAAGCACTATTTTGAATTGCCCCTGGGTATCAATAAATTTGTATTGTATTATTTAAACAACACACCAGTTACCATGGCTAGTGTACATCTGTATACCTCTTCAGATACAAAGCTTCACATCTTAAAGTGTCAATTGCTTACCTGTTTATTTTGACATTTAATCAGGCACACCTAGCAATATTTGAGCATGTGTGCATGCAATGACAAAATCAATCAACAAATCAACATGCACACACTGCAGAAAGCTTTTTCATTAGTACTTTGATATCTGAATTAATTCTGTATGCATTTAACTGTAATAACTGTATTCAGTTTATTGCACTAATTGCAGAACAAACTGCTAAAGATAGAACTTCTACTACAAGCACCTGCGTTTACAATGTACATCACAAAAGATAGTTTTCAATAGCAAAAACTATGTTTTGTATCTTCTCTACAGGACAACAAACAACACGGCTGCATATGGTCAGCAGCCAAGAATAAGTTACAGTTTTTATTAGTACTTTGATTTCTGAATTCATTCTGTATGCATTTAACTGTAATAACTGTATTCAGTTTATTGCACTAATTGCAGAACAAACTGCTAAAGATAGAACTTCTACTACAATGTACATCACAAAAGATAGTTTTCAATAGCAAAAACTATGTTTTGTATCTCCTCTACAGGACAACAAACAACACGGCTGCATATGGTCAGCAGCCAAGAATAAGTTACAGGGTATTTCAAGTATTCATTTGCCCTTTCTGTTTCCTTCAAACTTTCTGTTGCATAAACTTCTGGTTTTGGTTGAAGTAAGTAGAATCTGTTTGCTGGCAGAAGATCGTCAAGCATTTCAAACACATAAGAATACAGCTCTATTTCGGACATTTGGGACTTCACACTGGATGATGATTCATGGAGTTGTGAAATGACTGCATTGTTTTCTGTAGGTTGTACAGCGGATGCTCCATGAAAGGATAAAGTTTCTGTCTTAACTCGGTGAAACATAGTTGTATAAGACTCTTCAGTTCCATCTTGCCCGCTGAAGCTCCCATCACAGGATGACCAAATGTTTTCATCATCGAGTCTCTGTTTATCTCCCATCTCCTCTTTAGCTTTTAACCTACCAACACCAAGGTCTTCATGTGCTATTTTTCTATGCCAGAAATCTTTTGCTTGGGTAATGTGACACAATGTGGATCTCTGGAATCTTGTTCCCATTTCTTTATCATTCATGACATTTTCAGCATTGATACAACTGTTTTTCCATGAAAATGACTTGCATTCTTCTTCACTGCTGCTTGCTTTCTGAAATTAAATAAATATATTTTAGCGCCACTTAAAATTGAATGACAAAAATGATTATTTACAAATTTCTCGTATGTAGTCTCTTAACATGTTGTATGACAAACATAATCACTCTTAACATGTATGTTGGACCAACACAAGAGTAAAGCTGGTGCTGTCTTTAGCTACCAGCATGGCATAAAATCTCAAACATTTGAGTATTAATAACAGTAAATAAAGGTTTCTTCACATTTCTTGACAAGGACTGTTAAGCAACACTTTATAATAATAAAAATAAACATGTGATTTACACAGTGCATGATCATACTCAGGAAGAAGCATGCTCTTGGTCCTTGAAACCCAAAGGAGACCAAATGGATATCATCCTAAACATTTCAAATGATTTATGAAAATTGATGTCAAATTACAAGTTACAGTTGTGATAAACGCAACAACTTTGATTATATGACTTCTACTGAATCAAAAACAAAAATAATGGAAAGTGGTAACCACGAGATTAACTGTAGACAGCCTAGAAAGAAATTATCACTGATTATTTTTATAACTACGTTAAAATTTTATCAAAAGTGAAGCACTTCAGAATACACATGTCTACATAAAAATTGATAAAAAGACAATTAAAATTAAACAGTTACAATTAGATGCCTGTCTCTCCATACAGGGGAGACACTATGTGCTTTCTGGTCTGGATTTAAAACCTCTTTGGAAACACCTATGCAATTGGTTTACCCTGAATATTACTTTCTCTCCTTTCTCCTCTCTGTTCTTTCATGTTTCTAACAATGCTCACTGTGCGTGCATGTTTGTATGATTGCTTGATTTACATCTTGTAAAGTACATTGAGGTAGCCTCCATGTGGGGAGGGCAGTCTGGCACCAACACAGAGAATGTTGGCTGCTCTAGGTTGAAATATTGTCTCCGGCACATTGTTCTATAGAGTCACAACTACATTGGATCTGGTTCTGGGCGTCGCTTCCCAGTTGGGTCCATGTCATGCCAGCTGCCTCCGCCTCCCTGTGGAGCTATCTCCTCCATGTCCCGCTTGTATCTATCTCCTCCAAGTCTGGATCTCCCAATCCTGAGCCACTCCTGCGGGTTCCAGCCTAAAGTTTGTCTATATACATACACTCACAATAATATTTGTAAATTAATCCTTACATCATCTTCACTGTCGATAAGGTTTTGACGAAGCTGGGCAGCTCGCTGATCTCTTTGTGTCCAACGGTTTAACAGAACATCTAGAGGTCGCTTTAGCAATTCGCGGTTTTCCTGCTTATAGTGTTGCACTGAAAAAAAATGAAAACATTTTACAGACATCAGGCAGGCCAGAATATAAGGTAAGTGGTGAGCCAAGAGAAAACTGTCATCTTGATTTTTCTTAATTAACACTAAATGCCAATGCTTAGTCATATCAAAATACAGTCGAATAAAGTAGAGTGGGCCTATGGACCTTATTCACATATGACCTCTTCCTGCATTCCACTGTTGTGTGAAAAACTAAAAAACAGAGGCCATAAAGAAAAGTTGTACATTCTCCAGTCTCTTTAATTATACACAACAGTGTGATTGAAGCTAGCTTACTCTTAGGCAGTTTACAATTGCCACATCCCTTTGCAGCATATAGGTCGACTTTCTCAAAAGTTGTTTACGAAACTCTTCACATATAGACTCAAATGAATAGGAGGAGTATGCTTAGTAAATTTCTTTTCCTTTTATGTGAAGACTAGTGAATATTTGTCAAAAACGTATTTTCCTAAGACTGCCAGGGCACATTTTATTCATATGTAGATATTGTGATCCAAAGGCTTTTAAGGAAGCCTACTTTCCCAATAATCTAGTATTCTCTGACAAGGGCTTTAATGCTTTTACATATCTAACAATGCAGGGAAGCAGAAATTAAAGTTCCATCTTCACAAAGTAAAAGTCATTAAATAGGTTTTAAAATTGAAAACCTGCGATATGTGTCTCAAGAGAAACATTTTACAAAGCATTTCCAATTACAATGACTAATTTCTTTCTTGGAAATTGCACATCACTAGAACTTGTCAATAATAAAAAGCCACACAAACATCACAATCACTCAACTACATAAAAAGCAAAAACCATGACGCATGACTGTTGCAAGCACGCAATCTGCCATGTTCGTGCGGCTGACACAAGAAGAATAACCACTTATTAAGCTCGTCAAAGCATTCAGTGTCACTCAAGTATAATTTACGGTGATCATGGGCTCCTGCTGCGGAACCGAAAAAGACGACCGATTTCAAGATAACTCTCCTTTCGATCTCGAGGGTTTTCACACCCTTCGTTAGTGCTCTACTTTCGGTGTCTTAATAAGGTGACCAGATTTCAGCGGGACAGTACCGCCCTTGTCCGCGTGTCCCGCCTGCTCATGAGATGTCCCGGCGGGACGCTCAATGTCCCTCTTACATCTAAAACGTCGATCAATGTCCCGCTTGTAGCTGATTATCGTACATTGATTCGCACCCGTGCCTTTGGTTTTGGCTTTTGCCTATCGCCGTTTGATTATTAATTCATAGTTTACTGCCTTTCAGAGGAAATCCCCCCTCCCCAGCTTTTCTTGTCGATGATTACACCATCACGGCACGCGTCCGCTTGCGCTCCCGAAACGTCTGGTCACGCTGGTGTCTAAATACTACCCGGTCATTGGTTCAGGAGAGCCCTGCGTGTCACAACATACATTACAAATATGGAATATATACTCGGATGTGTAAGGCTTACTTAATTTCTTCTCTAAGTTATCTGATTAACGCCAGGGTTGCTAAGTTGTGGTAAGCGTAGGTTGGAAGCGTTCTCCCACAGCGGATGTCGGAAGTACGCAGTGAATGGATGAAAGCTATCGCACGATTGGTCAAAAGAAGACGGTGATGTCATGTCGCTACCTATATATATACACACACGCGCGTGCATATATACTTACAACATTCGCTTCTAAAGGAAGAGGCGTTTTCGCTGCTAACAGGCATCAACAATTTATTTAAATGGGTACTACATCAGACAGGTGTAAGTATTTTTTGCTCCAAGACTATGTATTAGTGTATTTGGGAATTGTTTTCACTCCTCCCTCAGTCGACTTCCTACTTTCGTTTTTTCTAGAAAACGGAGGTATACCTTTAAAGTTACAAAAATGCTCACACGACGCTGTTATTGTTGCTGCTTGGCCCATAACTGACCTAAGGTAAAGGAGCGACGACTAGACTGCATATCTTTCATAAAAGTTCCATACCAATCGTATCAACGTAGTATACTCTGTTCCTCTTGACATATTGACTTGTATATGTTATTTTAGCTGTTAGTAACAAGTGCTTTTCATTAAATGTTAGTCTTAATTTGGGTTTACTGAACAGAAACATTTCCTGTCCCAAGCAAAAATTGTTTTTATTCAAATCACCTGGTCAGACGACAGGAGAAATTTTTAGGCAGAACTAAAAGACTGTAGTCATACTGTACACCTATCTTTTGTCTTTTGGAATAGTCGTTTAAAATGAATTATTATGAATTAATGTGTTTCTTTAATTAACTACAATGAATTTTATAAGGCACAAGTATATTGGTTTCTGCATTATGTCCACCATTTGTAATTCTATAGATGTATAGACACAGCTACTTTGTTTAGTGTCAAGAATAAGAGTTTCACTAAGTTTGATTAAACTTTATGTCTGTCTAATAAAGGCCAAGACAGAAATTTTTCTTTTGCTCACAATCACTACACATACAAACATGAATCTGTCATGTCTGTGATACAAACATAAATATATATACACACACAATATAATGGGCCAACATATACTTAATTATCTGTGCTACAGGTATCAGAGAGTGATACTCTACTAGCTTATATCCATAGGTATGTGCATAAATTATTGATAAACACTTCTTCACTATTTAAACAGATTTTAGAGTCTATTTTGAAAAAAATAACACAAAATCTACAGCATTAAGGAAAATGATTGTAATTTAAAATGAACCACTTTTCTTCCCTGAAGTTCATAATTGAAAGCTTTTCAAGACAATGACATAAGTTTTTTTTTCATCAGAACTCTACAGTTTTTACATTTTTCAACAACAGAAACAGTGTCTTTAAAAGTAAGATGCACATAAGTAGTAGATTATGAAAAATGTTTCAATGCTGTCTTAACTATTATATGTATGAAACATAGTTCACAAATGTATCAATGAATGTATCTAAATTCTATAAACAAAAGAAAAGCTGTAGGCTGTTACAGTTACTGCACATTACTTTTTTCTAGCATTGGAATGTTCCACGTTTTGAAGCTACACTGAAAAGAGAGAAATTTTTTTAAAAAAATAGTGTTAGGAAGACAATTTTCAAATGGCCACAATGCAGTTTCTTTAATCAAGCATAAGGAATGACATAGTCTACAGCCAGGCAGTTATCTTTAATCTTTCATATTAAAAAATTAATCCTTTCCTAATTTAATGGGAGATAGAAAAACTCCAATAGGCATCCAGTCAGGCTTGTGGAAATAAAATATTTTCTTGGTCCATATAATTTGAAGTTGCTACTGGTGAATGCCAAAGTTTATACCAGTGCGACATCACACTAGGATCCACAAAAGAGTACTCTGAAGGCTAAGTTCTTTCTTTTCAGGTTACACACACCTACTGTCCTGCCAATGGGTCAAAGACAGGGATACATTTCTTTCCCAGCTCAAGGAATACCCTCATTCCTTTCTCATAAGAGGCTTTGATCACCTGTCATCAGAGCGAATGCAAGCTGGCCTTGAGGCTGCTCTAAAAATTGGTTACAAGACTGACGTGGAGAAGATACGAGCAAAAAACCTCCTTGCCTTCTTGCTATTCTGCCAAAAAAGAGAAACAGAAGCTCTGCAAGTAACCGAAGAGACCCTTCAGATAAGTGATCAGAAGAACATTGTATCATTGGCAAATAAGGCTGTCATCCTTTGGCACTTAGGCCGACGCAACGAGGCACAGCACCAGGTGCAATTGTTGAAGGATCTGAAATGTGATGAAAGGTTTGACTATCTGTTAATTAAAGCCAAAGGGGAACTTGCTTTCAGCTATACACGCATGGGACCACAGTTTATCCCAGAAGCAATATTAACATTCAAAGAAATTTTACCCAGTGCCAAAGACCCAGAAATATGGTTGTGGAAGTTTGGTCTAGCTCTAGTCTACCGGCGTGCTCTAAACCCCCGACACTTTTACATTTTAGGGCAGAATAGTCTGCCAGATGATATAAGTGATTTGACCTGGCAACTTCTTCAAGAAGTCATACGAAAATCCAGAAGCACTAGCCTACAAGCAAAAGCATACTCTGAACTGGCTCTTTTCTTATTTCACAATAAAAAGGATGCTAACTTGCAGAAAAAAACAGGTTTAACTCCAATAGCTGCTTGCAAAAAAGCACTGAAGCTCGATGGTAAAGATTTTTCAGTTCTTGTCAAAGTTGGAAAGGTGTTTCGATATGAAAGGCAGACCAAAGAATCTTTGGACTGTTTACAGAAAGCGGAGTCTATTCGATCATCATCATCTGTTCACCACCACCTTGCCCTTACATACAAAGCACTTGCTAAAGAACAATTCTGTTCACAAAAGAGACTCCACAGAAAGTCGGCAGCTAAGACTGTACACCAATGCAGTGACATTCAATCAAGAATGGGGCGAGAGGCCCGAGAACTGAGGAAAATGATAAAGGCTCCTATCAGCAAAGCTGTAGAGTTTAAGCTGACAGATGATTTTGTACCACAAACAGTAGAACATTTAAAACAAGCGATGAAGTTCAGCAGAGGGGAAAATCTACGAGCAGTCTATGACCTAGCCCTCATGCACAAGGTTTTAGGAGAAACAGATGATGCCCTGCTGCTATTAGAACAGATTCGAAATTCAAGAATAGCAGGTGCATTTGAAATAGTGAATGCATGTGAACAAACAGGATTAATCTTGAAGGATCTGAGCGAAAAAGAGAAAGATGAAAATAGAAAAATGCAGCTGGAAAAAGAGAGTGAGTCTATGCTAATGCTTGCACTCCAATCAGCCACAGCAAATTTCTGGCAACATCCTGATATTAAGCCACATATATGCACAGCGTGGAATTCATTTTCTGAGCTTCTAACAGCAAAAGATGAATCACAGAATCCTGAACATCACAAGTTGCTAGAAAAGGCACAGCTCTTTCAGCTGGTCAAAAATCACAAAGAGGCAATAGCAATACTGCAACGCATCAGAGACATAGCACCTGAAGAAGGGAATAAACCAGAGTACCTTAAAATGTTAGCAGAAAGTTACATTGAATCAGAACAGTACTGTGAGGCAGTTATATTAATTGAAATACTTAAGGGCAGTCAAGGAGGAAATTCATCCTTTGGTCTACTTGAATCCATAAATTTGACAAATCTTTACTTGAAAGCTGCTGAGCAACATTTACTGTGTTCTCAGACAATAACAGTTTCTAAGTTCTACTTCATGAATGCTTTCACAAAAGAGATTTGTGATGAAATGGAAAGGATGGCTGTTGATAAGAACCCTAGTGACAGTGAAGATAAGGAAATGTGGCACATTATGCTGCTTTATGATAATGAAGATGATGATGCTGAGAAAAAAGCAAACACACTAGCTGAACTACTGCACAATTCTTCTGGTTTAAAAGTAACATGCATGGATGAAGATGTTCGTCTTGGTACATTTATATTGGAAGGTACACTGGGAATTATGAAAAAATGTCATCTGTTAGTATTCTTGGTGAGCCAGAATGACTCAAGTTTAACCTTAACCTTTTATATCACACAAGCAATAAGAATAAACACAAGAATTAAAACCTTTACACTCACAAGTGCTAAGACCCCTGAACTTCTTGCTCCATATCCTTCTATGCCCTATCCTGCAGAACTACATGATATCAATGTTAAAAATCTGAATTGTGATAAAAGTGCAGTCACGGCTGTCTGCCGACTCTTTCGCTTTCTTGTTAACTCCCAAGAAAACACTCTATGATGGTATGTCTGTCACTAGAGCTGCATTAACATAAAACGTGGACATGTCTAAGATCTGTAATAATACTCTGACAATAGATTCTTCAAAACCCTTAACTTTACTGAGTACAAATGATTATAGGTTCTTAACAGAATGGATAATGAGTTGTATGAGCAGTGCAAATACTACTTCTCATGTTTAAGACACTAATCACTAAATCTGCTAGTTCAGTTTTTCTCATCAGATTCTTATTTAGTAACAAGGTTACCAAAATTGCTACTTCTAGTCTAAAGGAATGATGTCATAATATCAAGTAGCCTTCTGTTCAAAAGTAGTGTAAGCCTACCCATTATATGCTTTTTACCTTTGGGGGGGATGGGGGGGTTTGCAAAGTTGATTGGACTTGAAAGAACAGCTATGCTTTTACTACATGACTTCATAATGAAGCTTAGACTGTATCATGCTCACATATATACTTATGTGCGCAGACTCTGTGAAGTACTTTGTTAATGAAATGTTAATTTCTTAAATAGATGTAAATGTACATATCTTGTAAATAGAAATGATAACAAGGAACAAAACTTAGCCTACACTAATAAATTGTAAAAAATGTTATATTTATATGTATATGTACATAAATAAAAAAGTATTGTAATGGCATTAAACAATGTATAACTGCCTCATGATACCTCGTGATACCTCGTGACATTCAAATCTTATTTATGCATTGCATGACATGTTATTGGTTACGAATATGTCTAAAATACGTGCACAAATTGGGGAAGTGATCTTGTGTTAGCTTGTGGTGACCTAAGGTCACCAATTATATCTTACTGTCGTTGGAGGTGTATGTGTGTATATATAAAGTGTCAGAAGGATAAATTATTGTAGTCAAGATATATGTACTCAACTGTATACTGATAGCACATGAACACTACCTTTAATTGCCCTTGTGAACTAATAAAGTTGTATTGTAACTTTTTCAGAGGGATGTAATTGTAAATATTTGGTCTGTTGTTTCATATGAGTCAAGCTTATTAATGCACAGCCATCAGCTCATGTTTCGCTATGGTGGCACAAAGTTTCCAGTCAAAAAGGGAGATAAAAATTGCTTGGTGCCATCTGCAGAACTCTTGCTCTCCCATTACTATTTGCAGCTGTCACTATAGCTTGCACTCCACCACCCACCTCTCTCTGTCAGATACCACAATGCTAATTACATTATGCATTGCCTTTTTTATTTACTTTGCTTTTTAAAATGTGGAAAAGTTGTAGCCTGTGTGTATACCTGATTGTATGGTGTTGAATGGCTTGATGCATATCTACGTATCCGTGATTGTAATAGTTTGGTAGATACCTGTATTTATGCCATGTGGATATACATACAAGTTAAGGTCTAGTGGTGAGCAAGCTAAATATTGTACCCCTTATGAAATTGAGCCATAACCCTGAATCATTAAAGAATATCGTATGGTCTCGTTTCTTTCTCTATCTCTTTCTCTTTGCCTCTGTGGTTGTTACTGTCTCAAATTATGATGTTATCCATGTTTGTCACACAATTTCTTCTAGACCAACTAACATCTTCGAATGGAGACAACAAACATAAGAAATAAACATGTTCTTATGCAAGGTTCACCTTCCAAAGGAAGCAACTTTCAAGCCATGATCAAATCCATCTGGCAAATAATATTAGGATTGGATAAATAGCTACAAATAGTACTGATTTATGCACAAAGCCAACTATTCCACGCCACTCCTACAGAAACTGCAGTGGATGCTCTGCTGTACTACATAAAATAGCCTTCATGGTCTTGCCCAATGGCACCTGCTACAAATGTTGAAAAGTTTGCTCATATAGACCCCCTCAATGTACCTAGCATCAAAGGACAAAACTTGGTGTTGCTCCATCTCTGGCTTCATATAAAATGCCTTGGCACCATCACCCTAACTTTAACCTATCATGAAAGCTTTCAAGGCTGGTGGTCACTTTCTCTTCCCTCTATCCATCTTGTCCCTACTTCCTATTCCCTACTTTTGGTTTTGTAGTTTGCAACTGTACTACTGTATTTAGGGCTGCTCTTTTGTTCAAACACATTGAACTCGCTCCTGAACTGGGAAATGCACCATGTAAGTGCTTTTTTTTTTAATTTAAGATATATATATATATAACATGATAAAAATGTGAGGATTGTCCGACACAACAAATAACCCAAAAACCTATTTGCAAGTACTTAAACAACCATATTCCATATTTTAAAGTAGAAATCATAAACACAGATGCATGTAGGGTAAAACAATGGAGTAGTACATATCTGACAAGCTTATAGTAAGAGGGAAATCATTCTCATGTCATTGTGGCACATATGTATATTTTTACATTTTGTACATGAGACCACTGTGTATCAGTCATTCTTCATGAAATGTCCTATGAAAGCCTTTCACATCATGTTGTAGTCTATTATTAATAATTCTCAGCTTAATTTAAGGAAGTTCTCTCACCTTTTCTTTTTTTGGTTCTGTTGTACAGGTGGATGCTGCTGAACGTTTTATCTTTACATCCTGCAGTCCTGAATGCTCTGCATGTCAGTTCTATGTCTGGTGTAGCAGAGTAGTCACTGCATATAACCATTGAGGTTAGTTTAAATGATTCTTTTAAATAAAAATATTGGCATTCTTTGTAATCTCATTATATTTTCAAAAAAGGTGTAATCTTAACATTCAATAATTTTTCCAGTTCATTCGTAAGGCTGCTTTGAATATTCTGGCTTCTCTCTGTGTGTGTTAGAGGATTGTCCTTTTCTCCAACTATGTTGAGGATAGGAAAGGAAACCTCATGATACAAGTTCCTAATCAAAGACCTCATGCAATGGGAGCGTCTGCTTATTTTTTTTTAATTCCAATTACTATTACTCAATCAGCCCACTGAGTATGGCTAGATTTGGTTAAAGCACTAAAACAATGATCACACTATTTAAATACCCCATTCTTTTGTAAACAGTTGCTAAAAGGAAAACATTGCTATTCCTCTTTGTATCTTCTATGTTTGTTTTTTATTACTCATCTGCATAGTTGTTTCTCCTTCCATCCTTCATATTCTGTCCATGTCTTTTACTTGTCTCTTAAGTATTGAAAGTACGCGTCTTCATAAGCATGCCATGTGCTATATTATATATCACACGTTTATTATTAAACGGTTTTTGACATTTTTGGTGACACTTTCCCCATTCAACATTTAATATTTCTTACACTTAAGGGCTTACTTTGACTGTTGGAAAATTTTCGTGTTTTAGTTAGTATAAGGCTCTAGAGATTATATAAAATGTGTACTTGAACATATGAAACAATAAAAAAGACAAAATACTGAATAACTTGTAAATTGCAGGGTGAAGACTTGAGTATTACATAACTCATTTTTGTTGGCAGTGTAAAAAAATTTTTTCTTAATATGCCTCTCTTTTTTTTGCATTAGATCCACCTGCACTTTACAGGTATATTCACTTTTTTTTTTTTTACAAAAATTTACAAAACATATACAAATATATGCCTATAAAACTGTTTTATAGTATTCAAAAATAGCTTCAGAATTAGTCTAAATCATCTCAGCTGTAGTTGTTAAAATTTAGTCGCATAAAATTGTTCCATCTGTGTGGTACACCTGCATTTAGGTCGTGAGGTAGGAAAAAAAAAAACTCCTTGAGTTTAGACCTCCTAGCAGTGGTTACATATTTTGGACATGTTAATTTGTACTTCATTTTCCTTTAACTAGCAGTCAGTTGACTGTTCCATCTTCCTTCAATTTTTAATCTTCTACTTTAGTTTTATCATTTAGATCCAGGGCAAAGCATTTCTAGTGGCCTACTCACCTTTTGTCCCAGGGAGATTGGGACTTGATGAAGAATTTGTGGTTGGCATGAGCCTGCCATGCATCCCACTCAAACAATTCTTCACCTGCAAATGTGGCTTATGTTTAAAACATTGTTTTCTTTGAAAACTCTTAATTCATTACACAGTTACTATCAGTATTATTTCAATATAATACTTTTAATATATGCTTTAAGACAGATACAAAGAATATTCTGCAAGTGATAATGGTGTAGAATCCATTCCAAAAGTGCTCTCCAGCAGGAAAATCTATTTACTATTAACTCTTTCTATATGATTCACTTTTGCAGTACCAAACATCTTCACAGCTACATTGTGTTTTACACACAGTAATGTAACCTGGGTTGTGTTTACTTCGTGCTGTAAATAAAATGAATATAAAAGGGAAGAATCTGTTGGCTTTTTCAGGATTGTTTTATTATGAATTACTATTCTTAAGGAACCAAAATAGTCAACCAATTAGGTGTTTTGTTATATTTGAAAGTAGGTAATGAGTCAGTTGATCAAGAGACATGTTTGAGAAGGTTGCTGATTACTTGGTTTGACATGTATTTGTACTTCAACAGCTGAAGATGACAAAAGTAAAACTTGAAGTTTAATGCATATTCTACTAAAATATTTCATTTGTGGCACTTTGTTTGTATATATTATGTAAATAGTTTTTTTTCAATTTTTGCCTCCCTTATCTTCTTTCATGACAGAAACTCTTGATTCCATACAGCTACCATCTTTCATTTGAATTTAGTAAAAGAAAACAAACAATATTTCTTGCAAATCCTATTGCTTAATTTTTTTTTGTTGTTTAATGCTCTTTAAAATGTGTGTCAAAAATGGTTGTCTTAACTGTACATTAATAGGTATAAATATTGATGATGATGATGATGATGATGATGTAGTTTTATAACGCGCTAGTATCTGCATCACAAAAATGCGCTCAATGGCGGTGATCCCAGCAGCCTCCAAACTGCAGGTCAAATGATAACTTCAAATAATTTTAAACAAGTGAGTCTTAAGATTTTTCTTAAAAGATGCAAGACTAGCAGACTCCTTGGTCGAGAGGGGAAGCGAGTTCCACAAAAGCGGGGCTACATTTGAGAAGGATCGGAAACCCCCAGTCTTCTTGTTAGTATTCCCTGACTGAACAGTCGGTCGTCTAAGTCTGAATTGGGCTGCTGAACGAAGGTTCCACTGAGGTTGGTGATGGCGAATGAGATCTTGAATATTGAAATATTGAAACATCAAACTTTGTGCCACCACTACCGTTCTAAACATTTGTTCACATTGTTTTTCATCTGTATTGAATGAGTGAAGCCACTCTCTTGACTTAATCCACTTGCAAAGATGTTACAGATTTTCTCTGAAAACTTACTTTAAAGACCCAGTACTTCTACACCCGGGATCGGTGCATGAAAAAAATCTTTTTTCGATGGACGAACATTTCCAGTGCTCTGATACGATGCAGCCGGACATTCTACAACTTGTTTCTGAAGTGGCCCGCGACACGGCTGTCCGAAATGGATATGGCCCGCGACACGGCTGTCCGAAATGGATATTCCCCGCAGGCCGAAAAAGGTTGTGCATCACTGTTCTACACACTCATTTCAGCTCGCTTTCTTTTAATGACAAAATGAAAATGACATCCACAAGTAAGATCTTCAAACTCTAAATTCAAAAGCAGTCCTGCAGTACCTTGCATGTGCCCATTAAGGCACTAGATGAATATGTGAACAACCCATACAAGATAACTGTTAAATCTGATAAATGGTCTCACTCTTGTGTATCATTTCCAGGGAATAAAAATCCTGTTATAGGACTACAAGAATTATATATATAATTTAAAAAATGAATACATAAAGGACTTCAATATCTGCATGCTTACCTAGCTGTAGATCTGTTTTCACTCTTCTTGTATACTCTGACAGCTGTCTGCAATGACAGTAAAATATCAACTCACTCTTTGCAGTTTGTTGTTTTTTTTAAAATAAATATCAAGCTTTATCTATTACTACTTCTCACACTTCTGGCATTATATTTTCACAATGCAGGTTTTCTCCCTTTTTAAAAAGGAATTTCTGTTCAAAAAGTAAATGTTGTTTCCATGCTTTTACTTGGTTTAACTGCAGTTTACTTTAAACAACTTCATTTCTATTAGTATGGTCAAAATCAGCTATCAGTGTTTGGTAAAAACACATCTAGATTATGAAAATAAAAAAATCAGATCACCTCTCCTTGCTGTCATTAACACCAAACAGTAGCTTCAGCATGACAATGATGTAAGCAACACATTGGGCATCAAAGTTTTTGACAGACACCTCACGAGTAGCATGCTTAGCATTGTGTGTGCATGCTAATTCTGGTGGTGCCTTTTCACACAGATGGTGAACAAGATTAATCATCTCCACTGAAAAAAAATCATAAAATCAAAGAAAAAACTTACAAGCTGTTTCTGTAAACATCCATTTTTCTTTAAATCTATGACTTACATGTCCCACTGAAAAGGTACCAGAAAAGTTTTAAGAGAAAAGGGTCGAAGAGGTGTTAATCACAGAATGATTATCACGTAAATAACTTTTATCCATTCTGCATTTCATAACCAATCTTCCTGAAAAAAACAATCAATATCTGAGCAAGTAGAAGAACTTCAGTTATTCTTTACCTGTCTACACTTTACATTAAACTGTAAAATAACACTTTCTTCTCCTTAAAATAGACACTTTGTTTTTAAATTATCACTGTGACAAGTCTACAAACAAAATATAGAAGTCTGAAAAAAAAAAACTTTGCCAAAATAGCATTTAGTCTGGCTAGCAAATTCTTAGTAAAAATTTGTTTTCTCATAACTATGAATGACCCTAAATGAGATTTAGCTTCTCAACTGATTAAAGCAAGTTCAACTTCAAATTAAATGATTAACATGCATGTATTAGTTCACAAGTGGAAATGAGTCCATAAGAATTTTACAACAGGTTTCTGACTGTAAAGTCATTTTCTTCAGTTAAGTGGCATAGTCTACTGACCTGGTAAGTCAAGCTGCAAAATATAACGGCTAATGACGTATTTTGTGGGAAAGGCTGGTAATTTTTTGATACCTAGAAATCTAGCAACTTTGCCTGATAGCAGTCTAAGCTTTGTGGATGTCATATGACTCTGCAAAGAAAAATATGGTTTGATTTAGCTAGGGATTGCACTAAATCCTCTTTATGGATTGAAACAGGTGTATTACTAACACAAATATAATCTGTTCCTAACATGAAAAGAACATGTCTGTGGATTCATGACTTAGCATTGTCTAGGTTTGAGTTTCACAGCTTTGGCTATTAACTATTTCAAAATATTGGCTGTTTGTTACAACACCAAAGAAAGGCTGCTTGCTTCTTGACCATGGTTACAATATTGAAAAGACTGTTCACCTCTCATTAACTATTCATTATGATACTACAAGTATTTATAACAGGAATACATTTTTATACCAACTAAATAGCATATCCTGTATCAAATAAATCAAATGGTTTATATTTTAGAAGTGCTTTAAGACAAAAAAAATTTTTTGCTTTTCTTCTATTTCATCATGCATTATAACAAACATTTTTAAATCCTTGAGCACATATTTATTAACTGACTGGTAACTGTGAACAGATTAATATCTGCAGGGGGGGATGAATACCAAGTATAAGTTGCACATTTCTTTAAAATAATACAAAATTCTTTACTTTGTACATGTGGCTTTAGATGATACTTCATTTGGCTTTTAGTGTAAAAACTCAATGTTAGTACTCACTGGATGGAAGAGATGTTCATCATAGCAAAATAGTTTTAGGTCACTGGGCAGCAGATGAGTCACTTCCAAGTAAGGAAATGAACCATCATAAACCCACCTGTCCAAATAAGCCAAGTAATGAAAAAAAAATTCACAAATTGCTAAAATTCTCACACAAGTTTTAAGACTGTTATAATGGAACTTACTCTGATTTAGAACTAGATCCATTTTATCATGAGTTTGGCTGCAGTATGCAGGCTGCTTTTCTAATTGAAAATAAGAAAAGGCTCATGCCTACTTGTCAAGGCATTATATTTGAACTTCAAAACTATAGGCTGTTTCTTACTATAAGAACACCAAACACTGGTCAGGAGATAGCAGAAGAGAATGAGTCATTGTAGACCGAGAAAGAAAGACAGAGAGTTAAGACACATACACATAATGGTCACTGTAAGTGTGAATTTTATTTGTTCTTATTATTACCTTTGCATATTATGTGTTTGGTGATATGAAATGTTTTAAAGCAACCAAAATTTCATTTTCAAAAGTAGGAAACCTCCTGGGGCAGTAGGTGGAATGAAGTTCAAGACAAGGATTTCTAAGGTATCAGCTGACCTCTTTAGTCTAAAGGACCAATCTCTGCTTCCTATCCATAGCTAACTTTGAAGCAGTTTTAGCTCTAGTCTATAGCTTTGACCCCAAAAGTATAAAAAGGTGATCACATATAACCACTTACTTGATGACATCAGAAACTGTTATGCCCGGTGAAGTAAACAGCAGTCCCAGATAACAAAAAACAACAGTTTTGTACAGGTCCATGAACTCAGCTTGGTAAGCAATTTTGCTGAGTTGTAAATATCTCTGGTAGCAGATTAATCATAAGTAATTAATTAATGACAAATTACCTGCAGATAAACATAACAGTTCATAACAGCATCAAACATAACAATAACATCGAACAGCTTTATGACTAAAAATATAAGTTATGATCATCCCTTCACTTTTGTTAAAACTGAACAGTCAACAAACTTTACACATTTCTTTCTATGCAATGTTTAAACATATCCCCACTCCATGCAAATTATGTTTCTAATGCTCCCACTCTATCCTGTACAGGCACTTTGCTGTCATAGTAATACCTAGTACTTTTTACAATTTCTAACTCCTTGTTTATACATGAATTTCCTCACCTCTTTTCTTTGTCTTTTACAGACATACTTATTTTTACTGTGCTCTTGATTATGGCTTTCTTTTTGGCTGCTCTTCTTTTCCTCGTCATCCTCATACAACAGTTCCCAGGATGAACAAGAATCTAAGCTGCTATCACTGTCACTCATGGGAAGATTGTCCTCTACACAAACAGTTTCCCCATGTAGAACTTCTGATGCTTTAACTTGTTCCTGGGTTGAAAAAAAAATGACAGATAAGAAAATTCAATTTAATATGCAGGCATT
This sequence comes from Pomacea canaliculata, assembly GCF_003073045.1. Lineage (NCBI taxonomy): Eukaryota > Metazoa > Mollusca > Gastropoda > Architaenioglossa > Ampullariidae > Pomacea > Pomacea canaliculata. Next base: position 5,265,108 of record NC_037594.1, on the reverse strand, counting down.
GTTTACAGTCAAGAGAATGGTACTTCTGCACAAAAATTTTCTGATGTACTATAAATTATAGGTTATCTTGCAACAGATTTTACAATCTGTGGTAGTCAAACACAAGAAAACTGGCTGAGCTTCATTTTGATTGTAAATAGGACAGTGTATTTTTATAAACCATAAAATTACCCAGTCCTTATTGAGTCCTTAATAACAGAGATATGTGGAATATTTTGTGCAAAAAGCATTAACACCAAGTAAATTATCAAATTTCAAATAGTTTCAAAAATCATGTCACATATACTTAACCTAAAACCTTTGGTTTGATTTTGGTACTATTGAAAATCAGAGGCTAAACAAGGTAGGTTGGTTGGTTGGTTTAGTAATAAGTACTTTCACCTTGTGATTTCACACGATTTGCGGGTAAGGGTGGGTAGTGAAGGAAACCAGGGTTACCTGGAGAAAACCCCTGATGCCCAGCCCGGTAGACAGATGTCACATACAGAGAGCACTCCAAGACAAAATCTGAATCTAGAACCTAACTGCAGTGTGACAAACAAATGTTTTAACCCCTGCACTAAGGGGGTCCCATAGAAAAAAGAACCATCATGTTGTCATTTCAATAGCTAAATCCACAACCCTTCAGCTTGGGATAATAAATATAATAATAATAATAAATCTGACTACACCGATTAGGGGATGTGGGGAGACAGGACAGGGGACTGAATCCTCTTCCATTAAAGAAGAATGGTTAAAGTTGTTGTATTGACCAGACAAGCAAAAATGCACAAAAGTGTTGATCAGAAAATGAAAACAGCCTGTGATTTCCTTAAAGATATACAAAAATTAGTCTCTGTGTAGATACCTAATTTCCTGAAAACTCCCATTGAGAAAAGGCTGAAACTACCAGATTCTAGTAACTTTACCCCAGAAAACACACACACATGCATACACATTACTTCTTTTTTTCTTGCTAATTTGACATTGGTATGCTTGTCTCAGTAGACTGCTTCCATCTTACTGGGGTTGTCACTGGGTTCTCGCAGTTTCCCATGTACTTTTCCCTACAATAAATCAGATAATTAGTCAACAGCTACAAATCTAACAAGCACAGGCAACCTGCTCCAAGCAGGCCAAGACACTTAGAAGCATCACTTTATGTGAAAATTTTTACAATAGCCACATTTTCTTAATAAAATAATTATTAAACATCACATATCTATATAATCTCTCTCACTTTATATATATCTAAAACACATGCTATATAGCATGAAGCACAGGGCATTGGCTGCACACCAAATTCTTCAAGTAATTCCTGAATTACCAAACTACTTGATTCTGAATTACTATACTCTAAGAAAATCTTCTTACAGCCACCAGAAAAACTATGCTAACCTGTGCCGGCTTCCCTTCTCCACATTTTTTGCCAGCAAGCGGATGTCATCAATGAATGCTACTCCAAGCTGCGAGAGATACTTTGCCCACAAGCGTAGTACAGCTTCCTAGAGTGTGTTAAAATAAATAGAAAATTACAAACATAAATTTTATATTACAAATCCACATATTATTTTTACCAATACTTAATAACCACTGGGAATCATATTAACCCAAGTTTTAGATCACAGGAATCCTAATGTGAAAAATGAAGTAAAAATCTTTTAGAAAAATTGCTGAAAATCTTTTAGCCACTATCTCTTGTTACTTCACCTTGAGATCAGGATCTGCTCCATGCAAAATTAAAGCATCCACTTGGGCCTGCATAATTATCTGGTAGGCTTCATACAATGTCCATGGTCTACCTTTTTCAAATTCTGGAAAAATGAAAAAATGGTGAGTCTTAAGCTAAAATCTCCTTTTCCAAGTACTTTGATAAATGTTACTCAGTATCAGGGCTTTTCCTGTAAAATACATAAAAATCATTTTTATAAAGTTCACACCAGTAAGTCAGAAATTTGATGACTGGTAAGGTACCTGTAACCCTGGTGCAGTGAATATAACTGTTCACCATCTCTAAGGCACTGAATATGGAAAGTGAAGGCTGCCCCTCTCATTCTACTCCCTTTACCTACCCTGATGAATCAAACTATCATTTCCAATGAGCAGCTGTTGTGTGGACAAGGGACTAAGGTCTCAAACCAAATACTACTTATTAATGATTACCCATAATGCACATAAATTTCACATACAAATATGTTAATAAAAGTTAGATAAAAATACCCTGTCTTCTCTTTTGTCCCAAATTGGAAAAGACAATAACTGGCAGGTAAAATAAAAATCCTTTCATAGACTCACTCCATCTTTTATAGATTTTTTACTGGAAAATGTATCTTTAAGAAGTACTCTTAATTTGAAAAAAAAGGATTTAAGAATTAACTTACATAAGTGTCAACTGAGCACTAACTTGAGTAAACATTTAACGTAATTTATTTTTTTTAGGTAATTTAATAAAATTGTGATAATATAATGCAAAATATTTAAAACCATACATACACTGGGGTGGACTTCGAGAGGATGGCCCATTTCATAATCACTAAAAACATACAGCGGTCTGACAAGCATGCACTAAGGAATGCAAAACAAACACACACCATTTACAAACTTTGAATCATGGCTTGTCTTCTTTTTCTTTACTTCCCTCAGGACACCAGGTGCAGGAAGTACAGCATCTGTTTCATCTAGCTCTACTGTCTGTATATTCTAAAATTCAAAAAAAGGAATTTTACTTATTGGCATTTCAGAATTGAAATAATACCTTTAACAATTTCTTGGAATTTCTGTAGTTGAAAAGTACACCAATTTACCATATGATTTTAATTCCTTTGCTTTCTTTCATAGACCTGACTTTTTTCCTTATTCTGTGGCACTGACACTATAGCATCAAAGATATTTACAGCAAAATCACTCAGATGAGATGTATACAATAATTTTCTAAACAAAATTTACATACCTGTGACTGTGTCTGACACACCAAGCAGTAAAAAAGACCATCTAACTCTTCAAATTCTGTACCAGCGCAGACATGACACTCTGGCATGATTACACCTGTTTTTCCATTCTTATTCGAGGATTGCAATTAGATGCACCACAAAAATCTTCAAAAAGAAAAGAAAGGGTTATTTAAACCAGTCACTGATTTCATTATCTTATAAATCATGCATTTTGTGGCGTCGTGTGTGTGTGTTCACTTACTTGTGGTGCACAGCACCTGATTATTTTACAAGTTCTGAAAAAGTAATCCATATAACCAGCCAAACTATAACCATCATGAATTAATGTGTACTTAATCCACCATTAGTCTTGTCAAAGGAAGAAACCCCACAGACCAGCCCTCAGAAAATACTATCCTGTACAGAATACAGCCGAGCCATTTGAAAAAAAAAATTTGTAATTTTGAAATAGTTTTACCGAGTCACTTCCTACCCAGCCTCAGTCTGTAACACACGTATTACTCACGACAGCAAATTTTCAACTCTTTTTCCCTACACTGGATTCATGATCATGAATTAAAAATTTGAACACCGTTTAAAACTTACCCCTAATCAGACTTTTTAAACCATTTGAACTTGATCAACTCCCTCTTCGTTCGAAACACCAGCAAAATGAAATACGATAGTTTCCGCTCGTACCCTGACTTGTTGATAGAATAAGAAAGGAAATGTTCTTTCAGTAATCGGCGACTAGTTCAATTAATTCTCATTGGAAAAAAAAAATCTTCACTCCAACAACCTAAATGTTCGATCGGTCATCAATGAGATAACTTCAACGAAGCACCCAAATAGCTCACGTGACATGGTTCATGCGTTCATTCATGTAAGGTTGAGCACAAAAATGACTTTCGAAACATTCGCAACAAAGTGCAGTAGTGATCTACTTATTTTATATTTATTATAGAAAATACAAAGTAGACGCACACCGTGTGAAAGTTTGTCCACGATCAGTATAACTAAGGTACATCACTCCCAATTATATTTTGTAGTTTTATCCCTTTGTTAGAATACGCAAAAGTGCTTTTAATACTTTTACCCTTCATACTCTGGTCCGTATGTCTCGTTATTTTTTTGTAATTGTGGTACTTTCTGACGGGCATTCAATAGCTAAAAGACAAGTCAGTTTTCAATTAATTTATTGTCGCTCACAAATATATGACGTCATAGATTTTCGTGAAAATGGCGACTTCCATATTGTAATCGCTGGTCAACTTCCATATTTTACACAAACTTCTTTTTGCTACCCAATAAAGAAGGCAAAAAATGGCAGCTCATTGTGTTGAAAAATTCATAAGCTGCCACAGGTAAATACTTTTATATTTGAAAGATAGATTGGCATCGTAAATGAAATTCCCAGGGGGTAAACTTACAAGTTTTACTTACCCAAACTTATGTTACTTTCTGTCTGGTTGATTATTGTGTACCTGCTAATTTAGTAAAGCAAGATATTATGGAAGTTAGTTTGATATGTGAAATGACTGATAAGATGTTTTGCCCCAATTCACGAAAAACTCATGCCTCTGATCAGTCTTCCTATTTATGTTGTTTACTGTTTATCCGTTGCATAATTTTGATATTAAAAATAGTAAATAACTATCGCCAGTGATTACACATATATAGGATACATCTGCAATTAGACGCTTTGAAACTTGACTGAAAGCAGTTAAGCTTGGTTATTTCCATAAGAGGACAGAACAAATAGAATAGCTCTAAAATACACTATCGTACACAGACCTATAACATCCATACCAATATGACGCAAATAAAAATTTGCTACAAGGTGGTATATGTTTTCATAAAAGTAAATAGTAAGAAAAAAATTGTCAGTGTAATCGTAAATCAAGTAGGAAACAAGATATAGACAGGACAATTGATATTAATCGGCTGCTACTCATAGCCCGTCCATCCACAATACGCATCTGATAAACATCATCTGCTCATTTTCCACTTTACATTTCTCCGTTTGCCCAAACTTGAGGTTTTTCATAGTCTGCCACAAACCCTAACCTTAACTTTTAAGCTATGCAGAAACATTAGGTGTGAACTTCACAAAATCTCTCCATTGACGAAATTTAGTAAGAAAAGTAAAATACTTTAGAAAAACATACAAAATAAACAAAAATCGACACTTTAGCACAGAATGGCCAGCATAAAAGCACAAGAGGGATGTCCTGAAGCATATCCACTTTTCATATAATCAAATAAAGCACAGGCAAGCACATTTTTTCAAGACTTAATAAATAAAGTGGGCAAAGATAATGGTACAGATTTGTTTAGTAAGTGATTTTTTCAGTTGATTTAGTAATCTGAGACTAAGAATCGTCATAAGAAAGCACAAAACTTTACAAAAACTCTTTTTTTCCTTCCCAATTTCGAATTAAGTCAATCACATCTTGAGTTTTAGGTAAGCAGAAAAATTGTAAGTCTTTGCTGAAAATGAGCAAGTGAAGCTCAGTGTATCCATAAGGTGGATGGACATATGTGTAGCTAAATGGTTGAGAGTATGATTTGGTTAGAATTAGATAAAACTTTTCTTTCTTGTTAACTCTGCCTGGAAACCCATGGTCCCAAACCCAGATGAAGGAAGAAGGTTAGGCATGGGGCTAGCAACATTACCCTGTAAATCTCAACCCATGCTACAGAAACCGCAAATGCAACACAAGCACAACGAGGAGATCCCTCTTCAGAAGGGCCTGTGACACATGTTGGCGAAAGCCTTCAGGAAGTCAGCTCACCAAGCAATCTTCTTTCTCTTCATTTCTTTCTCATAGTAGGAACAACTTGTGTTCACCAAGCTGGTTTGTTCACCTTTTCAGCTTTTTTTCATCCTTCATTTATCTTTATTACTAATATCAGTTTTTTCCTATAATCCACAAGGAAAGACTGTAAGATCTACTAATCTAGGCCATTATGGTAGAAGAAGTAGACAATTTTAAAATGGTTGTTAGTTTATTTCATGCTATTCTTCGAGCATAGGGCCACAACAACACCTCTCCAACAGACCTGATTTTGGGAACCCCTTCATTCAGGCCCATGTGGTTCCAGTATCCTTTACCTAACTCTCTGCTTATCTTGTCCCAACTCTCCTTTTTACCTGAGGGTTCAAGTGCCTCTCTGGCAATGGTGTCAGCTGGTTTGCACAGGGTGTATCCTATCCAGTCCCACTTGCATTTTGTGATGGCTTGACTAGTGGGATTTTAATTGTTTTTTCTTCCCACAGGCTGATATTGAAGAATTTTTTAGGCCATCTAATGCCCAGGATATGACGTAGGCCTCAATTGGTAAAAGTCTGGATTTTATTAATGGTGTTTGTCCCTCTCCATATTTTAGAACCATACAATAGGACTGCCTTCACATTGGTGTAAATGGTTATTATGAATGTGATATACTCTAAATTAGATTTTTTTTCATTTTTGAAAGTAGAAAAATTGGTTTACATATCTGTGACTACCATTGTGAATTTTTAAAATAAATTTATTTCTTATTTCTTTAAAGAGTTGAAACATCAAGCCTACCATTCATTTGCTTAAATCTCCCAGACTATTTATATTAAAACATGTTTAATACTTAACAAAGCAGAAATGTTAATCCCATTTGATAAATTTTAGGTTTTTATAAAGCTGAATGCACTGCCTAGTAATTTATTGACTAACTAAAGGAGAATTTTCTACAATATCATAACAGTAGTAACAGTATTTCTTCTTGAAATATTTACTTGGGGTTTTTTATTTGTGTGTTTGCTTGTTTCAGATTATACAAGAGAGAAAATCTACTGTCTCTTCTTCTGTATTTACCATTTGGAATTATCCTTGCCACAGTTCGGTGCTTTGTCTTTCTACATGCTGTTCTCATATTCCTGCTGTTGTCATGGATCCCTGTTATTCACAAGTGGGTTCAGTTCATATGATGTTCTCTTAAAGGCCTAGTACAAGGTCATTTTCAAATGACTGGATTTAGTTGGGTTTTTTAGCAAGCATATTAATTGCCCATTATTTTATGATAGTTTGGATTTGTTTGCAAGATGCATTGTAGAGATCTTTGAGCATTATTATTCTCACTGCTTTTTTGGAGGCATTTTCAGTTCCCATAATTTCACTGAAATGGGCAAAATGTTCCTTAAGGTTTAAAATGTCAAGCTTTTGAAAAGTTTGCATCCATCCTAGGCATCAAAGATATCACCACAATTTAGTTCAATCCACATGTGAATCAGAAAGAAATAGAAGTTCTATCAAATTTTATGACAGGTTTATAACAGCAGTAATTTCCATATTAACATATTTACTACATTATGTTGACCACTGCCCATCATAAATTTGATAATTGCAAAGAGTCAGTTCAGCTGCAACCATGAGTTGATTCATCGCTCAGGAACTACACATAAATAAGACTGCCATTGTCAATACAAATTCTGACATGCTCTAAGTAGCTCACCTTCCATTACATTATTATTATCATATTTAGGCATATACATATGAAAGGAAGCAACAATTAAGTATTTTTTTATTATATCTAATACCTTAAACTAAAAACATGATTCCAACCACCCACCCCCCTCTTACAAGTGTAAACAATTAATGAAAGTCAAAGATCGATGTACCCATGTCATCCCAATACTACAACAAAAATTCATTTATATTCCATGGACATTTGATTGAATCAACTATTGGGAGTGGTTAAAAGGACTAAAGTCTGAGGACAAATCAACTCATGTAGTGATTGAATTAGCAAATGGTCTAAACTATCCCATCAAAACAATATATGCAGAAATAAACTGTTTTTATCTCATTCTATTGTGAAAGAGCACTTTTTCGTAAATCTAAAGGAAATAAGATCAATCCTATGAAATTTCCAAAAATATTTTTGGACACGATTATACAAAATGTGTTTGACCACCTTAGTGGCAGTGGACTCTGATGGTAACACATTATGTAGATATATATAAATAACTCATGATAATGTCAAAACCTTAGAGTTAGAACTGTGGAAACTTAGGAAAAGCAAATAACATAAGAAGTCGCTATGTTTGCATCATTTACTTTATGGCCTTCTTTTAAAATATTTTTTGGCTTTCCCTTTGCTTTTGAAATCTGCATACCCTCTGCATTCACATTTGTTGAAAAGGTTACATGGGTTTCTGAAAAAGTGTAAAAATGCAGTAACCACAATACATTTATACAGTCATATGGATAGTTCAGGGAATGAGTAAAAAAAGAGATTATCACTGGTGACACAACTAAGCATGTGTTAATGCCCTGAAAATGTGACATTATCAATGCAATAATTGTTTTGTAAAGGATATGTGAGAGATATTTTGAAAAGGTAATATCTACATGAACATGACAAATAGACATACAATTTTATTTTATTTTAGATGACAACATTTGATTTTGAATTCCAATTTAACCAGATTAAACATATATGTGCCTTTATTATGTTTTGAGTGACTTTCAAAGCATCTGGCCTAAAACGTGGAAAACATTTTTTAAAAATGAATAGATAAAATATTCAATTTATGATGTGGATTTTAGGGGGTAAAGAATCACCTGATCTCACTTTTTCTTTCCAGATTCATAATACGACTGATGATTGCTGTGTGTGGGTTAGTTGTAACAACTGACGGGGCTGAACGTGACAGTCGCCCACAATTAGTCCTTGTGGCAAATCATGTCACCAGTCTTGATCCTTTCATACTAAATCTGGTCATGCATTATTCTTTGGTAAGATGGTCAACATTTTTTTATTTGAGTTTGTCATATTTTCTCAATTTATAGACATTCAATTATTATTATCGGCAATCATTTAACATTCTAAGTCCTACCTAAAATTAATTTTAATGCAGGTGACAGAACCAATGCCATTGTCAGGAGACTTTACTCATCTTACTAGGCAGGTGCAAGTATCTCGAGATAAGGACAAAGAAGAGAGATTACTGTCTGTGAAGAAAGCTGTAAATGGTAGGTCTGTATAATTGAAGCTACACTTTCAGTTCACATTACATCTTCCTGAGTCAGATGAATTGAAATTGCTGTTAGACTGGCTACATCATATATGCAAAATAAAGCAAGTAGCAGTCTACACTTTGTTTAACTGTATCCATATTGTTGATTCATGGCATATGGGTAGTCAGTCGGATATTCCCCACCCACCCTCAGTCCCTTACATGTGGGGAATGAATCTTGTGCTAATGGAGCTAGATTTGCAAGCACCGAGCCTGAAGACATTTGATAATTAGAGAAAGGCAGTCCCAGACAAATTGGGTTGAGAGTAGACTACCCCTTTGCTCTCTCTCAAGGTGTACTTTACAGCTCAAATAAGATCAGGTGTGTCACATAAAGTACAGTAGCATTAATTAAATTGTAGAGATATAAATATATTTCTTTTACATTAGAAGACAGAAGAAACTTTGGTTTGTTTGTTTGTTTTTTTTTGTAAAAAATTTGTTTATATGTAGAATTTCAATAACTAAGCAAATGAGATTTTTTTTAATGTGCAAATAAAAGTGTGTGTGTGTGTATAATCTCACAAAACATTTGGACTCACTGGATCACGCAATTAGAGCTAGCTATCTAGTCTGTAAATCTATGAATGAAAGCTTGAATAGACTGAACCGAACAATCTATGCTAGAAGACATTGCAGGGTGTTCAAAAAGTTTCGCCCGATTTTGATAAGATAAACGAATGTATGTTTTCAATGAATTTTATTGTATGATGAACTACGAGCACAGTGATAACTATGAATGAACCAAAGATGCAACTATGATCAATACGAAAGAAACAAGGATGCAACAAATAATGATAAATACTAACGGAATGGTTCAAATTCTTCTCCGTTGTGTTCGATACAAGAAACCAATCGTGATGCAACCTTACGAAAAACCCTTTTGGCACAGTTCCACATCGATTGTGGCAAATTTTTCGGTAATAACTCGGCGAATGTCAGGAATGTTTCGTGGTTTGAAGCAAGCTTCATCTGACCACCAGATCTTATCTTGAAAATTTTCGTCATCGCGCATCAAGTCAAGGAACATCTCCGAAAACTCAACTCTTCGATCAGCATCTCCATCATGCAGAGCATGGAATAGACGAGGAATATAGGGTTTCAAATTCCTTTCACGCAATAAATTATGGACACTGGCGACTGATTTCGAGTTCGCGGGATAGGCGTCGAGCAGATTTTTGCGGACTGTTGATTAGACTTGCAGATAACTGTTCTTTTTACATCAGATGTTGCTGTAGTTGGCCGTCCAGATCTGGGTGCATCGTTTACAGAGCCCGTTGTTTCGAACTTGCTGACAAGTGACTTGATGTTCCTGCCTTGAACAGCATGAATGCTAAATTCGTCACTAAGTCGACGGCTCACCTCAGTTGCATTTGAGCCACACTGATAATAATATCGAACAGCAGCGATTCTTTGATTTTGATTGAGTCTAAAAGCCATATTCTAGGACGAAAAGATTGAAATGACGTCAACACACACGTGACCGACAGGCGGCAGGCAGATGGTGAGCGATGTTCAGCGCGTATTGAACGATCACGTTAGTAGTACGTCAGTGGTTTCTATGATTAAATTATCCTCGTAGTTCTCATTTATCATACAATAAAATTCATTGAAAATCTACATTCGTTATCAATATAAAATCGGGCGAAACTTTTTGGACACCCTGTATATTTGCTTTTTTGAACAAGAAATTTTATCATTTCTTTGATGCAGCAACAGTCATTTCAATCTGTGCTATGTTGCAGAAGAAAAATGGCCATTACTGTTTTTTCCTGAAGGAGGCAGAACAAGTTATTCTAAGGGCTTGTTAAAATTTAGGTAAAGTTATCACTGGACTGATAGTGGCATTTTAGTTTATTGACTTTTTTTGTCAATAATGAGAATTCTTTTCTTTGGTAAGTTCCTGGAATTTTCTGCAAGTCATTAATAAAATAAAAGGGTGAAAAATGGGGAAGAAATTTTTGAAGTAAATAAATATAAATGTAGGTAAAAATAAAATTTTAAAGATTAAAAGATTGTTCCATGTTTACCACAATCTGCTTTAAAGAAAAGCCCACATTATTAGTGGGCTTACATAGTTACAAGATGCTAATTTCCCAAACCTTAAGAAATAACTCTTTTCTATTTAGGTGATTAAAATCTTTGAAAGTCACATTATTAATTATTTATGTCTTCTAAAGAAGTTTCATTTCCCTATAATTTTACACGAGATTACTTTTATGCTTGATCTGCTTTAGTCTTTAACATACATTGTGTGTTTCAGGTACTTTGCATTTCAGCTGGATGCTCCTATACAGCCTGTAAGTTGTGATTTGTGGTTCTTTTTGATGGCTAAAAAAAAGTATGAAAAATTCTTAATCCTGTAAAGATATATGCTGTATAAACTAGATAATTGTTGGGTATTCACTATCCTGCATATGACATTGAATGGCATCTAACAAGCTTATCAAAACTAAACACTGATTTGATGCTTTGGCCTGCTCACTTCTTTGAAATTATTTCAGAAACTTGAGAAAACTTAAATGTGTTTGCAGGTTGGAATTACAATAAAAAGATTATTCTTTGACATCAGTGTTGTAAGTATGTCATATGGTCCATTCTTTGAAGTAGATTTTTACTATAGGTGCATGTTCACCTATGCATCAAAATTTTGGGTTGCAAATCAATCATTTACTTACAATTCCATCTGTAACACAGCTAATGACCAAGTCATGAAAGCCACCAAGTTTGTGTTGTCTTTTGCAAAAGAAATCAACTGACTAATGCGTGACATGGACAACTGATGAAGTAGTGTTAAAAGTTTTGTGATGGATTCATTTGACAAGAAGAATGTTTAGATATGTTCTAATACTGTAGCAGTTTTGTTGATTGGCCTGTGTGACCTTGATTTATATAGCTTAAACTTAAATAATGATAACTGAATTTGTAAAGTGCATTTCCCCATGTGGATGTGAGCTCAGGATGCTGCACACAAAAGACCACAAATAAACCAGCAGTCAACCATCCAAAATTGCAGTCTGTGGAAAAGCATAATTGAAAAATGATTTAGAGAGACTTGTCATGATTGCATTGTACCTCTAAGAAAGTAGGGTGCATGCAGAGCACTGGCTTCATTTGTGTGCAAGGATCTGTAAAATGCTACTGGCAGTTCAGCTAGCAAAATGTTAGGCCATAGGAGGTTTATTCAGTTTTGAATTGCATTCTTCTGTTTTCTGCAGGCAGAGATCATTAACCCACAGACATGTATAGGTGGATTGCTGTCTGTCTGCCGAGACCAATGCTTAGCCTTTTGCTAAGTTCTCTTCTGTTAGTCTCAGCGAGCCTTAATAATGAATGTGACTAAACCTGAAGCTTTGTACAAACCTTCCTCGTTCTATTAGTTAACAGCAGTCCAGTAATACAAGTTCATGGTTAACCTGACAACTTCTGTAATGATTGCCATATCAAAGCATGCAATAGCTACATTAAAACTCTGCCTTACTCTTTGTAAATTTATCCTTTATCACTCTGATATCCTCCAATTTGCTAAGCATTTCATCACTGTTCTCTGTTTGAAATTTTGCGGCACAATCTCCAAGTCTGGGATGCCAGTGTTTTGATGATTTCCCGCAGCTTATTTTTAAAAAATGGTATTTGAAGATTATTCATATGAAACAATTTTTTACTTGTGATTTTAAAGTATAGAGAGCAAAGAAACGTGGTCATGTTCTGTTGATAATAGTAGGAAAGCTGGAAATCAGTACTGGAAACGTCAGGAAAAATCAAGAACTTGTTTCTTTCCAGTGTCGTGTTATCATTTATAAGCAAATATAAAGGCTGCATCCTTCCTGACCACCAGCAGTTGGTGCAACTTACCTTGTAGTGGTGTGGTGGCTTGTCGATCCACAGGGCTACGTTGGCAGGAGCCTTGTGCTCCTGGCAGGTCTAACCAATCGGAACAGGTCTGTCAAGGGAGAGGCCAGACTAAAATGATTCACCCTGACCCTCCAGGTTGGGGGTTTTGCTTTGGGCTAACAACCCATTCATGTAAAAAAAAAAAAAAAACTGTGATAGAAACCACAACAGTACCACAACAAGGGCCTTATGACGAGTGCTGGTGAAAGCCTTAGGGATGTGAAAGGTGCTCAAAAACACATTGCCGCACTCAGCTTCAATCATATTTTGACAGCCTAATGCTGGCTAATGATGTCTACTCAATCACGAGTAGTTATGAGTAGCTAATGGATAGGTGTCATTCTCTAGTTCATAATTTTTATTTATTTAAGTTTCTGCATGGAAGGATGCCACTCCCTCTACCTTTTAGTTAGTCTCCATATAGTTATGTCATCTGGTACAGTATGAAGAAGAAATACCATTTTTGGTGGTAAAATTTCTTCAAGTACTTACCAGATGACATGACAACTAGCTCTCTCCAGCCTACCATGCAGTGGATTCTAGACTCAGTCAATCGATAAACAAGTAGAGTGCTCACTGGCGTTAATAGGTGGGGATGAGAGGGAGCTGAGCTGTATTCAAGTCCTATTGTTCTGGGATCGCTAGAACAGAATGGGTTTGGACAGCTGGATTTTGGTAGCTAGAGGGTGATATCTCCATATAGTCGTGTCATCTGGTAAGTACTCGAAGAAGGAAATTTTACCACCAAAAATGGTATTTTTGGTAGGAAAAGAACAATAATATTCATTGTCTGCTACCCACCAAAGAGGCACTCAAGCATGAACAAAATGGACGATTTTTAATTGAGTATGAAACTTACTGGCCCCTGAACACTTTGACCTTTTAATACATTTTAGGTATATTTATTGCACCTCTCTAATACAAGTGAAATACATGTTATAAAAAAGAAGTTTGATTTGAAGAGCAGTTGTTAGAAGAAAGCTGCTTACAAGATTCTGACTATTCACTTGTTGCCTTTCATTTTTAATTTTGCTGGTTTTTTTTTTTTTTTTTTTGATCTTATCAGTCTCATATCAGCAGTTCGTGGTGGACTGACCTTCTGATCACCTTCTTTGTACCTGTCACAATTTACAATCTAAAGTAGGTACTAAAATAGTTTTGAAATTGTCATCATTTATTTAGTGAAATGCCACTTTATTAAAGCCCTAAAGCTGCTGAAAGTTTGACATAGATCTTTTGCTCTTTTTTTTTTTTTTTTTTTTTTTTTGTGGTATTTTCTGTTCATGTTTCTCACATGGGACCATATTTATGCTCACCCACTCACATATGCATACATAGATGCATACACCAGTGTACAGGCAACATCTTTATTAAGATTTCAATTGATGTTCACTATTCAAATGACTTTATATGTCAACTTGCTGTTTTTTAGCATAAAAGTTTATTATTTTCTCAAGCTTTTATGAGATCTTTGTCTGAAGCTACATGTCTCAGAGAGACTATTTAACCAGTCTATAATTTTGTGTCTGTATAACTGTTTTGTTTTGGGTTTGTTTTTTTTTTTGGTTTTTTTGAGAAAGATTTCTGCCTGTTACTGAAAGGAGAGAATCAGAAAGCACAGAACAGTTTACTGAACGGACATGTGCAAATCTTGCCAAAAGCATAGGTGCAGAGCTTGCTGATTTTACCTACTCTGACTTGCTAGAGGAAACAAAAAGGAGACTTGATGGAAGAGAGGCATCATCACTTGAGCAACATTCATCTGGTAAAAGTGTAGATATTTTAGATTCATACTTCATATTGTTTTTTAACCCTTCATTTATTACCTTAAAATTATTTAAAGACTGAAGATTATAATCTCTTGGTTTCCTCAAAATTGTAAATTTTGTGTATGGTCATTGATTTGCTTTATTCCTGATCTTATTCACTGCAGTGATTGTGGCATCAAACCCAGACAATATGCAGGCCCAACACACACCGTTACAGGGAGAACCTTCATCATCAAATCCTGCTATCAACCACATGCTGAAGCTAGTAAAAGATGTTCTTCCAAATGCAAGCACCTATGCTGTGTTAAAAGATTTGGGTGAGACAGGAACATATACTAACATTCATCAGTTTGCCAAGAACAGTCTTTGTAAGGCTTTTGGTAAACTCTGGCGTGGAGTCTGATGATATTTGCTTCCTTAGATTTAGCTTGTACAGAAATGATCATTTTTGAACATGCTAGGTATTACAGCTTTGTGTTTAAATATCTTTTTCTTGTCACAAGATGCTGGCACCATAAATATCCCATATTTTATTTCTTCTGAGATATATATATATTGTTCACACTTGCATGTGCCTATGTGTATTAATGTCCTTATTATTAAAAGTTAATTAAATATTTCTAAATTAAAATTATTTATTTCAAAAACCACGAAATATTTTTTCCAGAAAGAACTCAAGATGTTGACCTGACAATCACCAATATTTTAGAAGGAAATGTTGAAATGCAGCAACATTTGGCACCACAGCTCTCTGCAAGCAGCATGGTCAGTAATTTTTATTTTTATTTTTTTAGAAAACCAAAAGACTTAGATATCATTACACAAACTTTTGCACAAAAAAGAAATGGTGGGTAGGTGACGGATATGGAAGAGGAGAGGAGAGTTCCATTGTTTTACAGCACAGTAACTAAAAATCATATGACCATATGTTGTTCTGGTGATCAGCATAATTAGGATACGGTCATCAGGTGAAGAGCAACATTGTTTGGCTGAGGTGTTGGAGGACAGAAGTTCAGAGAAATAGGGTGCAAGCCTGCAAAGATTTAAAACACTAAATGTGAGAGTGAATGGGTAGCCAGTGCGGTGTCCAGTCACTTAATCCCCAGACACTTCATCCCCGACACTTCATCCCCTAGACTTTTAATCCCCAGACACTTCATCCCCGACACTTCATCACCGACACTCAAGAACAATTTTCATATCATATTGTTGAAGAACATTAAATTTACTAGCTTATATGAACTTTAACTAATGTTGTAGATGTTCAAATGACGTTGAATAGCATGATTTGAATTTAAATTCATAAATTTATTAGTTTATTAAGTGTCTGGGGATGAAGTGTCTGGTGCTTAAAAGTCTAGGGGATGAAGTGTCGGGGATGAAGTGTCTGGGGATTAAGTGACTGGGAACCAGCCAGTGCATGGTCCCGTTTCCTAGCTTTAAGCACCAGACATGCAGTTTTACATTCTGGAGTTTTTGAATGAGATATGAGGGACAGCCTGTGAACGAGAAGTTGCAGTAATCAGGCCTAGAAAGAAAAAATGCACAGCCAAGAGTGTTGGTAGAGCACAGACAGGACATGGCAGATGATGCTGAACTTACATAGCTCTTAATAGGCTGGCTGACAGCTGTAACTTGTCTATAAAGGGTCATGTCAGCAGTGAATAAATCCCAGATTCCTGATGGACGACATAAAGGTGATGTTGATTTCGCCCACCTTGGCATGCTTAGGCGGACCTATGAGGAATGATTGATTTATTCTTCTTGAGCATAAGAGGACTTCAATTTCATCATCGTTGAGTTTTTTTTTTTTAACCATCCAATCTTTAATGTCACTAATACAGCCTTCTATAGGGCTAAAAGCAGAGTGAGGCTCAGCAGGTGAAGTGGAGCAATACAGTTGTGTATTTCATTAATAATGTAATAATTCAATTTGTAGAGTGCATTTCCCCTTGTGGAAGCGAGTTCAATGCACTCTGCATGAAAGACTACAAATGAACAGTTAACAAACAATAAAGAAACACAAGTATCAGCAAATGGATGACACTGTGGTAAACATAACAAATTATATAAATGAAGATAAAGAGCTAAGGAGTCAATGGAAAAGTTCCCTGGAATATGAAAGACATTAAGAAACTTGAACATACTCTGGAGCAAAAGATAAGAAAGCAGAGAGAAAAAGAGTACAATTGTAAAATTTGATTAGGATTAGATAAACTGCATGGATCTGCATAGATATCAACTAGACATATACCACCTCCATCACTTCCCACACGTATAAATACATAGCACTCTCTATGCTAATTATCTTTAGGCATGATATATTTATATAGGTTTATTTTCAGAAAGTTACTAAAAACTGTCTTTGTCTATATATTTTTCCTTTTCTTTCAGATTGAAAGTGTGACTTTCAAAGCATCTGCTTTTCCTAAGTCAGCAGTAGATCGGCATTTGTCACTGCAAGAGCGAAAACAGGCAATGCTGGAAACGGCACGCAGACAATATAAAGAGAAACACGGTATTCCTTAACAATTTTCACCTAAATGCAGAAGCCAGCTCACAATAATGCAGCACCTATTGATAAAGTAATTTTGCTGGCATAATTAGAGTGAATTTTTCTTTTGGATATAGGGAAGGAGTGAAGGGCTAAACAGAATATTGTTTCCTTTGAGGAAGATTAGATCTTAAATTTATATAGATTTTGTAGTAATCATTTTAGTATATTACACTTCGCATAAAAACAGATAAGGATGAGGATAGGAGGCCAGAGGAAGTTGAGGACACCTTTGACACCTTTGAACTAACAGCATGAAATTGATTGTCTGAAGAGATACATTGTACATGCCAGCTAGAAAGTGTCTCATTATTTTATAAATTTCTATGTAACAGTAGCTTTGCATATACTGGTTATTTTGTACATTTCAATGCAGATACTGCTGCCTTTGGTTTTGGATAAAAATGGTTTGAATAACTACCTTCACAAATGCCTGTTCCTAAAGCCTTTCTTGTTTGGAGAATACATTGTTTTTGCTGGTGTGCTTATTCTCTGACACTCTTCTGTAAGAATGCTGGGTTAAAGCATTGGTGCTTACACTCTTCTGTAAGAATGCTAGGTTAAAGCATTGGTGCTTACGTGCATGCTTCAGTGCTTCCTTGACCAACGATAGAACAGTGAACTCTCCACTCAGGTGCTAGCTTCGTAACTGCAACAGTGTGAATAAATGTCTCTGGAGCTTAGACTACATTGATATCACATAAAGGAAACATCCCTGGGAAAAAGATGGGTAGAAAACAGCATAATGTCATGCACAACTTCACAGCAGAGACAGACCACAAAAAGTAAAAGCAGGTGTGGGAGATAATGGCAGCTAGGCATGATCTCCTCTCACCCTGTCGCAGTAAATCGATAGGTGTAACCCCCTAAATAGGGAAGGTATTCAGTCATCTTTTGTAAGTAAACTGCCTACATTGCCATTTCATGGAAGGGCAGCTTCGCTGATGGCACATGCTTAAGTTGTTTTAGCGGTTCACTGGATACATTGTGAAGTAAGGCTTTCTGCTTGTACAAGTTTTCCTATCATTAAGAAGGGTTTTTTTGAGTAACAGGTTTCCAAATACATTATTAGTTCTCTTTTTATGTTTTTCCTCGCAAAAATGTGATGTCAGTGAAATTGAAATATGTTGACATGTAAGGTTAATTTTGCATTCTATCAGGATATGGGCATTTTCTTGAATAATTTAGTATTACCTTGTGTTGTCTTGAACTGCCATGTAGTTTCAAGACATATTCCCCGTTGTTTATAAGAAACATAAGTAATAGCAGAAGCAAATGTATGCAGGGAATGTTGTAGATGATAAGCATACTTGTGTGTTTATGCAGACATGAGTACACACTGGCATGCACTCAAGGATACATGCTTAGGCATTTATGTGTGTTGTGCAATGTTGGAAAAAATATATTTTGAATAAAATTATGATTGTTCTTGTTCATGCTCTGCTGTTTGACTTTTTAAGATGAAAGGATTTTTGTAGCAAGAATGTATGTATCTAGTGCACAATGTAACAAGAGTTTTTTTCCACAGTGTTAAAGAGCAATAATAGTTTTGGTGCCTTCTTTGTTCCTTATTTCAAGCTTGCCAAGATACCCTCATTTTCAGTAGTCTATATCTTAAAAGTGAATTTATTTATATTTTAAATTAACATTTATGTCAAAACTATTAGATTGTTATTTAAATAACTATTTCTATCCCGATTGTAAAATATGTTCTTGTATCACACTTCCATAAGTAGACCCCACCACTCCACCCCATTTTATTTGTCAGTAAATTTTTAGCACAAGAATGCAATCATAAATGAAAGATGTCCTTGTAGTAATTTCTTTTAGAATACATTTGGAGTTAAGTCATTCATTTCTTTGCAGACTTTAATAATAGGAGCCACGTTTTTTTTTTTTTTTTTCTGGACATAACCACATCATCAGGGTAGATCTCATAATCAGCAGTTCTCTAAAGCTGAGCTTAGTGTCAGTGAAGGACATTTTCCTTTCAAAGAAGCATTACTGCTAAAAAAAAAAAAAAGAGCAATGTGACCTCAGAACTATGTGCATATGTATGGAAGTATGTCTGCTCGCACATCATCAGTTTACATGTATGTTAGCATACCTTTGAATATGCTGAATTTCAGAATACATGGACTGAATAAATGTATTCATTGATGATTAATGTACATGAAATTAAATACTCTTTTTTTGAGACTTGCTGCTTTCCTTTTAATCACAATATGAACAGCTTAACTACAAACATTAAATGGGAAAATGTCTGAAAAATATTTTTAGTCATTAATAATTCTTAATTGTGATTTATGTAGCATCACAATGGCATGTCTGAGAGGCTTGTAAATTTCTTTTTTTACAATTTTACATCTGTGAATTTTTTTTAGAGCTAATACAACTTTATATTTGTTGAAAATAAAAAAGCATCTCTTCATAATTTCCTAATTTTCTTCTCAGTAGATGTGTTTTTGACAATAAGATGTTCCGTTTTTTATAAACCACATATTGTCTTTAATTATATCACAGACTGAATCATTATACTATATCACTGAGATTACTCTTTTGCCACCCCTACTGGGTGATGGCATCATCAAGATGATGAACCATGTAGCATGTAGTGGGGCAGTAAATCTTTTTTTTTTTTTTTGCTTTTTCCTTAGCATTTTGATTTTTGCATTGAAGCAATGGTAGCTAAGAAACTTAGTACACAGACTTTAAATGTTATCTGGTTTATTGCGTGAACATTTCATGATACGTGGTTATTTCTGCATGCATTCTTCTTTTCCCACAACTAAAACGTTTTCTTTATAGGCATAAAAGACAATAATAAAGTCAATTTGAATATCGCTTTTCCCCACCATTAAAGGTGGGCTCAAAGCACTATTACTGAAAAGAAACACACACAAACAAGAATAAAGGATATGGTTCTTTCATTTCAGTACAAAGTCAATTATTGGGGTTTTTTTCACTAAAAAAAGGCTCCAATTAAAAAAAGTCAGTCAAGGCGTTTTAAGATTTCTAGTTTTTTGTTTGTTTTTAACAAATGAATGAATAACAATGGAATGCATAATTTTCATAGTATTAATAAACACATTCAATGCATAAATTAGAAATCTGTTGTGGCAACCTAATGTTGTTAACAGACATGTAAATGTCATGATTACATTATGCTTCAAAGTTAGAGAATGATGAATATGCTTCTGCAAAAATCATGTAACCCCTTAAAAAAGAAAGACATAAATATATTTTAACTAAACTTAAGAAAGACAAATCAGCAAATATAAGACTTTTCCTTGACTACTCTATTTATTTATGTTAAATTACAGTGTTTTTCGAAGAGCTCTTCGATAAAAATAAAAAGTTTACTATCACTACACTTGCTGCTGTCAGAGATGCATTCTGTAGTGGTATCGAAAGGAACAGGAATTTCACCTTTCTTCAACCTCTCCAGAAGGTCTTTCCTGTTATCTGAAAGCCTTGATGCAAGGTACTGCAACTTATCTTTGCATACCAATGAACCTGGTAAATAAACCAACCATACTCAAATTTGTGTTTCTTTATTGTATTTTCCAAATTATAATCATCAGCCATGATGCCCACTGTAATAAAAAATTTACGTTGATATTAAAAACTGAAAATGTAAAAATATATTAATTCGTGCCATATGACTAATAAGAAATTAGGTTAAAAGCAAAATCCATAAGCAAGGTTATTGGCACATGCATATATTGCTTTAAGGTCAACTGAATTATTACTTACATAAAAATCAAACTTCATATGACTTAAAGTGGGAAACGGTCAGCTGAGTGATTATGAAATTCACAGTCAATGAGAAATAACTGAAATATTTTTGTATGTGAAGACTCAGTGATTTTTGCTTGCCATAGAATAGCAAAACTTGCCCTGCCAGGACTTAATTACCAGGTTTTTATGTTGATATCACAATGGGCTCACAGCTATTTGACTAGGTGTAATTCATTCATCATCCTGGGCAGCTGAGGCAAAATATAGGGCCAGACCTTTGATTATTTTTTTTTGTTGAGCCTTGACCGAGGTGGCCCAAATGGGAAGCTGGGTGTAGGAAGTGATTAGTGGTCTCTTCTGGGATGTACTGTGATTCTTTGATTCAGTGATTTATTACCTTGTTACAAACAGTTATTGGAGTAGTTTAGGGTGCTAATAGTTTGAGATTCATGATGCAAAGGGAAAACTTGAACTGCAACAGCAAAGATGCCCCTCTAGGCTTACTTGTTGTGAGAAAGCATTACTGGTCAGCACAGAGAGTGCGACCTATCTTGGTCGTGATGCTACTTGTGACAAGTGCACAAATTAAATTAAATATGTACAGAATAAAAGAATGGTATGTCAATGTATGTGTAGTGTTCTTTATCACCATGTGTGACTGTGGCCAGTGCATATGCCAATATGACAAGATAGGGTGAAGCTTGATGTCTTTCATTATGACCAAGCCACAAGATATCTAACTGCTTTAAAACAACCTAACTGAAAAAAATAACAAACCTTTTAATGCAGCCATCTGCTTTGCCATGCATCTGCGCAAGATCTGATCGATTTGATAAAACATATTTGTTGAAGAAATGTAGCGACTAATGTTTTTCCCCTCTTCATCCTCTGGACTTTTCAGCTGAAGCTCATTTCTCGCCAGATTTACAAGATGAAAGATGCTATCTCTGGAAAGAAAGATTATTATTAACTCTTAAAATCTTAAAAATATACAAGTCAGATTTTGTTCTCAAATTATTTGAAAGGCTTTTATTTCTGTTTTGTTAAATACAAATAGCTAGGAGTCAAAAAAATAAAACACCTTTAAGAAATAGACTGGGTGGGCAGAAAGCTCTCTAATGGTGACTTAGAAAATGGTAACAAGTTAGTGGAAATGAAACTAAAAAGTAAATTTTTGTGAAAGGAGAAGTTTAAGAACTGAAGGAAATCAACAGATTTCTTAAGAGCCAGAATCTCGTTGTCCTCTTAAGTGAAAATGTGCTGGCTAGGAATTTGGCTACACATGGAAAGTTTGCAGTCATCAAGACTTGATGAATATGACCCCTCACCCTTATAAAAGAAACAGTTATGTCCCTTGTGCTTGGGAAGTAGATAGCCTTGGTATAAGAGCAATAACATCCAAAAGGCACACATGCTAGCCGGTTTAAAACCCATATGATGCCATACACCTCCCCAATTGACCCAGCTCTGAAACGGATACCCGACTGCTTAAAGGCAAGGCAGCAAGGAAGATGAGATGGTGACCAACCTTTCACAACTCTGGCCCTGGCCCCAAGATAAGTGGGATCTCCACACTTCACTTGCTACTAACAAGACTACCTCATGTTAACATTTACCAAGCTTGCTCAAAATATCTCATAATGCAGCTTTTAATTCTTGCTAAAATTTTGATAGATTTGCATGTTCATGCTTAGTTTACCAGCTATATTCCTCATTTTTCTATTCCTTGTGCACTATCTCCTAACACCACTGACAGATCTATGCATCCATTTAAATTTGTGTGTCATGCAAAACGTATCCTTTATTCTTTGAAAGCAACAAATAAAATTAAACAAAATTTATACAAACATCTACTTTCTGTGCATAAATACATGTAAACATGCATGCACACACACATACAAATCTTCTCGTGCTCTGACCAAAAGCTCACAGATCAATGGCTGTACAAGTATCAAGGGTTAAGCTGTGTTTCTCCCACGTTCGTTTGCCAGAATCAGGAGGTTCAAATCGTTCCCCCATAGCTCTGATGACAGCTTCCTCTACCCTGCCCACTGACCGTGCTGCATTTCTATTTAGTGCCATCTCTAATTCACAAAACAGGTGAAGAATGCACAGCCCTTGGTTGTCTGAAAATATGCAAGAAAAGCATAATTTGGTTGCACATTGATTTTGCAACACTTTTTATTATATTCATTCTGATGTAGCATAGGCAGCATTTTATTCCATGACAAAGGCAGGAAGAACTAGAACCCTTGTAGCATTTTGAATAGTTTTTATCAGAAGTACCCTAAAGCATTTTAGTAGATAATAACAGATGACAAAATCAAGTTGTACATTAATCCTGGCCATAGAGACTTACATTTCCTGGATAATTTAAAGTAGTCATAGCGCATACTGCTGTAATACAGGTTGTCATCAATCAGAAGAAGCCATGACTGTAGTTTAACCCCTTCTTGTTTGTGAAAATTGAGATTATTGATGGACAAATCTTTGTGAAAACCTTCAATGAACCTTTGCCATAGGATATCATCCACATCTGCAGGTTTTGTGAGTCTTTTACATTCTGAGCTGTCATTACAGCTACAACTTTCTGTTTTCACATCTCTTTTTATTGCATGGCTTGCCAACGTTTCTGTATCAGGCAAATTATATTGCTGTTGTACATTCTCAGGATGCAGATGAGTTAGAAAATAATTTAACAGGCAGTCAACACAGGACAACACCTGGCCTCGCACAGACTTCCAAGATGAGCCCTCCTCCTGTAAACAGTGATACAAATTATACAAATGATTTAGGTTTCACCAGGTCAGTGTGTCTTCTCAGACTAATGCTTCAATCACCCAGTGACATTCCCACAGTTACATTCACTCGTTTAAATCCAGTTACTCAGCGCTATAAAAAAAATTATCAATGCGGATTACACTGAAATTTTATCTAGAAAACGTGACTTTTTGAAGTAACTCTTTTAAAATATGAAACAAATTCTATTTGTATGGCCAGCTGATTGTGTCTTAACCATATTCTAATTCTTGCTTTTTCTTTTTTGTTATAGTCTAGGCCCTTTTTTAACTCTCATAATAATGTTGGTAACACAGATATATATATCTCGGACAAACATCAGTTGGATCTTCTGGTTTTAAATGTTGTACATCTGCATTATGTTTCAGAGCATGAAGGTGACGCGAAACGATGCATAACTTGATGGGTATTCCATCATCACAAATGTAAACATTAGCTAACACTGGAAAATGTTGCAGGTTATGCACCTGGTTTGTTTTCAGGTAAATCAGTTCAGTAATGCTTTCCACTGGGACGAGATTGTCATAGGGAATGTGGAAGACAGCTGGGTCACCAATGTGGTACTGTGCAGCATAAGACTGCATCATAGAAGCTAAAGTGGACTTGCCGCTGCCTGGCAAACCACACATTAACACTATACATCCTTGAGACATCTAATTAACGAAATGTGGTGTTCTTTTTAAAAAAAAATCCTGCTTTACAACATTTTTTTTTAAAATTGCTAGTTTCTCAATGTCGATCCGATGCTATTCGCTAACTACGAAAGTCAAACTGCACACAACCGCTTCCTAAAAACGTTCAATAACAAAAGCTTTTGTAAATTGTTTTCGTAAAATTTTGAAAGACTAGTGACAATTTTAATCAGGTTTATATTTTTTTCACGTGTGATAAGCGCGCTGCCATTTTTGGCATACTCATCCGGCAGTCTGCGAGGACGTAGAGAGATGTAACGTAGTTTGTGATTAGTTATAATAAATCATGGGCTGCCAAAATTGTGAATAACTGGTGACTGCTATAAAATTATTAAGGATTGGTTTTTATGTTTAAATATATTTATTTGGAAAACAGTTAGATATTACAACGGAAGTGAAACTGCGCGATATATTTCTTTGGAAAGGTCTTCATTTTTAACCAATCATCCAAACACTTGCAAGTTCCCCTAGGCATGTGCAAAATCGTGACGTCACGTCTTTCACATGGCTCTATACATGGCGACATGCGACCAGTTGGAATATTGCTCAACAAACTGAAATCTTTCTTGATTCTTCATTTGTTGTTAACTTGTTTGGTATAGACTGTGTAATTAAGACGTATTGATAATTCCTCTCATGTAAGCTTTTACGGGGTTTTTCATCTTTGGATTGAGTGATTTAGATTTTAGAGAGTGTAGGAGTAGTACATCTAAGTAAGAACCATACGGACGTGGGTGAAATCGCCGTGTGAAAGGGCAGTGTCCATTTACAAGAATGGCGACAAACGGGATTGAAGGCGAATCCAGTGCGGACAGAAATGTCGAAATATGGAAAATTAAGAAGCTGATCAAGAGCTTGGAAGCAGCCAGAGGGTAAATGATGTTAAAACATTGTCATTTATTGGCCGTGACACATGTAGATAAGAATGGAGAATTTTTCTAATATGTCAAGTCTTTGTGACTGGTTTATAATAATACACTATATGTTACGCATTTTGTGTGAAGGTTTGAACTAGTTTAAAGTATTTCATCTGTTGCCATATGCGTAAAGTATGACTTTAGAAGAATTTTATTGTCGCGACAATCAGGGGCTAGTAGTCAATGAGAGGAACATGGTTTTTATAGATGGTTACGGCGTAGAATTTGCCCTCCCGCTCATATAACTAGTTTAATGGACCGGTATGCCGTTATTGAACTATCTTTAACTAGCAGGGTACAAAGTTTTAATTTTTTATATTTTTTTTGCGTTGGTTAAAAATAGGACTATCGGGTATAGCTCACGGTGTCATGTGCCACGCGATTAATACATTTGTTTCAAAAGTGGCTTAAGATGACAGGAAAGCTCGGTATTTTTCGAAATCGGCTGTAAAGAGACTTTCTGCAGTTTTAAACTGCACAGAATCAAAACATAACATCTGAAAGTATTAGAATATATTTTCTCAAATTGGTCCTGATGATAAGCAGATTGTCCAATTATTGAGATTATAAATGTGCATTTAAACAAGTGCCTCTATAAATTAAGAAGTTAACTCTGCTGTAAAAAGTTCAGCATGACATTTTGAAATCATGAAAATGTCAATGGGGGCCTGTCATTTCATCTCAGACCACATCATCCCAGCTATTGTCCCCAGCCTAAAGGACAAATCGATCACCAATTATTAACCAAATATTACCAAAAGAGCCATACATTGCTTTAACTGTACATATGCAGGCTCACCTGCCTAATTTAAATAGCACCATTGTAATAAGTTCAGTCCCCATTTTACTATTAAAGGGGAGGTGTTTAGTGATACTCTACAGAGAACTTATTACACAATAGTGCATAAACATGATTTTAAACATTTTTTTATATTGAAGATCTTGTCATCATTTTATTTTGACATTTTGCTTATTGTATCTTCTTTGCAGTTATATTGTTATTACTATATGCAGAGGGTTGGGTTTTGGAAAAAATCTTCATATAGATCTGAAATAGGCATCTACTCATATTTGAACAATGTATGGCTCTGTAATATTTGACGTTGATAGCTATTCCTGTCTCATCAGTGATAAATTTTTCTTTTGGGCCTGCGGCGATCTGACATAGCTGGGATGATTTGACTCTGGCTGTGGGACGATATGGTCTTGAGACAAGATGACCAGTGACCATGTAAACAGAGGTGATCCTTAAATAAAAATGGACATTCATGATGGTATTCTTCTATATATTGTAATCTAGTGTAACAACATTTCCTTGAATGCCTAAAAGACAAACGAAATGTTTGACTGGGGGGAAAATGAAGTGAACACAGTTGGGATGAATTGTCTTAGACTGTGAGGCAAAATGACTGGTCCCCAACAAGCCTAATGTAGCAACAGTATTATCCATAGTGAGGTGGTCAAGAGTAAATTCTTACAAATATTTAGGCACTATTTTCAATAGCCATCTTAACCCATTTATGACTCGTGTTCCATTATTGAAAAAAAGTTTAATCTTTAAATTCTTGTTCCTTGAATATCTGTAGGTCACATGCACGAATTTCATGCACAAATTCAAAAATTCCAGCATAAATGGGTTAATGGGATATCTACCTTAATTCTCTAATGGGGCCAGCAGCACCTTCTCCTACAGAAACCCCAGTTTCTTTCAGTTCTGTCATTCTCACTCAGTTCTATCAGTCCTTCAAGCAGAGTCTCATCACTTTACATTTCCTGCTTCTACAACCTCTCCCTAGAAAACAGGAACAGCTTAGACTACTTTCTTAATATTTGTTCCAAGATCCTCAGAACCAAGTTCTCACTGTTGCAATCTAGCCACAGAAATGCAATGTGTAAAACAAATTGCCACTAGTAAAACTAATGAAGGTAGATTTTAGAATTGTTATAAAATGTTTTCTGGCTGGAGTTTATGTGCTTAGGTGTGTACACGTATAGTAGATTTCTAGTCTTTAAGTTCATGTTTTACAGTGATAAAATTGGTTGCACTAAATTGTTTCTTGAGTGTATATGTGTTTGTAATCATCATCAGAAATAACTTTTTTCGTAACAAGATAAATAGACTTAAATGAACTGGGTTTTTTTTAAATGTTATCATATCATTAAAATTTCTCTTTGCATATTTTATGAGTCCGATTTCCATTGTTGAGGGATTTGTTACAGCACTTTTCTGCCATATTGCATTTCAGGGTTTACTCATATTTAAAAAAATCTTTTTTATTTTTTTAAAATTACTGATCAAATTACTAATTAGATTAAATTGTTTATTGTCTGAAATGTCAGTTGCTTGGGTGAGCTCTTACTTTCATTAAGATGTAACTGACACAAAATAGTATCTAAGCAAGGTATGCCAGCTGAATGAGCTTCTGCGTGTTTAATGGGATCTACAAGTTCCAAGCTCCACTGTACCATCTTTTGCTTCCCTTTCGTTTAAAGGCTGTACCTTTTATAGAGTAAAATCAGATTTAAAAAAAATTGCCTGCTTCACTTAAACCACTCTCTGGGCAATAATTCTCATGTGAGATTAGGGTGGTCTGGTATAATCTGTTCTGTATGAATAATTGTTATATATTCTGTCAGCTTGTAATAATGCTTAGATTTTGGAGTGGGTGTAAAACTGATTATTGGTATGGAAATACCATAAAGGTGATCCTGTGTAAGATGTCAGTGTACTTATGATTTTTTTTTGGGGTGGGGGGGATCCCTGCCTTGCAAGAACTTAAGGTAGGGAGGATTGTTGTAGGGTAAAAAGGTATTATAATTTAGATTTCTGACACCTTTTTCCCAGAAATGGCACCAGCATGATCTCTCTCATCATTCCACCAAAGGACCAAATTGCAAGAGTCAACAAAATGCTGGCAGATGAATTTGGCACAGCCTCCAACATAAAAAGCAGAGTCAACAGATTGTCGGTGCTTGGTGCCATCACCTCAGTTCAGCAGAGGCTAAAGCTGTACAACAAAGGTACTTAATGTATACCCCCTGTAGGGTTTTATCCTAGATAAAATGTAACTTTTTTAAGCTAAATATACATGGCTTTAGAAACTTTTCACAGGTGTCAACTCTTCCTATACAGTTCAGACACGCAGATGCGAACGTCTCCACAGCTACTTCAATCGCATCAGTTTTGTCTGTATTAAATGAGCTAATAAACTATTTATGACACATCAGCAAGTAGATCTGGTTAAAAAGAAAAACGCTGCTGCTTGCATAAAATGTTGAGTGCTTTATAACTGAATTGTGTTTAGGCTGTGCAAACATTCAAGCTAGTTCTTTTTTAACAAGTTATGTAAAAAATTCAAACATCTTATGTAACTTTGGAAAAGTTATTGTTTTGAAGTAAATGCATATTTGAGGGACCTCTTATATAAGTTTTTCTCAAATAACTGTAAGTTCAACAAAATAGGTAGAAAAATTACTAAGAACTATTAAGTAAAGTTTTGAGAAGTTGTGATGGTCAATGCAACCATAGTTTTAAACACAAATCGCATGAATTTTTACTCATCCAGTGAGCATTGATAATAATGATAAACGAATTTATAAATTTTCCCACGTGTGTGTGTCTAGTGCCCAGCACATAAAAGACTACAATATGAGTATGACCCAGTAGTATACCATACAAGAAATATAAACAGCAGCAAACAGAGGATACCACAACAAACATGAACTAAGTATATGGATATGGGGAGTGAGCAGAATAGTACATCTGATATTTTACGCAAAATATTTCGTAAAGGGTTGTGCTAAACTGAAGAAAATGTGTTAGTACATGTCTGCAGATTTTAGTTTCATTACTTCATAGTTGAGTCTCTTACAGCACAGAGAGACTTATTAACATGATGTGGATTTTAATGTCCTAACATATTCGTTGTTTTTAGACAGGTGAACAAATTTGACAACAGACTGATGCCCATCCTTTCCTAATTTTTAGCATGTTGTCATTCTTTTGGCCTTAATCTTTTTTTACTGCTTGACATGAGTTAACCAAAAGTATTTCTTTTGCATTTTACTAGCCTGCTAGACTGTCCCACCATCAGAAGCAAAAGTGTATGCAAGAAAGAAAGCTGTAGTAAAAATTTTTTTTGTCCATTGCAGTCCCACCAAATGGCCTTGTGATATATTGTGGTACCATCATTACAGAAGAAGGGAAAGAAAAGAAGGTCAACATTGACTTTGAACCTTTTAGGCCTATAAACACGTCTCTGTACCTTTGTGACAACAAATTTCACACAGAGGTATGATTTTGCACCAGTATTAAGTAGTTTATACTGCATTGCAGCTGTACAGTTGTCCTTCATATGTTATGGATGTGTGAGTTGTTTTTTTTTAAAGCTTGTCATATCTATATATGTATATTAAAGTTTCAGTCATTTCAGCCAATTTTTTTAATAGAACGATAGTCATCTTTTTCATGGCCAGTTCTAATGCCTACAGAAATTATTGGCAAAAGCCAAAACTCTCCCCTCCAATTTTAATCACCATCAATTAGTGCTATTTTACATTATAGAATACATTTTAAGAAACTTATTGGTAAAATATGAGGACTTGGACTTTAATACCTGCTGCCTGGAAGCCATTCATCCCGCAAAGTCAGTCCCTCTTAATTGAAAACTACCATAAAATATATCACTATTACATACTTTTTTATCTCTTTAGGTTTATATTGTTTTTATTCTAATAATTTACTGAATCGACCATTTGTTGTAGGCCCTGACTGCATTATTGGCAGATGACAACAAGTTTGGCTTCATAGTGATGGATGGAAATGGAGCTTTGTTTGGAACACTTTCAGGAAATACTCGTGAAGTACTCCACAAATTCACAGTAGATCTTCCAAAGAAGCACGGTAAGCGTTATGATCAATGTGTTGACATTATTAGGGTAGTGCTACAATATTGTGCTCAAGTAGTAGGCAAGAAGTCAATATGGTTAACATAACAAAGTTTAAAGACAGCATCACCTGTTGATGAAATTAAACAGTCCTGATGACACTGTCCCAATAGATGTCAAATTTGAAACCACACTGTCTGCTTACAGGGAGAGGAGGTCAGTCAGCACTCCGTTTTGCACGTCTAAGAATGGAAAAGCGGCATAACTATGTACGCAAGGTGGCAGAAGTTGCAGTTCCAGCTCTTTCATAACCAACGACAAACCAAACATATCTGGTCTAGTCCTGGCTGGTTCAGCAGATTTCAAGACAGAACTTAGCCAGTCAGACATGTTTGATCCTGTAAGTTACTGTTTCTTTAGCCGTCTTTCACGAGCTCATTTTCTAGGAGGCTTTGGGGTTTGTCAAAATTCTCAGCAAATAGTAATTACAAGTATTTCTACAGATGCATTAGTTTCAAACTAATTGCATGCTTAGGGAATATTTGGGATGCTTGGCATCCTTTTTCTTACTCTGAGACTCATAGTTCTTATAGAATTGTTAAGGCCAGACACGGTAAAGTGGGCCAACTTAAAAATATTTTGGTGCATGTAAAAAAAGACAATCAAATTTTTTGTAATTCTGTTTCATCTAAACGTATTGGCAAATAGATTTGTTTAATGGAAAATATAATCATCTTTTTATGTTTTACTACATATAACTTTAACATAAGTAATAAAATTGCTTATTTCATTTTTAGAAAAATAAGCATAAGTGTGTCCAGTTGTTGACTAAGCTGCATAGAAATGCACAGTAATTTAAAAATGGTGCTTGCAAATATTGAATTACACAGTTATAGGTTGAGTTAGCTATCTAGAGGTTCAGTATCCACCAACTTTATTGGTATTGCTGTCTCATCATGTCTGACATTTAGCTGGTGTTGCCTCCTATAGTCCTTGTGATGTCAAATCAAATCAAAAAATCAAATCAAATCAGACTTTATTGTCTGTCGAGGATACCCAAGACAGAAATTTTTCTTTTGCTCACAAGGGCAGGCATACATACTCACACAGACATTTATTACACAAAGTTAGGAGGAAAGATCTGTGAGCACCAGCAGAACACACTCTGTTCTCAACTTGATTTTCCAGCACTTTCAAAGTGATTCTTTCAACATCACCATATTGTTTTCATTTAGGAAATCAGTTTAAAAGCACCAACTGCATGTGGAACTGAACCCTCAAGAAAGAGGTCTTGGGGCAGCGTAGCCTATTGATGGAATTTAAACATACATTATTGAGTGCATAAGAGCAGCAGACATCTTTTCCTGTTTCTCTTTGTTATTTATCAGCACCATCACACACAATGACTTATTGCTGTGTGTTTTCTGAGACCTTAAGGCAGTAAAAAAGTTTACTGTTAAAATGAAAGATTACAATAAATTATTTGTTTTTCATTATTGTGTTTCAATTTCATGAAATATAACATTGAGCCTGTTGCAAGTTATTGTTTATTGAATAACATTTTTTGTTAATCTTGTTTTGTGGTGGTGAGTAATGCACATGTTTTATATATTTACACCAGCGATTGCAAGGAAAAGTGATAAAAATTGTGGATGTATCCTACGGAGGAGAGAATGGTTTCAACCAGGCAATTGAACTGGCATCAGATGCTTTGGCAAATGTCAAGTTCATTCAAGAGAAGAAACTTATAGGTGAGTTAAGAGCTATTTTGGCCACATTCAACATGTATTTTTACAGCAGTCAGCTGCAGAGAATGTATACTATATATAACCCATCATTTGCCATAGATCGCTGGAGCAGCATGTGTAGGAGTGTCAACTACTTTTTTCTGGAATCCTGTAACCATACAGTCTATAATACTGTACAGCATAAAATGCTGTGAATATAGCTATAATTCTGTACAGTATAAAAAGCCTCGTCAGAAAAGTGCAGTGTTTTATCTTGTATGCTTATCCTTACAAGTAAAATCTGCGATTCAAGACAAGCCTGATAAAAGTTCTTGTTGGTAATTAGCAGTCTGAAATTCATCCGAAAGTACAGTAAAACCTCCTTATTAAGACCTTCCTTCTTACAATTCCCTCTTAGTTATGACCCCAAAAATTTTTCATGGACATGTTTCATGGTATAAGCATCATTGCTGCTAACCCAACCCAGCTTGTGACTCACAGATTGTGCTCTGTTAACAGTTTGGGGCTTTTTTGTGCAAGAGTTGAGGGTTGAAAAAAAATTAAGTACATTTTTAAACAGACTGCTTCTAGCCAACTGTTTATCCTATACTGCAACAGTCCATTGCTTGATTTTTGGGTCACCAATCATTGCAACTCATTTTATCGCTCCAGTCAAATTGAGTATTAGGCCCAAAGCACAAATCGATCTCTGATGACAGGAGTAGCTATTAATGTCAAATATTACCGACAGAGAGAGCCTTGTAATGTTCAGAAAAGTTCAGCAACCATCTTATTAAACAAAACTAGCCACTTGGCAGTACACACTCAGAGAACAAATCACACAGCTTTCTCTTAATTTTTTGGGTTTCTTTCTAAAAGCCATTGTCATCGTTATTCTTTAGTTTTGAGGTTCATATATAAAAGTTCAAAATATAAATATATGCAATTTTTTTTCAATGATGTACAAATGGGATTTTTTCTTATATCTTTTTTAAGCCTGTCATTATTTTTTAGTTCAGTGGTTAAATGTATACATAGAAGTTAATATGAAACAGGTTCACTGCTCAGGCATTCATTTAGCCTGCGCCATGTCAGTTCAACTTTTGATGTTGGGATAGTGTTGGGGCAAAATGGTCATAAGATGGCATGTTCATGGCAGGGTCGATCTATCTTAGGTAGGAGGTTGACTTTGCTGGAGCAGTATGATTCCTCCCTCCTTCCCCCACCAGTTGTCTCATTATCATCTCACATCACTCATTTGTGGGTCATCAACCTGTCACATGTTTATTTTTTAAAAAAGTTCTTGTGACAATCTGTATTTTATTGTGACTTTTTGCAGAAATCACATTCAAAAATATGAATAGTTAATTTTCAGAGGAGTGTCTTTGTCTACCACAGTTCATAAGCATTGATCGATTACATTTACCGGGACAGCAAAAACGACAATGAAAAGCAATTTGTAAGGTGTTAGGTAAATGAATTTAATTTGTAGATGTTTGAAGTCATGGTTCCTGGAATGAAAGCTACGATCCCTCTCAGGTACATCTTGATTTTGGTGGGTTTTAGCAAGTCTTAATAGGGAGGTTTTACTGCAGTCTTCTTTTCTAAGGTTTTGAAGTTAGGTTAGAGAATATCACAGATGATGTTTTAAATGTGAGAAATTTTTTTACAGGACGATACTTTGATGAGATCTCTCAGGACACAGGCAAATACTGTTTTGGTGTTAATGATACACTAAAAGCATTAGAAATGGGAGCTGTGGACATTCTTATAGTGTGGGAAAATATTGATATTCAGCGATTTGTGCTCAAGAACCATTCAACAGAGGGTGAGTATTCTACAACTGCCTGATTCTTCTTAGTATGCATGTTAGAATCAAGACTTTTATTCAGCAGATTTAACAATTCCAGTAGGGATGTAAATAGTTAATTTGACATACACAATGTGCAGTTTTCCTTTCTTGGCACTTAATTGGATTGTTAGATTCTGAATTTACCAATGCTGAAGTTTATCGACAGGATATTAAAAGCTGACTGCTGAATATGCCAGCACTGCTGCTTTTTTATTCTTTATTCTTACCATGCAACCGAATTATCTAGTATAGAATGTAATCATGAAGGACCTAAATTATAAATTTGTCGAGGTGGGTTAAAAAAATAAAGCATCTCAACTCTTGATGAAATACTGATTGCCACTGGATTTTGCTGTGTTTTTCTTCAGAAGAGCGAATCTTGTTTTTGAGGCCAGAGCAAGAAAAAGACAAGACACATTTCACAGACAAAGAAGTAAGTCTCTGGACAAATGAAAATGTGATAATAAGTAAATCTTATGTGTTTATTCAAGCAAAATCTTCATAAAAGCAAAGTAGCAGAAATTTAGAATCTTAATAGGTCTTCTTTGCTGCTTCTTCTGTGTCTGGTACCTTTACCATCTATAATATTTATTAATGTGTATTAATATGTTGTATTCTTTAGAACTTAATGTCGCTCTTTTTTTAGACAGGAGTAGAGATGGAGTTGATTGAACAGATGCCCCTCCTGGAATGGTTTGCTAACAACTACAAAAGCTTTGGTAAGCATAAACTGGATTGTACCAGAAAAATAATAATGTTTGTTATTTAATGCTTTTTGTTATAGCTTTCATTTTCCCACACTACACTGTTTAAATACATTATTTAATATGCAGATAATGCTATAAATTCGTGCTGATTCAAAATTAGCAAGAGTATCTGATACGCATTCAGTGTGTTCCTCGCTCAAAGAGCATTCACCATTTCTAGCGAAAAGGAAATAAACATTGAAGTTCAGCTGTGTGCCATATTATTTCCACACTCTTTCTCTTATATAAACAGAGGCTACTAGCTCCTGTTGACAAAAGGAATGCTCCTGCCAAATTTGATTAGGTTAGGGTCTGAAAAGCTGTGTGTAGTTGTATAAAAAACAAGCCCAAACATACATGCACACTTTGCTTTACTTTACATGGTAGCTTGTAAACAGTCTTGGTCAATTTGGCTCAGTATTAGAGCCCACCTCATGGTCCATCCCTTGTCGTGGGGAGGTGGCTTGCGTGTCTCAATGACCTGGAGAGCTATGCCAGCTGGAGTTTTCACTCCTGGTAGGGCCACCCATGCTGGATTGGTCAAAGGGTAGAGACCTGACTAACATGGGCCAGATGGAACCAGTAATTTGACAAAAACACATCTGTTCCACCAGCATTACTTCTTACAGCAATCAACATAGCTGTCAGTAGTTGTGATTATGATCAGTTGACTAGTCCACCTGCTCATCTTTCTCTGCAGATTTGACACTCCCCGTCCTTACTGTTTGTTTTTGATTTCTCTTCGTGTCTTCTATGTTATCATTTATCTCTTGTCTGCATTGTTTCTCCTTCCATCGTTCGTATTCTGTACATGTCTCCTACTTGTCTAAATGCTGACAGCTATATATATATTGCACTTTTTAATATTATTATTATAGCTTTTTTTGTTTAATCAATCTAGCAGGTAAGTGAAGTTTATGAAAACTGGTTGGTGTCTGTAAAGGCAGAGAAGCATTTTACAGAGTCTAGAGCTGCGGTTCACAACCGGTGGTACGCATACCCCCTATGGGTACGGCAAGGGTTATGCAGGGATATGCAGCACCATAAATAATTATGGTTTCAATGTGAACATAATTTTTTTACGCACAAGGGGTACCTGTGAACATACTTTCACCATTTGGGGGTACAGTCGCGAAAAAGGTTGAGAATCTATAGTCTAGAGTATGGTGTGTGGAAAACAAAGCTCAACCCTCTCTTTTTGATGCCTTTCACCTTTTCTGATAATTCAGGTGCCCATCTCCTGGGTGGGCAGGTCGAGTTTGTAGGCCACATGCCCAGGCAAGCATTAAATTGGCAAGTTCCTATCCTGATAACTACCAGGTTATGGTACTTCTACCCCACTCCCAGCTAAGAGATTTGCTCGGAACTAAAACCTGTTGCTGTTTACATAAAATGATTTAATGTTGCTCAAGACAAAAAGTGAGATTTTTTCACACTTCCTGCCGCAGAAAATAGTTGCTTTTAAAATTGGAGCTGATACAGCCTGACCATACTTTTTAATGTCCCCCAGTTAAGAAAATTTAAAAAATTCTTTTTAAAGCTAGGTTTGTTATGAAGGTCTGTGTTTAACATGCTACTGGCTCTTTGATTTTGACACTGTAATCCATGTATCTAGGTGCTACTCTTGAGATCATCACAGACAAGTCCCAAGAAGGAGCACAGTTTGTAAAAGGCTTTGGAGGCATTGGAGGTAAGATATTAATTTCCTTTGCAAAAGGTTTATCATTTTATAAAATGCAGGTTGAATGTGTATCATGACAGTATCATAATTGAAATGTTTTTAAAATAATGTTGATATTTATAGTTTTATGCAGTTAATGTATAAAGTTTAATAGATGCTGCTCAGTAGAAGTGTGGCAGATTCAGGTTAAACTCAGGTGCTTACATGGTTTATTTTTTCTTTTAGCTTTTATACTGATTTGTTTGCAGGGATCTTGCGTTATCAGGTTGACTTCCAGGTGATGGAGCCCATAACAAACGATTTTGATGACTTTGATCTCGACGACTACTAAAATGGCTGCTAACCATTGCCACATGCTGGCACCTGGCATGGTCTGCCCTCCAAAGATGTATTGCAGAGGGTTGCAGTTGCACAGCACTGCTTGTTTTGGAGAAGCTGTGTTAAGCCACAAAATGGCGCCTTAAGCATCATTAACACTGACCTTGTTGGTCCTTTTTCAAGTCTCCACCCCACCTCTTTTCTCTGCAAGGGGTCTTGGGATATTAGAATCAGTTCTTGAGGGACTTGTTATTAAAAGGCTCTTTGTACTGATAACAGTACTATTCATGTGGCATTAATATGATTTTGGGATTGTGGAATGGAAGGGAAAAGTTGTGCTTTAGGCGTCATTGTAGAGCTTTTGTTTTCTTTTTCCAACCAAGGTTGTAAAATGCACAACCGTTGTTTATGAGAAATCTTCTATGCATTTTACTATGATGGCTGGTCAAGTTCTACAAAGAAATAAAAAATCGTATCTATATCTTTTTTTCTTCTGCAAACAGCAGTACCTGCAATTTAATCAATGAAATATGATGAAACTTAGTTCCCTCCTCCCCACCCCAAATGTTAATCTCAGATTGCAATGGAAGTAGTCACTTCCTGATTCCCAAGATGCTCTTGAGTTGTGTGGACAAGTAAGCATCAAAGTTTTAATCATCTGATTCTCTGGATCAATAAGTTATGGTTGATGACGCAGTAGTCATTTGTATCCATGTGTCCACAAGCTGAATGAACGGCATTAAAGATTTCATGGATGGGATGGTAACATTAAAACTGTGTTTTGTTTAGTTTTGGAATGATGTCCAGTGTTTGAAAGTTATTTCAAAGGCACTGATGTAATGCATGATCTTCTGCATCTATTTAAGTGAGCAGACAGCACAAGCATTTTTTCAAATTTAATAGGGAAATTACGTGGCAGACATCCTTTGAGGAGAGGACACTTTTTAAATTTTTATTTCTGATTAACTGGGTGATAATAATTATAAAGTTGTTTTGCATAGCGCTTTTCCCCACCATTACAACCGGGCTTAAAGTACTTTACTAAAAAAAAAACAACAACAATAATAATGCATGCTGGTCTCAAAAACAATAAGTTTCAGTGTTCTTATCATTGCACTCGCTCTTTTCCCACCAGCATCAGACTTTTAAAATTGATCTACAGGATTGGTAAAAGCAATGTCTTGAATTTCAAATGTAGGCCGGTAAAAAGAAATATTTGTCAGAATGCCGACTTTGAAGTTTTAGGGCAGTACAGCTGAGAACAGCATAGTCCTGGCACTGAAGAAGTGACGGCGACGTAGGGAGCAGGATGACATGAAACATCACCAGATGACTTCGCTCAAGTCCATAGATCCAGAATCTAATCTATAGAATGTAGCAATTTACATGGTTCACAGATGAAAATGGCATGGTTCACAATGCCAGAACAGTTAAAAGTGTCCATGAAGGAGGCACAGAATCCTGTACAGTCAAAAATCAAAACAAGATGGCAAAATAAAGAAAAGGAGATAAAAGCCGTTAGTGAAAGAAGGCGTTTTACATCTTTCAGTAATTTCAAAGGGGTGTATTATAAAACTACACATCTCCACAGAAAGATGCCAGTGTTTACAGCTTAACACTTTTGGGTGTTAGACCATTCTGGGGTCAACTATGCAACAGCTACATGGTTCACACTAGTTCCAAGAAAAAAAAAAGCTTAATTCTGCACTGTAGTCTTTTCCATGATATTAATCAGACTTTCTCATACTGAGAATGATGTATAGATGTACTGGTTAAAGATAATCGTTAGTAGTTTGCAATGCTTGGGGCATAAATGTCCAGCAAGTGTAAGAAGTTTCATAAACACCCGATGAGCTAATTCTCACCAAGGGACAGTCAAAAGAGATTTTTTGCTGCTATTGTAAACTTTTACTTTAAGCAATGCCATTACTTGGGGCTTGGAATTGTAAAACAATTAACATGAGTATCAT
The DNA here is from genome assembly GCF_003073045.1 of Pomacea canaliculata. Lineage (NCBI taxonomy): Eukaryota > Metazoa > Mollusca > Gastropoda > Architaenioglossa > Ampullariidae > Pomacea > Pomacea canaliculata. The sequence goes on along the minus strand of NC_037594.1, from coordinate 5,226,594 downwards.
TTGGGATAAACTGATTACCTTTTGTTATACTGGAAGTATTGGGTGCTCTACTACTTTGTTTTAGGTTGTATTGCAAAAACTTAATCAAATGCAGGTATACTGCAAAAGTAGACGTATACAAATCTAAAGAAAAACAAACATTTATGATTTTAAAAAGAAAAAGCCAAAGTAATCACAGAAATTAAAATCTGATATAAATATGAATAATAATTTGTTAGTGTGGTTTTTTTTGCATGAGCCAACACATATAAAAATCTTAACAGATAATTGATTCTCCTTAGAATACCGAAATTTTATTGCAACTGCCTCAGATATCACTGTTTAAATTTGTATACTGTTTTGCTGGCCTCCTCCACTGCTTTATTTTGGATTAATACACAAAAACTTTCTTTGCAAGTGCAAAACAACAAAAATGGTCTAGCAGTCACTCTAGCTGATGTCCAAGTAAAGAAAATGATTGAACTTTAAAAGTATAACAAGTTTTTAAAAACGGTGAATGCAAAAAGATGAAATATGTATGACTGAGATGTCCATAATGTGGCATAAAATTATCAATATAACATCATGAAGAGAAAAAGTTTCCTAGCTCCAGCTAATTCTATACATGATCTTTCAATTTTTATTATTTTTCTATACAACTATGTGAAATATAGCTGTTCACATTTGCAAAATTGAAAATATAAAGCGATCAATCACTAAATTCTTCAGATTTACCACTATCCCTGAAAATGTAAGAACATCGGTATCAACAATTTATAACCACGAATTTCAAATAATATAGTATGTCGCTATGTAAAGATATTATCTAAAATGCGTTTTTCATCTGTTTACTTTGACACCTTCCAGGCGAAAAAAAAGGTATATCCATGTTCCCCTCCTCCTTACTATAGTTTAATTTTACAATGGAAGATAATTTCACTACTGTAATACAGATATGAGAAACGTCAAGAAATGACCAGCTATATGGCGCACCCCACAGGATGAGAACCACAGATCTAAAATAACAATTTTTTTTTAAAATGACACAGAAAGTATGAATCTCTTATTCTCTATGAATCACTTATGCGAATCACTTTTCTTCACCAGAGACTATAAAAGAGTCACTTCTTGAACAAAAACTTTATGACTCAGAATCTAACACTTTTTATGAGATATGAAATTGAATTCAAAGTCTCTCTCGACTGTGTGTAGTGAAAGCAAGAAAACCATGCGCTCTTTTGTGTCTTTCTCTTTGTTTTACACACATAAAAAAATGTTACTTGAATACAATTGCATCTATGTTTACTCATTTTAAGTACCCCTACAATAGTAAAATAACTTTAAACAAAGTTTTAAAATAAACTGAGTGTTATTGTATGGTGGGCAGCAATCAATATTATATCTTCTAAACTGAGCGCACCGTATAGTACAAGTTAAACTCCAGATACATTTTTTGGTAGAGTATTGTAGTTAACTGATTTTACATAAAATTCTGAGCCAAATTAATGCCAAGGCTGTTAAGCTCCAGGCATACAAAACAGTTTAGTGCTGATCTCCATTCTACCCACCTCCAAAACTTTTCAGATTTTCATTCGTTTGACATTCTTCTGGCATTGGTACACAAAGAAAACATTCAAGTGCTCCCTACCCACATACCTCATGATATTTAATTATTTAACTTCATCTAATTTTGCACTTTTTGTGTTATTTTAAAAAGGATAATTACAACACTGTTACTGGACAACAAACTGGAAAGATATTATATCTGCAAGTCCTGCATGGATTGTATCTCCTGAAACAACAGGTCCTACCCCACTAGGTGTACCCGTAAGGATGACATCACCAGGTTCAAGAGTAAAGTACTGGCTTATGTATGCAATCAATGATGGGATGGTGAAGATCATGTCTTTTGTGTTACCATCTTGTCTTACAGCACCATTTACCTGCAGAAAAAAATGAATCATTAGGAACACAAAAAAGATAGCATGAGGTGAAAAGCATATGAATAAAAATGCTTATTCTTTTTACTTTGCACAGCAAATAATTACTTTCAAGATAATGATATAAAGTACTTCTTAACCAGACATCAAATATGTGAATGACATGTATGTAACTGTTGCAGAAAACTGTCAGGCAGTCAAGGCTGCAACACTAACAAAATGGAACTCTTTTATTAATTAACTGTAGCCAGAGCAAAGACAGACCTGAAGTGAACTACAATTATCTGTTCAAAATAGGTTGTAAAAGAAATAGATGATGTTTGATAATTAAGGATGTACTATGTGAGAATAAAAATTGGAAGCAGTCATCACTCACAGGCAGAAAACAAGGGGTCATTGATAAAGGGATGCTAACAATAGCTGACAGACGAAACCAAGAGAATATTTGTAAGAATTTTGTAAATAGAAAATGTATAAAGCACGAGGCACCTTTATGAAATTATGCAGAAATTTGTAAATGCAGTAGATTTGTCGTCTGTTCTAAACTACTTAATTTGAAGTAGAACAGACAACAAATCTACTGTATAATTGAGACTACCCATACGACTTTTTGTCATCATTACAATTTTATAGGTTGCCTCTGATGTGAATTCAGGGTTAGTGCAGCCTTTTTGATCTGCAATCTCAGCTGACTTGAAACGTAGCATAGATATTGGAGAGATGTGGCTGCATGATACACAGTTAAAATGATAAAGCCAAATTTTTGTTGATTGCAATTGTACATTTCCATGTTCCTGCGAGTGATTGGTTTCTCTTGTAAAATACAGTAATGGTGAAAATGTGTATAGTTAATGCCCTTGAGGTTTGAGACAGTTCAGGTTACTGTTGCTTACTTTATTAAAGTATTAGTTCTCTATCTACCCCTTTAGAAGAATTTGGAAGTTAGGACACTACATGTGTTGAAATTAGCTTGCACACATCAAGTAATACAAAAATTGCCTTCATTAGTAGCCGATTTTGTTTACACAATATTTGAAGCAAGCCTAAAATCTGCTCTATTTGTCGAAAATGCTTACCTTTAACCACAACTGGATATTGTGTGGGTCTGGGATTCTGGCCTTTGGTATAAAGCTGCTGATTGGACATGAGGTGTCGAAGCCTTTTGCTAATGACCATGGTTGCCCCTTCTTCTTTGCTTCATCTTGGAAGTCACGGGCAGTCATGTCAAGAGCAAGAACATAGCCCCCTATATAGTCAAAGGCTGATGATTCACTTATGCCGTTTCCTGCACGTTCAATGACCACTCCTAGTTCTACCTCATGATGCATAGTTGTACAGCCTTTAGGCATCTAGGAAAGCAAATACATCTTCTGCATTAGTTTTCCACTAGTATGCAAGTACAAAAGTTCTGTTGGATACAGGAGAATATTGCATCAATATACTTCCATTTTGTATTCTCTGATGATGGATTTTCTGGGATCTATGAACACATTGTTGGTTTTGTAAACTTGATGTGTATAGTGTATGCTTTAGTCATGTTGTCTCTCAGTGTTCTGCATGCCATGATAAGAATCTTCACGAACTGTAGTCTCTGTTCATATGCAAATTATTCTAACATTCTGGAGGACCTCCATTTTTTTAATTTTATTTTGTTGTGTTTCTATGAGACCACACCATATTGCCAAATTTAATGGGGGATCTTTTAGGGATGAGAACAATATTCTAATTACACCTGGGTCAAGATGTCAAAATTACCTTCCAATGATTTCTAGTACTAAAGTAGCCTTATTCCAGGGGTGCCCAACCTAAGGCCCGCAGACCATATATCTGGCCCGCACATTTTAACCAGACACAGCATAATTTCATTTTTAACATCATGATTCTGGCAAAACCACCATATGTTCCGGCCCATGAGATTTTATGGCATGTCCAGTCCAGATCTTAGGTAAGAAAAGATTATAGGCACCACTGCCTTATTCCTGTGAAATCGTTATGTAATCAGCAAATCTGACCAAAGTCAAAAATTTTTCTGGGACGTTTACTTAAAAAAAAAAAAATCCTGCAGTTTGAAAATATTCATTTTCACACAACCACACACCTGGGAAAGATTTTTTTTTTTTAAATCTCTGACCATAAAGATGATACAAATAGTTTGTCATTCGTTCATGAGCAAAACCGTCACAAAATTGACTTTTTAGTGTAATGTGCTGTAAAAATTGGTTTCTTACAATTTTTTGTTTTAACACATAGCTGAAACCAACAAATCTACAGCACTGACGTCCGTGCCGTGGAATGGCAAGCGACTCCAGAAGTTTGAAGGAAAATAATTTGACAAAAAAGCCGAAGCCCACTATAGCTCATCGCGCAGTTGACAGTTCGCACCTTCAGCAGAGTACCTCTGAGCATGGAAGTGAATACAAGTTCGAGCTCTGAGACAGACACCTCAGACTTCGAAGTCAGTGTCTATACTCTCGCGCCTACTCGATCCTCTTGGCAAACTATATGGCGGTTTGTCAAAGAGATGAAATTCAGCGCGATTCTCAGCAGCGGCTGTCGTAGAAGTTAGAGACCTCGAAAAGTGTGATGGAACTGCTAATGCTTTTGAGTCTTGTTCGATTCCACTTTCGATGGAAGGGACGTGTGGTCTTGCGTTGGGCGATAAATGTGGCGGTGGTGGAGGGCAATTCGACATTGGCAGCAGGTGGGGGCCGGTTACCCCCGTATACGTGTTAAAACATACAATTTTAAGACACCATTTTTTTCCTCATTAGTTAATTTTGTTAAGGTTTTGCACATCTCCACTGTGTACACATGGCACAAATGTTTTGCTGTTGATAATGAAATGACTGGCCCCTGTATCTCACCTTTATTTTTTGCCCCTCTGACAAATACGCAGTCGTTGGCTTCAAGAACAAAATAGGCTTTTCTGGGACTGGGTTCCCCAGCTCTACTGCATGTGCACTAAATAACAAAAATAAACCCACTCTTAGAACACGATAAGAACGAGTTTACGAACACGCTCTGGTAACTGTTCGTCCTAGCATGGATGTGTACAGCAATAAAAGTTCGTGGTCCTACTACAAACCAAGATCTGTACACACACATATTTTAACAATTTCGACGCATATAATCAGGCATGATGTCTCAAATATACAAACCCATAATTTCTTCCGACACAAACAATTTTCTTTCCAACTTCCCGAAACTTTGCAGCAACAGACATGGTCTTAGAGGTACGATCAAAGCGTGGACGTGATCAAAGGTTGTGTGTAGTGGAGTGATCTACCCTGACACTTGTTTTGTCGTCTGCTAAAAGTTATTCCTGGGTGTTGAAACGCCAATTCGTTTGGTATAATCCATTTTAAGTTTAGTATAGTCCTTAAATTGTTACTCCTTGAGGAGCATAGGGCTGTAACAACACCTCGCCAGCAGACCCGGTTTTGGGCAGCTACCTTCAGTTGGGCTTCAACTGTATTTTCGAATGAAGTTAGATTTTTGCCTCCTTTTCCCCACAAGGATGTTTTATTCCATATGTTTTGAGATCGGCATTCAACAGAAATTTCTGTGATGTAGCCAAAATCCACATGCATCGCCCTCATGATAATTTATAATCAATATACCTTATATTTCATCAAAGATAATTTTCACTTTTCGTTGTAAATACCCCATAAAACTCATATTATTATGTTTGTATGTAATTTTGTCAATTTGATTGAACAAGAAACAATTCTAATAGCAGTTTGTAAACTGTGAAAAAGATTTTGAAAAATAAAAAATCAGGGAGGTAAAGGAAAAGGGAAAGAGGAAAGAAACCACCAGTTATTTCAGAAATTCACAAAAAAGGTGGACAGCCTAGAAAGTTGGCATTAAGAGGAAACAACCAAGCTAAAAGTATAAATTAAAGTGCAAGCATATGCACGCGCACACACACACATTCCCCCTCCCAAATAATTACATATGCAAATGCATGCATATAGACATATGCCTTCCTAGGTGATTTGATGTCATACATGTTAATATACAAATGAGGATTTCATGTACTTGAGAAACTGGTATAATTTTGTAAATGTATCAAGAACTAAACAACACAAGTACATAATTCTTGTCTTGCATTGAGTGCCAGATAAAGTTTCTAACTATACAGCACATTAAGAGTGCAGCTTGCAGTTCATGGCTTTAATAGCAACAGAGACTTCAATTACAAGAAAAAACAATAAACTGCCTTTGAATTAAAATCTATAAAATCTTGCTGAAGCAAACATATAATTATCAAAACCAGGTTAAATTATGGATGCAGCTAATATTACAGCAATATTATATGCTGGATCAAATAGGAGTTTTGATTTTTGTCCTCTTCACAAAAAGACTGATAAAGTCATAAGGTTATTAGGTTTATTATAGTCATCATAATGCACTGATGTGTTATTTTCTTCTAATTTGTATTTATTAAATTCATTTAATTAGTCTTACAAAGACACTCAAAAAACACCATTCACATACATTTTAAATAATTTATCCATCATTCTTTTGCAAGCTTAAAAATACTGGTCTGAGGCACTGTTTAAAATTTTCTAACACTCCTTTCAAACAGGATCAAAGTTCTGCAATGCCACAAGTCTATGCCGAGGAAACTGCTCACGACACAAGGGACATTCAGGCTGAAACAAAAAACATGCATAATATAGATCTGTGATGTCATTTTAAATCCATTTTCAATAATCAGTTTGTTTTTACTTGTCCCAATTTATGAGGCAAGTACTATGGCTATAAAGACACAGTCTGTGAGATTCATACTCTTTTCTCTCCCTGTCAAGAGCTCATTTGCTGCAGGGTATTGATATTAATGACACTGCACTTTGCTGATTTGTGGAGCTATAGATTTGGCTGTGTATACTGAATCCTGTCTTTAACTATGTTTGTTCAACACACCAATGAGTTCCTATTACATCATTGATTGCTGAAGCATAGCAGATATGAAGATGCTGGGACACAATGATCAAGAAATTATGAAGAAGATAGTAAATGGTGCAGCTTGTTCGATACTGTAATCTCTTGCCTTGTTTTTCAACATGTCTTACATTAATAACTTCTTAAAACTTAAAATGTTTACTACAATCTATTTAACAGTTTTAAATGTGAGAAATATACATTTTATTCTCAAGTCAAAAGTATCAGTATCATGGAGCAAATGTTTGCAATAGCTGCTACAGAAAATGATGCAAAAATAAGAGAAGCCTTAAATTTCCTACCTTACTTTGGAACCATTCATGAATGCAATTCCAGCAGAAGAGATGGCCACATGGGGTTAGCGTTGATCTTCGTCTCAGACCAGACACAGACAGCATTTCATGCTGGGATGAACAGCTTCATCTGAAGATCTATGGAAATTAATAAAGTTCTGAAGACTCCTGCAGCATATTTTCTTCCTATTCCTCCCTCACACAGAATTATGATCCATAACAGTGAATAAATCCATCTTATAGAGTTAATAGTTATTTACTGCATTATTACTGAAGACCAATGTATTAAGCATGAATGTTTTCTCTACTGTGTCTGAAATCCTTTGTGATAGGCATGTCCTGTCAGGAGAATTTTTCCCCCTTCCATCAGGCCACCAATGAAAGACCAACAGATTCCTGAATGTTACTGTGTGTGGATGAATGCAGCTGTATGAACTATGAAGATATGAGTCTGTTTGGCGGATGCAGATATGCTGTGGTATTGTTTTGTGCTTTCATATCAAGCTGCCCAGAATTGCCCTTTGGGATAAATAAAATGTTATCTTAAAACAACCAGCACAGATTCCTGCAGACTCACAAAGTGTTGGTAGAATTACAATATCCTTCAGGCCTACTGGAATAAGTCTTCCAGAAATGATATAGGTTTATAGTTAGACCTGCTGCAAGCTGTGATAAGGCGAGGTAGCCAAGGAGGCGAAATGGCTTTGACAGAGCAGTATTTGTTTGCTTTGACATGTAGCGCACCTGCAATAAACAAATTTATCCAATAAGAAAACAAAGAAATCAAACTCTTAACTCAGTTCTCTCTCTTTTAAGCCTGCGGTTTCATTTCACAATATGCATACTTCTACAGACAGCAGAGTATTTTTATGAACAGAGATAATTCAGACATGACTGAAAAAAATGCAGCTTCAGAGAAACATCTCAGCATCCCCATGAATTTAACACAAACTGGAGACTAAATCCAGATCATGTAAGACATTGTTAACTTGTTGCTATGCTTCAAATCATAAAAGTTAACAATTAACATATTTTTTTATTCATACTGATTTTTACATGAATAATGCATCATTCCTTGATTAAACTATAAGCACAACACAATTTTAATAGAACAGGCAAAATAGCTGTGAAAATTAGTATGAATAGAAAAAATATGTTAATCATTACCTTCAGATAAACTCAAAAAATGAGATCTACCACTTCATGCTGTACCCAGATACAAAAAATATGCTATGAGATTGTCCTATTCTGTAATGTATCTAAAATATAGAATAAACACGGACACTTTAAAATGTTGACAAAATGTTCTTAACATAAAAACTCTGTAATACAAAATGGCCTATTTTTATAATTTATACAGGCCAGTTTAATATTTCTATGAGGAATATTCAAAAGAATGCACTTACATAGTGTATACCCGTAAAGTGTTTAGACAAGTGATAGAAAACTCCTCTGATGTAGAAGATGGACAAATGAAGCCGGTGGATGAAATTTACTGCTTGGCGGAGGACTGGAATATATTGCAACAGTTTTTCCCTTTCAGTCTCAGTGATGTAGAGTGGGAGCGGATCCGTTGATTGCAGGCGCCTCTCAAGTTTGTCCATTAAAACATTTAGAATGTATGGAATGCAGACTTGAAGAAAAATCATCAGTGTCCTCCTCTACATTCAACAGATTCCAAGAGACTTTTAAGTGCATACATCGTAGGTACAGTAACAGCGAGCAAATTTATTGGAGAAATTTAAACATCAAAACATTAGGTTTAAGCATGATTTATTATTAATTTGATAGCATGCAGATGCAGACATGCACACATCCACAAGTACAGCTTCTCACATGGGAGAAGTTTTGTGGGCTGGTGGCTAATACCCTTGACTTTGGAGTAGATTATTTGTCTGTGATGGGTAAACTACCCTGCTACCCACACAGCATACAGAAACCTTACTTGTTCAGGATGGTAAGAGGTAATGATATAAGAGGACTGGCCTCTACTTTCCACATCCAGTGGCATAGGAACCAGGGAAAGGGCAGCCGTCCCCTCAAAAAAGGCTATTGAGGGGACAAATACTTGAATGTTGTTCACTGTCAACATGGAGTTTGCCCCCTACAAAGCTGAGCATCTTCCACTGACATCATGTATCTCGATACCCTTACCACCACTAAGCTATGTAACACTACATTTATTTTGAGAAAGATGCTACCCACAAATTATTGTCAGTTTCTATTGAAAACCCACTGATACACTGAAGTTTACTCAAATTAATTATTTCAAGGTATTCATCAAATAATTAGAGGCTATGTAATATGATAATATACTGTCACATCCTATGAAAAATCTGATTCTCTATATGCAACTCAACTCTTACAGAGAAATTTTGATATATCATGCTTAACAACATGCATGTTTATCAAATACTTTTTGCTAATTATGTCTATTGTCACACATTTTTAAAATGGTTCAAATTTGCAATCTGACATGATGCCATTGCAGAATGAAACAATATATATATGTTTGAATGCTACACTTAAATAACTAAGTAAAATAAATCAGTTAAAGTCATTAATCCTTTAGGAACATATGATTCTGTAAAGGACCATTAAAAAGAATTTTTATTGTGTGTACAGAGATCAGGCTTTGTCACAAGATACCAATTCCCAAAATATGAGTGAATGACCTTTCATTTGTAAAATTCAAGACTTCAAACATTCCATTCTCATCCATGTAGAGAAATGTCATGTTAGGCCATATCTTACTGGCTCCACATATCTTAGCGATGTAAACATAGACATATTCTAGCATGATATCAAAGGTGTAATCTCTTTCTGTGCATGTTAACATTGGAAGGTGAATATCTCACAAACAAAAAAGGAGGTGTCTGCTCAGATATGGAGGAGAGGAGGGGGTTGAGGTGTCATGTCAATGGTTATACCAACACAAAATCACTGAAGAAACTTTTGTCTATGTAAAACATAAAAAATGAAGGGGCCCTCACATAAATCAAGGGCAGAGTAGAAGTAAAGCATTAGATGTGTTAGATGCAGCTTTTGGCCTCTCATGTATGAAACAATGGATTAGGATATGAAGACACGAGTCCTAATAGATGGACTAGAATATTTTAAAAAATACCTATCACCAAGACTTGCTGTTTAATGAAGAATCTACTTATAATGCTATTACCTACCCATTTAGAGGGAAGAGCTCGTTTGGTTTCATCCACCATTATAATATTCACATATTCTTCCCCAATTGTCTGGTATCCTGAAGTATATAATGAATACCACAATAGAACCTATTAATATTATTAATTTTAATTAAGTAAAATAAGAAACAAAAAACCACATGCTAATGAATACTCTTATTGAAAAACTAAATGCTTTCAGAATGCACTAGTGCTTTGTTAGTCAGCTAATGCACACTTCTTAAGTGCATTTTCAGGAATAATGAATACAAGAGACAGTTTTGAAACATACTAATAAACTGACCTCAGACAAATGTGGTGATTTTAATGTACCTATAAAGGAAACAATCTTATTATTAAATTAATTGAAAAATCAGTTTCAAAGTCTCAATGAAAATGGGAATAAAAACCTCCAAGAGTTGTTAGGGCAAAATACAGCACATCAGAAATTGTATCCAGTTCTTTTCTCCACTGAATCCATCGCAAAGGCCCTAAATAAAAATAAACATGATTTCATAGTTTATTCTGCAATTTTCCTATTTTTATAATAATAATTACTAAAATAAAAATTAATAAATAAGATATTAAATAATATGAAATATTGTAAAATAATAAAAAGAAGTTATTGCATCATGAAAGTGTGTTGCAGGACATGCTTTCTAAAAGCTTTAAGGAGGAAAGCTTCATGATCATGGTGTTGAACTGCAACACACTCACAAAACTTGCTATCACTTCTGTTACTTTACATTATTTTATACTTGTCTTCCTGTACTGTGATGTGCTACATTTGTCACTATTTCTTACTATGTTTTTGTTTTCTGTGTGTGTTGGCAGGAGGCAGAGGAAGGGATGCTTGTGAACACCCCTGCTGACTTTTTTTTAGAATAATGGATTAAAAAAAAACACTTTTGAAATTCACCCTGGGAGCTTGCATGATTTTCAGGTATTAATAGTGCACTGTTTGCATTAAAGAAAATAGATGCCAGTGGTCTCTTGGTTTTACCCCTCAAATAAATATTATTTTTCCTTGTCATCACCATGGGCTGACCAGGTGAAGAGCGCCTAAACTCTAGCAAGTCTCCAGTTGTTGAATAGGCAGAAGAGGAAATTTTCCCACACAGAGAGGGAATCTCTAGGAAAAAGCTCTCTTTTACTACAAAACTCCACAAAGAAGATACTGATGTGGCTTGTGTCCAGCAGATGCAACTCATAGACAACCTCTGCTTAACTGTAAGAGGCTACATCTTCCAAAAAAGGTACTCAAACAGATCTAGAAAGGGCAGTGATCACCTTGAGTGCCTCCAAAACATTTACCCACACAAACTATGGACTTATATATACACACAGACAGATCAGACAAAGAAGCCATTAGAAATGGAGAAGTGGAGTCACAATCTAGCACAGGGAGGGAAAGGTGAACTTGGGTGGTATAGGTGTGTCTTAACTTTAATCTAGTAAGGACCACCTCTTCCCAACTCACGAAGGTAAGTGGTCAGAAAGAAAGGAGGGGAATTGGTGTTTTACACCGTGCCAGCAGATGAAGCTATATTATGGCAAGGCAGCCAGCCCTGTAAACAGAGTCAGAAAGAAAGGGAAGGATGGCATGTAGTTTATTTTGGCCCAGCGTGTCCCAGTGGCATTGCCATAGGGGCTGAACGTAGGCCAAGTAGATTTACAGTCTGATGTTACCAGCGAGTGTAATTTGCCAGGAGACTGACATGCAGCCTTGGAAGCCTGATCTGTTTAAACATTGCCTGAGATACTAACATGGCCAGAAGCCCAAATAAAAACAATGTCTTTGTTACGATGAATGAGTGTTGCATGAATTTTATGAAATCGGACCACAAGAGGGTAGTTAAAATTGGAAAGAGCTTGGAGGGCAGAAAGGGAGTCTGAAATAATCAAAAAGTTGTGCTCCAAAAAGCGGTGAATGTGCTGCAAGGCTAGCAAGATGGCGTGAAGCTTCATAGTGAAAACAGGACAGCCATCCACCAGTTCTAGGGTGAGATTTTAAACGACAGACATAGGATAGCACGAGTTTCAGATGACGGAGAAAAAGTGGAGGCTCATCAGTTTCTAAGTACAAACTTTGTACAGAAGTGGTATGGAAGGCACCCAAACAGATGCAGAGCCAGATGGATCCATAGTCTAGATTGGAGCAGACCAGGGCAGACAAAGCAGGACTCTTAACAGTCTTAAAATGGCATCCAAATCAAGAGATATGCTGGTTTGACCATGTGGAAGCGCCAACCTAATTGTTGGGAATCGGTACCTGACTCCACAGAGGCTTGGAAAGGTAAGGAGAGGCGGATAGGAGATGGGCATTGGCCTGACACAGACTGATCCCAAGAAAAGTAAAGTCTCTAACATCTCACTCCCAAACAACCTTACAAAAAAATGGTTATGGAAGACTGGAAAAGGAGGGAGGGAGGTTAGCTTAAGAGACCCCCAAGGTCAGCTTTACTGAGGCCGACAATAATTAAAGCCAAGCAAAAGAAAAAAAAATGGCTCCAGTAGAATTCCTGCTTTAGCAGTCAGTCAATATGCACTTTACAGGATAGAGAGAGAAAAACAAGTGACTATCATAAGACTGAGAACAGGTCACTCCAGATTCGGACATCAAATATTTGCCAAGTTTTACACTGCAGAGTCCCTAAAGTGCACCTGTGGCATTGCCCCCATTGGCAGTGGCCGACCTCCTGCAGGACGGTTCAACCCATCAGCAACCATGAGTAGAGACAGGGCCATCATGGACATACATGTACCAGAGAAAGAAATCTTCAAATCCCTGCAGAGTCGGCGGTATTATTGTCTGAATGTTCAAAGAAGAAGTCAGCTCTCTGGTTAGTAGGATAAACATGAGAGCTGAAAAGAAAACACCCAAAAGCACACATCTGCCATTTGTAAGAAAATTGTATATCTTGATTCTCTTCTCTCCAAACTATCAATGCAATATCAAGCTGATGTCTTAAAACTGGTTAACTAATCTTCTGATTTCAGATGCTCTTCTTATACAAAAGGACTGTATTTTCTCTTGAGCACTTTACTGGCTTTTCTTTTGAAACCTACAAGTGATATATGTATTTTAAAATAGATGTAGCTAACCTTACACCACCACCACCCCATCTCACACGAGCCCATAATAATACAAGGATTCTTATGGCATATAGTTCTTTTTTTAACTACTACAACGATGCGCTGTAGATAAGCCTATTTCCCTTCTGCAAACCATCTTGCATCACAAGACACAAAACCTTGTCTAAACCTGCGATGCGGAGAATGACGTCTCCAACAGAAGAGCGAAGATACGAACGGTACAACTCATCTTTTTGATGTGACCGTATAATCTCTGCCGATCCAGCTTTGCGAAACATACTTCGCAGAAATTAGGGCTTATTTTAAATGGGAATGGAAATAAGTTTAAATTTATATCCTTCCTTCTCCAAGAATATACTCGAGTCACATCATTCTCATAGCATCAGGCAGCCGCATACGATGTGTTCAAAATACACTCTTTCTAGGTCTAGAAACAGTTTCTGTAAAAAGTTTTTTTTAAAGAATACTTGAGATGACTGTTTTCTCCAAACTGTGGATAGTTTTGTTTTACATTTAATCCCAATGACTTATTTTCAGTTTTCATGGGCAGCAGAGGCTTGCAGGGGAAGTAATTCTCTTTTTCGTTCGAAGTTCTTAGACGAAGTTAGTTGTAAAGTAAGTAAAATGTCATACTCTGTGTTTGTACGACGTTTTTTATGGCGTACATCGGCACTTTATGGACGGAAAAGTGTTTTTGTGTCGTTGTCTTGTCGCCGACAAATCTATATTTGTGGAAAAAAGTGTCAGAGACGTGATGGTCCTCGCAGTCTGAATGAAGACACGAGCAAACCTCATGAATTGACTGTAGAGGACAAACATACCACGGATGAACAAGTTCCGCTTATTGTAAGATTGCTGCGTAAAAATCAACAGCATGCGGATTCTAACCATCCGTCTACCAGTCAGGAAGTAGATAAACTTTCACTCGAAGATCTGAGAACGTCACTTGAAGACATTTCATGGGACACTCAAGCAAGTATAAGGCGGGGTCACTTAGGATCGCTTGAGGCTGAATTGCTGGAGGATGAATTAAATGAGAAAGAAGATGAATCTGACCAGCAAGAGTCATTTGTTAATGACAGTAATCCAGAAATGTCTTTCATTGAAGACATTTATCTTGATGACGATGTAGCAGAAACTAAAAAAATTTCTAAATCAAGAAAGGGTAAGCATTTAGTGAAAGGGAGCCCGGATCCTTCCGTACCCAAGAGTGGTGTTCCTTGTTCTGGATGTGGGGCAGACCTACATTGTCAGGATCCGATAATTCCAGGGTATATGCCTAGTGAGAAATTCAAATGCCTGACTAAAAAAGAGATGGAAACTAGCAGGTGTCAACGTTGTTATCTCATCACTGTGCACAATATGTATCTCAATGTGAAGGTCCCAGCCAACATATACCCAAAGATCATGAGTGAAATCAAACACACTCATGCTTTGGTCCTGCTGGTTGTGGATTTGTTTGACATGGAGAACAGTGTATTTAAAAACCTTCTAAATTATATTGGCAAGACAAGACCTCTCTTTATTGTGGGTAACAAAGTGGACTTGATTCCCAGGGACAGAAAGGGATATCTTGAAAAGCTCAAGGAGAGACTGTTCAATATATGTGACTCAGCTGGACTAAACCCAACTAAGAAAAACATCAAGCATGTATGTTTGGTCAGTGCAAAGACAGGTTATGGGATTGAGGAGCTGATTACAAAACTTATGAAAGAGTGGAAATTGAAAGGTATTAACTCTTTCATCACTAAGAGACTGTCTTTTGATTCATTTGCAATATGAGGGTATTATAATTACATATATTTTTTATGCAGTGAACGAAGCCATCATCCCTGGAAAGTTGGAATGTACAAATTCCAACATGGTAAAAAGGAAACGATTGCAAAGATTGTATATTGTAAGACAAAAGTAACACACACATGCACACACACCAAAAAATCACAGTGAAGAATTTGCAGTGTATCTTTAAATATTGCTTACTTCGCTGAAGTTAGTTTTTAAAAAAAGCATGCATGAAAACATAAAGATATGGGAAGAATGAGAAACAGTTGAAATTTACCTCTTCAGCCCTGATAAGAAAATTGCTAATAAAATTATGCCCCATGTTATATCTTCCATCATGCACAAACTAGACTGAGTAAGCTAGCAGAGAAGACTGCATGGCTTAAAGGTCAGCGGAAAGAAGACCGAAGTGATGAGAATCAACAAGCAGGAACTTTCAGGAATTTTCAGACACCTAATATCAAATCATGTACATTTTCAGGCACTGTTGATAAATTTTTGGTATCGATTTTGGGGTTTTCTAACATGATTTATGCATGTTTTTATATCATTGTAAACCCAGCCCTAAGCCCTAAACTCCAGTTTGAAGGATTGGTGGAATCTGAAGTTTTGTATTGCAGTGCATAAAACAGCACTAGCAATAAGATCACATCTGCTCAATTATACAGTGAGAATTATAAGAACATCTGGTTTTTTTCTTTATTTTGTGCTTAGTTGAATGTAATATTTACAACTAAAAAACAGTTTGAAAGAACTAGTTATGTCAAATAGTTTGAGAGAACTAGTTATACTTATAAAATGTTATGCTCTATATAAACAGGAGACGTATTTGTAGTGGGATGTACAAATGTTGGGAAATCCACACTTTTCAATGCCTTGCTGATGTCAGACTACTGCAAGAGTATTGCTCGCAGCCACATAAACAGAGCTACAGTCTCGGTTTGGCCAGGTAAGACTATTATTTGATATTTTTCAACAAAGTTAATTATTCAGCATTTGGTTTTTGACATTTTTGGTCATAAGAAACAGTAAATAATCATCTTCTTTGCAGGGACAACTGAACTTGCTCAGTTTCCTATTGTGAATCCAGAGCCTTGGCGATTGATGCTAAGAACTGCAAGAGTGATGAAAGACCGTGCAAAGTTTTCTGAAGAAGAATGGATGCAAAATTCACAATCAGATCGTAAAACTTCAGTCCTTAAAGGTAGAATCTTGTTTCCTTTTCTGCCTTACCTTGTTCCTTTTCAGTTGTTTAATTTTTTCTTTGTAATATAAAGATGCAGATGCTGTTTTACTTGTAAAATTATTGTTATAATTGTCAGAGACACACTGAATACAGACAATACACACCAGCAAACACTGGATCCCACTCATGTTCCTTCTCACAGCAAATCCCAAAGATCTGTCCATTGGCTTCATGTTTACTATTGTCGGGAGTTTTGAATTATCCTTAAGAGAAGGCAAGAAAAAGCTACTCTATGAACATACCAGTAACAGCTAATGAATAACAACAGTCCCGGCATTACACATCCATTACTCTCACCCTTTAAGTCATACAACCTCTACATACTAAACTTAATTCTCCATTACACATAAATTCAAATTCTACTGATTCTGAAGGTAACACCAACCTCCCAGACCAGTGTTCCAACACAGACAAAATAACAAAAGATCACGTTCAAGCGAAGTCCCTGTCCAACCACACACTCTCACATACACATATTTATCCCCTTGAATCTTTCCGCCAATGCTATCCACTTCCACAGCAGCTGGTGCTGGCTAAGCAGGAACTGCAGACTAATGAAGGTGATGTCACGACTTCTGTAATTCTTGACCGCTGGTGCTAGCTGTACAGACACTTAAGACTGACAAGGGTGGCTTTACGACTTCTAAAATCCTCTCTGTTCTCGTCTTTGCCTTCAAGTAATTCCTGAAATCCTTACAACTCAATGAATACACAATTTGAATGCATGTCTATTCTTCGTTACCACAGAAAAACTTTTCTTTCAATAACAAAATCTCCGACTAAATTTTAAGATTCGACCTTCTTTCACTGATCGTTACATAGATAACCATAATAATAATAAAGAAAAATACATATCTAGTACTTTGTCTAGGCAAGGAATCACTCCCATCAACCCTCTCATTCATACAGAAAATCTTTACAGCGTCTTCCTCCACGACTTGTTTGGGAATGCCAAAACTAAGTTCTCAACAACTACAATGAACATTTCGTTCAGTCATGCGCTCTTCCATAAGTCATGCTCACTATTAAGCATTTCTAATAGCATACATACAAGGGCGGCAACTTATGCTGCTTGAAAAATCAGGGGTGATAACCCATGTCCCTGAGAACAATATTTTACAGGTTCTGATTGTCTGTATTATTTGGTAGGTTTTGTACGAACTATTATGTGGAGTTTTTCGATAGAAGAAGGAAAAAGGGGTTATAACCAAAAGAGAAGAAAAGATCTAGTCATCTTGTACAAAATGAGTCATTGTTTTTCTTTAGGTCATGTAGGCATCACCGACTTCCGTGGTAAAAAAGCTATTGCAGAAGATGAGGCTAGAATGAAGAGTGAGACCATCTGTCAGGATATTGTCAGCTTCAGTCTTGACAAGGAGGGGAAAGTTCAGGAAATATCTGGCCAGAAACAGATTAAAGGTTTCAACCCAACAATGCCTGAGTACAACCCTGAGTCAATGAAGCTGTATTGGGCTTATGATACACCAGGGGTTATTAACCCAGAACAAGTGAGAACAAAAAGGAACTTTCTGATCTTTGCCTGAAATAAATGCTTAAGAGAGACTCTTGTATCACAAAATACTTTGTCTTTAGACTGTCAGAACATACTCAACTGTCTTTGGTTGGTTAAGAAGCTTCAGTCACTGGGAATGAAAAAGAATAGAAGACCCAAGTATCCAAGATTTATAGCCATCAGTATTTTTGTTTCTGCATGACCTTTTCTGTCTTTCATTTGCCGGTAACATACTATCATAAAGGTGTATGCTGTTTCAGTAAATGGCATCCTTGTAGTAAAGATGTTCATATCTGTCTTTTAATATTAGTCACTTTCTTTGTAGATCATCAACCTGCTGGAACCAGAAGAGCTGGCTATTGTACTTCCAAAGTCCTTTGTTCAGCCACGCTGCTTAGTGCTGAAGCCAGGCCAGGTTTTGTTTATTTCAGGAATGGGTCGTATTGATTATTTCAAGGTGAAAAAAACTGTTTGCATATTTTGCTATTTTGAAGGCTAGGGTCAACCTGGGAGAGGCATCATTACTGAGTGATTAGTGTTTGGTCACAGGTTTGAGACCTGCTTAGGCCTATAGCTGGAAAACATCTTGCCCTCCCAGCAGCAGAAATGGACATACAGAAGGTAGAAGGATAGGACAGAGTACCATTTTCAACAATTCTCTCCCTTAGACACAGTGGACCACATTCGCACTTATTAGATTTACCTTTTTTTTTTTTTTAAGAGTAATCTTAACTGAGTATTTTTTAATATATGTATCACTGCGTATGTCAATTTCTGATTTCTGATTTCATTTTGTCCAATTTTCATAATAAATTTGTTTAGTTTTTCTTTTTAATGATAATCATTTTAAGTTTGCAGGGTTTATGTGATTGAGTAAATGTATTGCCATAAGTTTCAGCATCCAGACATTATGGCTATGCCTTGCATATTTTCTGATGAGCTAATTATTAGTAATTATTGTCTGCTGTGGTGTACTAATTATTAGTACACCACAGTAGACAACTACACAGACACATGCATCACCACCAGTTGTTGATTATACACTGCCTGTGAGAGTCATAAATCAACAGTTTCATAAAGACTTGTGACCTACTCCTAAACTGCTGATAGCTGGTTCTGTCATAAATTCAGGGCAATACCTCCATCTACCTGACTGTTCATTGTTGCAATGAAATTCCACTTCATGTCAAGGATGGTCATGAAGCAGACAACTTCTACCAGCAGGCATGGGGCAGTAGTCAGCTGGGCGTGAGTGCCTTCAATTATTTCTCCTTAAGTTTTGTTTTAATACACTTTAATGTGTATATTAAAAATGCACAACCATAAGCAGCAAGTAATGTTTATGGTGGTGGTTTTACATGGCAGCATCATGCATGAAACTAAATGAAATTGATACTAAAAGAAAAGGTCCTTTGCAGTTTGACATTGAAATATATGATTATTATGTGTTGCTTTGTGAAAGAATATTTTAATATAGAGAAATTTTGTTGGAAATGTGTTCTCATCTCTATCCACAGGTGCCACTGAGACATAATGAGCACCTACTGAAGATTCCTTCGCTTGTTGGTCGGGAGTTTGAAATCACTGGCATTGGCTGGAAACTGGCTGCTGCTGATATTCACCTTTCGTCATTAGGTATATTGACAGACCTGTTTATCTTCTTTGTTAGCAGTTGTCATTTAATCCTGAGCCAACTTTTCTTATTTAAAAGAAAAAAATTCTTATTCAGGCAATTGATGTAAATAAACTTTGACAATCTGAACAAATTATACATTCTCTCACTGCATGAAGAACAAACAACATAACTACTGAATTAAAATTTTCTTTGTGTAGGCTGGGTGTCAGTTGCAGCTGGTCAAGGGATGGGAGTACAACTTCGAGCATTTACACCAGGTGCTAGAGGCCTTCACTTGAGATCTCCATCATTGTTACCCGAGTTTACTGGCTTTCGTGGAAAACGGAAAGGAAAGACTCCATTTTATAATTTTCCAGGAGCTAGACATAATAAAAGATGATGGCAAATGCAAGAACAATGACTGAATGTTACAGACCCTTTTTGTAAAGCTACATGGCATAGATGCATATGGTATTTAGTTGGATATCATGTGCATATAATTTGTTGCTTATGAGTGCATTGAGAAGAGAAAATAAACATGCATGTCAATGAAGTGAGTAAAATTTACTTTCTTTCATCAGCTTTTCTCCCTGATCTAAGACTTTTAATTTAGGGTTACAGCTGCTTCCCCCCTTCTTGCCATGATATAGCCTTAGTTTCTGGCACATGGTAAAACACAACCAACCAACCAACCCTTCCTCCTCCCCCTTCCCTCTTACCCCTAGCTGCTGTCGTTCACTGTATTAATACAAGAGCCAAGGAATGTATTAAAACAGTTTATTTTCATGTAGCAGTCATACAAAATATCAACTGTAAACATAGCACGATATGCACTGTCAATTTTCTTCAGAGATCACATTCAATCTGACTGGTTTATATAAAGGGTGGAATTCTGAGATCACAGGCACACGAAAAGCATTTACAAAGCACCTGTTCTTGTGATGACTTTATGATGTCTATAATTCCTTTCTCCATCCCCATTAAGTCATGAGAATCCTTTCTCGTGTATAGAACTAATTATTAGGTGCCAGAAGCTATATATGTTTCAGTTTTATTCTTTAGTTGTCAGAAAATGCATTGATGTTAAAGAAATTTAGATATTTTAAGCTTGAACAAATGTTAGTAAATTGAATAATAATAACCCTCTATATCAACATCATGCATTCATTCTACTTAGTTAAAAAAAAGGAATACACGTTGCGTTAAAGTATGTGGAATACACATTGCTAAATGCTATTCTAGATAATAATTACTGAATATGTAAGAATCCACCAATTATCACTTTCCTCTTTCTAATGCAAAAATGCAAGCTTCTATTCTTTTCTTCTGTATAGCTAGAAAACATTAACTAATGCGACTGGGTAAGAAATTTTTAGATGAACTGTTTTTAACATAAAATACAAAAAATGTCATTTCGTAATAAAAACGAAAGACACACCCTAACAAAACTAAAGCAATAGACATGTAGAAAGCAATGTACATTTTTCATAATTGAAGATCTTTAACACTGTTAGGCTTCCCTACACAACCACCGCCTCCCATCTTGACCAATCGGTGCTTGTGCAGTTTTGTCTTTCATCATCTATACAATACAATACAACTTTATTAATCCGCAAGGGCAATTACTATATGTTGATCCCCAGTCATATCTGCTTTTTGGGGGGACCACACTCCTGCTTCTTGAAATATTTTACAGGAAAATCCTCAGTACTTAAATTTGACATTTTTTTATGCTATAACATGCTCATATATTATCCTTGAATACCTTCAAAAACTGAAAATCATCTGCTTGGTGATTAAACAACCATTACATTCATGATTCAATGTTCACTAGGAAATAAAGCAAACATACATATAAGCTCAAATTTCTATGCTGCACACCACGACAGCTTAATTTACGTGAGAAGGCAACAATGTCATGTTCAACAGGTATTACATGTGAATGTTCACAAATATTACTTAGAACCAAACTTTTTTCCAAACTGTAAGGAACAAAATACCATCAACACAAATAAGTATAGAAAATCTAAATCTTGGAATGCATGGATTTGAAAATCCCTAGCAAAATCTCCATGTCTAATTATAGACAGGAAATTTGCTCAAAATGTAAAGTCCTCAGATAAGCAGGTGTGCCCATCAGAGATAAATGGCTGTTGAGAGCAAGGAAAGACCCAATCACAGTAATGTATAATGTAGTTCTTTGATCTAAGTGAGGACACTATAATGATTAAGCAGTGCATGGTAAAGAGCTTGTTGAACACCTGACCAGCTATCTTGGAAAAATGCTGGAAACAAGTGTTTGTGCTCTCCTTTCAAGGTGTTTGTTCTGTTGTCGGTGGAGGCGATGCTTGCAGGTAAAGTTGCTTGCTTGGCTGGTGGTGGTGTTGACACCTTGAATGTAAGAAATACTATGAGGACTGAGGCACGTGCATTCATATGCACATTCATGTGTTTATGTACTGACAGGACGGAGGCACAAGTTAATAGGAATGTTTCAAAACAAAGTGCACTTTCATGCACTGGGACACAACAATAAGATGTTGGATGTTGCCATATCAATGAGTTACACTGGCATAGAGGAAGAAGTATAGGCACTCTAGCACCTGCACAGCAGGACAAAGGAAATACTTATGTAGCTGTTGCCTGATTATTTGCCATCAGCTCTTTTCACATCTCAGGATTGTCAATTGCAACCCATTCTGTGTGATGGTGGGTGTATATATCAGCCAGGTGAGGCATTGATTATTAAAAAGTCCTTTACATAAATTTAAATTTCCTTCAACATAATCTTAAATGAAAATATTTTTTTAAGATATATTAAATTTCTTGGGATAGAATTTGTACATTCAATGATATGGAGAGAGTCTTGTGAAATGTTTGATCAGTTCTTTAAAGTTCAATCAGGAAATCCTTTGATAGTAAAATTTGATTTATGTTGACTCTCAAGTCCAGTATTCAGAAAAAGCACATTTAATGGTGACCTGCGACCTCTTCGCCCTGTCACATTAATGCCACTGGAAAAGTAATCACTTTGTAATAAATTTGAAATATATGGGCAGTAATTGGTTGCATCATATTTGCTGTAATCTATCTGGTCATTTAGGCATAGAAACACATTTTTCTCGCAATCCTTTCAAAGACATTTCCTTCAAAATAATTGTCATTGTTATTCTGCTTGTTGATGATTTTGTGAACACTGTAAGATAAATAACTTACAGGCATAATGTTACATAGTTGCACCACAGTCACAACAGCAAGGAATGTTGACTGACTGCACAGACTTAAAAGTTTTGCTGCTTTTGCTTTTAAGTGGGTCTAAGATTTTTGAGGGCATTGTATGTATTTTTTTAAAAATTAACAATGAGGGAAAAACATAAAAGCAGTAACAGAACTATTGCCAAAGAGAAGCGATTTCCTGTCATAGTACTAACAATATTACTGTATCCATTGACCGTGATACATCTACTTAAATCTGTGTTCATTATCAAGTATGGCTATGACAGTCAATGGTCCTCCATTGAAAGACACAACTGTCACCGTGTCAGAGTTTACATGACTCAAGCTATGTTAGCCTTGAATGAATGCAGAATGAAATTGTTTGTTTTTTTACGATGCCACCCGAGTTCACAAATCTCAAATCATCGGTCAAAATTTTTGTCTTTTCTGCCAGAACAAAAGGAGTGAATCACTGAATTTTGTCTTTGTTGGGATTTCGTTCAATGGCCTCGTCTTTCAAGTAGCCTACTCCGTGGGCATGAGGGCCCATATTTTTATCAAAGATGAAGTCCCAGATAACTTTGACCCATGAAGAATGGTAGGGAAGGTTATCGTAGTACTCGGGTGCCAAGCGCCGGACGTCGGGCAGGCGGGTGTAGGGGATGTACGGGAAGTCGTGGTGCTCGTTGTGGTAGCCCACATTAAAGAGAATGAAGTTCAAGGGGCCATAGTATGAGTGAGTGGCTTGTCCACCGCTGAAGAGATAGTGTTCGGAGATAAAGTGGCCCGCCAGTGGGTGCAGACCCAGGCCCAGCATGGTCCCCGCCACCAGGTAGACTAGCGGCTTGACTCCGAAGGCTCGCAGAATGAAGTAGTCGAAAACCAGTTGACATGCGGCGTTGATGGCCTCCCACCCAGTGATCGGTTTGGGGCTCTTATAGAATGGCCTCAGGGCATGAAAAAGCGGGTGAAAGAAGAGCCACACCATCTTGGTTAGTGGGTGGCGGAAGAGCCAGGCCTCCAGGCGGGTGGGGATGTCCACGTCCTGGAACTCTTCGCCCAGGTAGCGGTGGTGGTCGGCGTGGTACTTCTTGTAGCTGATGGCCATGGGCACAGCAATGGGCAGGTTGCACCACACACTCAGCAGGCGGTTCAGCCAGCCCCTCCCGTGGCCGAACGCCAGATTGTGGCCGATCTCATGGATGGCGCTGCCCAGAGAGTGGTTCAGCGTGCCACCCAGACAGTAGGCCAGGATGAAGATGACTGGCCAGGACGCGTCCTGAATCATCCAACAGACGAGAATCTGCGCTATGACCTCGACTGAGACTATGTATGCGATTCTGTAGTCATAGCCCATCAGCTGCTTGATCTCCGGGTGTTTGAGAAGTATCTCCTTACGGCGACATGTGTGGGGTTCCTCCGTGTACAGCCAGTCGTCGTTGTCACACCCAACCTTGAAATCCAGGGTCAGAAAGTTGTGGAACCACTTGAAGGGCTGTTTTACGTTTCCTGATGTGAGTGCTGTCTTGGCTGCGGTTTCCGCCATGATGTGTTCTTTTCTGAAACAGTACAGAAGGATAAGTCAGGCACTCACATGGCTAAACATGGACAAAACAGTAGGGGTTCTGGCAGTAATATGTATCACTTTTAAATACCTCACGGTAACATTGGAGAATGAAGCCCATAGCTTACCAAAAAGCAAGCAGCTGACATCTGGCAACAAGGGTAACAAATTTTTTGAGCGAAAATTCTTTTAGATAAAAATCTAACATTCACGACCTTAGCTCTGGCATGGAAGGACCTACTGGTTGTTTGCCTGAGACAGAAGCGACTCCATGTAAAGTGCAATCACCCACAGCTACATAAAGCTTAGTTTTCTACCGAAATTGCGTCTCTCTACAGCCACTCGGTTGTTTATAAACAAGTCAGTAAAGCACCCAGCTGGCGCACAGACCTCGGTTCCGATCGTCGTTTCGAGAAACTGAGTGGTTGACGGGTGGATTGACTGGGGATATCACGGTAAGAAAAGGTTTGTGTTAACAAACAATACAACTGAATTAGAAGGATGGTTGTAACTTTGCCTAACAGTCAACCAACAGAGAGAAAAACGAGCAAACGATGTAAAAACAGTAAAGATGAATGAGGAACCAAACAAGAAAACAACGAAAGACAAGGAAGGGCTCAGCGGCCAACTTTACAAACTGAACCTTTAATATCAGTTACAGAGTTACGAACCATTAATATTATTTACAGAAATGCATCAGGTAGAACAAACCTGAACAAAGAAACCATAAAAAAAAACTTCTGGCGCACCTGCTGGAGGGCGGGAAAGATAAAATATTTATTGAAGCACAACCGTTCTTTGAACCAAACAGGCGAGGGGTGGAGTGAGGGTATCACTCTTTAAGAGGTAATAATGAGTGGCAAATGTGTGTCTTTGACAAATAAAAACTCGCTGAAAAGGAAAGCAAGATGGAGAAAGAACAAAGTACCGTGTGCAAGGCTTTCTTTGCTGTCACGTCCAGGTCACTGGGCGATCACCTGCAGCTCAGGTACGGTGTAGGCCGCCTCCTTTGGTCCTCAACAAACGCTTTCTAGTCAGACAGTCTTATTAACCCGAGACATGCTGTGAAATATGTGACTACAGTTGGCAAAGTGGTTTAAAAGGTCACTGATTAAATCTGTTTACAAAGCGGTACATAAGAGTCTGCGTCTGGATACTCATCAGTGTTGCAAACGACAAGAAGGAATTTTTTTTCTTTCTTTCATTCCTGTGTCTGTCAGCAACACTTTGTTCATTGTCGCAGTGGATGGGAGGTTGTCTTCGGTATGACAATAGGAAACAAGAAGTACATGAATAACATGAATGGTCATTAAGTGCGTCGTTGCTGGCATACGGTTGATGACGGCTGCTGGGAGATAAAAGGGAGCAGACAGGACAGTAGAAATGGCTCTCAACATCTCCGTATATTAATGTATTACTGTCTTATCCTGTTTATCATGGCCCTGGACTAGTGCAGTACACTCTTATCCTGTTTATCATAGCCCTGCACTAGTGTAGTACTCTTTTATTCTGCTTGTCATCGTACTAGAGTAAGGTACTCTTATCCTGCTCACCATAGCTCTAAACTAGTGTAGTAGTCTCACCCTGCTTGTCATACCCTGTATTAGTGTAGTACTCTCTTGTCCTGCTTGTCATAGTTGTGTACTAGTGCAGTGTACTCTCTTATCCTGCCTACATGATGTGCTAAACATTGAAGTGACAAGTGATCCCACAGCCAGCCAGCTGCACGCTGTTGATGACTGCACGTTTTGCACATAAACAGATAAAACAAATCGTAAATCGAAACAAGTACTATTATCGAATGACAGAACTACTGGCGTTTCGTTGTCGTAAATCGAGACAGACATAACTGGCGCACGCAAAACAACTGCAATCCACCCATGCCACTTCTTCTATCACGACTCTTTCCTCTCCAATCCCGTGGAGGAAAATCTAGTTTGTCCTTCTGTACTCAAACTATATAGAATATATATATACTACCTTCTCACAATGCAATGAAATGCAATGCTGTACTTAACCGATGGACTAAGTACATGAAGGAACTGTCCAACTTACAGATGAAAACCGACGCTCACATCCTTCAAAACAAACAGACTAGAAAGTGAACCCACAAACCTACCAGTCTTATGGGAAGAGGTCGAAAGAGCTGTACACAGTTTAAAGAGAGGAAAGTCGCCAGCCATTGATAATGTGCAATGTGAGCTGCTCAAGCAGGGTGGGGAAAAAACTACAAAGGTCCTCGGTGTCCTGTGCCAAAGAGTCTGGGAAATGCAAGGAATGGACCTAAGAATGGGCACAGTCACTAGTTATACCTCTCCCCCAAAAAAGGAAACAACAAACAGTGCCAGAACTACAGAACCATAAGCCCTACCAGCCACCCGAGCAAAGTCATGCTTCAGGTCAAACAAAACAGCATCAGCAACACCGCAGAGGAACTGCTAGCGGAAGAAAAGGCTGGTTTCAGACCACGGAGAAGCAGATTTTGAAATGTCAAATCCTAAAGAAAAGCATCTTCAGCATCAGCGGGACCTCTACCACAACTTCGTTGACTTTAAAAAGGCATTTGATAGAGCATGGCACGAGGGGCTATGATATGTGATGCGAAAATTCACATCAGGACCTGCTGACTATCGTCTACAATAAGCCAGAGTCGTTGACCCTGTCAGCTGTCGCGACCATTTATGTGCTCCTCCCTCCCTTCTCCCAACGACAGATGTCGGCCAAGGGACGACCGATTATATATTCTGAAGGCTGAAGCTTACTGTTTGCTTTGTTGAAGGGATGAATAGTCTCACTACTTTTGAAAGCAAGCCAACGTACGCAGATCGATTTCACGACCCAATTCTGTAAAATGAAAGCCGCACACATGGTACCCAGATATTTATTTCGATATCCAGGTTTATAACAGCCGGCAATCGCCTTCCGTTGGTGAAAACCCTCATGCATGTGAACGCCTTCATCCAATATGTCCACGCCACGTGCAGAAACTCTTGATACTCGTGGCAACAGCTGTTAAAACATTTGTTCTGCCAAGATAACACAATCATTTTTAGCAGATCAGCGCAGTCTATTTACACAAAATATTAAATTCAGTAACACAAGCCGCGCAGGTCTTCAGCTGACAGCAATGGCGGAACAGGTCAATCCAATCTGCAGTGACATCAAGGACTATGCATGATATTGTCAATGAAGCAGCTACTGAAGATCATATCAACTGGAATATACTTGCCCTTTGGGGCCGAGTGGGGTGGCAGGGACATTTTCATTGCCTTATGCTATGGGCAATGTCAACCCATAAACATGAATATCGGCCCCCCAGAAGGTAAGAATTGAGAAACGGTTTTCCCAACACTCAGGTCGAAGAAGATGATACTCTAGCGTCGAGAAAGCTGTTCAGAGCTCGATGCTGCCAGAATAACTTCCGTGCTGAAATGGAAAAGAAATGCTAAGCGAAGTTTCTGTGCAGTTCATCATCATCGCGATGCTGCCACCCGACTGAGCCGACCTGTGGGCTGATGATGTGGACAAGAAGACTGAACGGCAAAGCTCGGCGTGAGAACAGCAGCACAGAGACAGCCTCGACACAGACACAGCAATGTAAATTCCAGCGTCTTAAACACAATTGCTTATTTCTTAATTTCAAATTTGCGATTCGCACCTATGATCAACTAGTCTTGGAAAATCCCACTCCTGCGCGCGATTGTCGTGCTACATCGTCTCGTGTCTCAACGAAGGTATAATGTTTGGTCTCACCTGTCCACAGCGTGACGTCACACGCGGCTGCAGATTTCAGCGGCTGTGGGAACTCGTCTTTGGATGATTTTTGTTTTGTTTACTGTGTTTGTTTGTTTTTGTTGCTGTTTTTTGTTTCGTAGTTTCACGTTCGAGGCATTAATAACTGATGCGAAAGAAGTATTCTGAGCATTTCTGTGAAATGCCTTAAATCTTCTGAGGCATATGAATTAGACACATTAAACCAATAATTGCTTACACGCGTATTACATTCTTGTAATGTGTCTCATTGTCACTCTAAATTAGTGCCCGGCATGTTTGTTATTGAATTGAATAAGCTTAACTCAAATAAAGTGGCGGCACATGCACCGTCAACAATAAAATCACAGCTGGAAGGCTTCGAGGAAGTAATGAAACTTGTGGCAAACAGTGGGTGTGATGACCTCACAGGAGGCTCTACCACGAGCTGGAGGAAAATACGTGTGGCCGAGGTGAAATCTGATCATCCGTCCCACGATCCCTTCTACGCGATAAGCGGTATCCCGTTACGTCACCAGACCAGGCGGTGTTAAGCTGTCATCTACCGGATTATTGTCACAAGATTTGTCCTCACTTTGCGTTGATATCCTCCATATTCCACATCCCGATCCCAGGTTTATGTGAGGTTTTACCATGTCACCTCGTTGGAATGTGCATCCGTCGGGCTCCCGTTGTGAGTTAATGCGCCATCGCGTGCACCAAGCATGCAAGGACCCAACGTCACGTGACTGCCTTGTGATGGCTTCATTTGTTGGTGTACCCTGCCTACGTGCACCAACTGCGCAATTCTCCCTCCCTCGGCATGAAGCCATTCCCTACCCATAGGTATCTTCGCTGTCAGGCGACACTGAAATTTATGACATAACCCTGGCACAACAACGGAAGGGAGGGGCCAGGTGATGGAGGAGGGAAGAGGGTTATCTTTCGCGGTCAAACAAGCCATTGTGGTGACACAGGTTGAATGCACAAGGACTCTGTGTCAGAGAACCTTATTTTGATCTAACAGGATCAACCCTAGAAACCCATCCCACACAAACACCTGCACCATTATGCAACATTTATAAACACCCGTAGACACACAGAATGGCGCCCGCGCCCACCCCACCTCCACACGTCCTACGTGCCAATTCCAAGGCCAGCTCAGGAATATAGCTATTGATATGCTTCACCTGGTTTGTGAGCATTAAGCCCATTCACCTTATTCACGCCTCATTCTTCAGGCTTTTCAAAAGGAGGCATTGAGGGCATTATGATCATGGCCGCGAGCTTCACAAATCAAGTCAAATCACGCTCCAGTGGCGTTTAGTACAAACGCTGACAGGTCATGTGGAGGCCGCACTCTTGCTTCCTTTGTTAGTTGAGTGTGTGGTACACCTGTATTGCTTTTGAAAACTGTTTCAGCTTAAGTCAGTCAAAATAACTAAACATGCAAGCATAGTTGACGACAATTATAACACAAATAAAGTGTTTGATTATTTAATAAATGCATGCTCTGCATATAACACATGGTAAAGTAGGGCTATGTGTGTCAGCCTTTGCTGACATTTATTTACACAAAATGGTAGGCTTGCAGTGAGTAAACAGCAAATCTAAATATTACAATTGACGGGTCTCATTTTTTTTCTGAGAACTACCTTGAGAAACATTTATTTCATCATTTGTAAATATATTTTCTGATCAATGTGCAGACTCTGAAAATTTCTAACAGTGTGAGTTACTCGCACTGCAGAAGTGCTACCACCTACAAAAACCAAAACAATCCTCACACCAACACACTACAACTGTCACATTTATTTACATCGATGTAGGGAACCTTTTTTCCCTCCAATGGTTATTTTGATATTTATACCATCACTCGAGAGCGGTAGTAGCATTGTTTGTCCGTAAATAACACAACGGATGAGACACTGTTAAGGCAAAGAATGATCGTCTGTCAAGCAAACACCTTTATATGGTCTGCTGACCAGATAGCGAGCTGAAACACGTTTGCACAGCAGAAAGTCCTGAAAGAAAAAGTTGTTTTAAAAACTGGCTGAGCTCTGATTCACCAGCACGGTTGCATTTTTTAGTTTATTCTGTGTCATCTCCATAAGTTTTAACTTGTGGGACAGCCTCAAACGAATACAATAAGAACAAACAAAGGCCGGGTCATTCAAGTACAGTGTACAGTCACATTTAACAGTTTTTAGCTCATTCCTAATGTTTTACTTTACTACAGCCTTTCATTTATATTCCATACCCCAAAACTACAACAGGTCCTCAACGGCTTGTGGGTAATAAACACACACACACACAAACATGTCCATCTATATATATATATGTACAAGAGCCCAAACAAGTTTTTGCAAGCATTTAATTCTAAATTTAAACTGTCGTGTCCCAGTCGTGCAGAACTGGCTGTTCAACGGATTTCCTCCCGCACTGATCCTAGGCCTGTATCCAAGCTGAAAGAAACCTTCATACAACATCTCGTAGATCTGAGCCTCGTTTTGGATGTCAAGGACCCTCAGGATAGTTCTAGTATTATAGTTGATACCTGCAGCTATAGTGCTATACCGATACCTGAAGTTTTACTGATACCTGTCAAGCACTGATCGACGTCCGAACCCAAAGGCGCGCCGGTTCGTACCCCGTGTGGCGCGGCAGCCTTCCCCAGTCGCCCCAGCTGGCGGGAACGTGTGCGGACGTTTTGCCGACGGACGTTTCACCGCCGGACGTTTCGGAGCCGGACGTTTTGTCGACCGGCGTTTCGCCGCTGGACGTTTCGGAGTCGGACGTTTTGCCGACGGACGTTTCACCGCCGGACGTTTCGGAGTCGGACGTTTTGCCGACCGGCGTTTCGCCGCCGGACGTTTCGCCGCATTATGTCAGAGAGAGAGAGAGAGCTTACTTACTTCTCAAAGAATGAAAGTAACTACTAGATTACACAATAATTCTTTATTTCAAACAAATTTTACACACAGACTTCACAGACAGTTCACTTTGATTGTCACAGATTATGAGCAACAGCTTTGAGAAAAAACATTGATACAATGGCGAGAGAAATGTGTGAGCTAACGGTTCACATGAGGAGGGATAGTGAGAGAGAGTTCACTGATACATTGATACAATTGCGAGAGAAATGTGTGAGCTAAGGGGCGTCACACACTTGACTTCGGCTAAAGGTCCCGCGTGAAATGCCGAAATGAAGTGCCCCGCGCCGAAACGTCCGGCGGCGAAACGCCGGTCGGCAAAAGGTCCGACTCCGAAACGTCCGGCGGCGAAAAGTCCGTGTACCGGCGGGAATGGTATCTGACTCCATCGAGGGTTAGGGAAGGTAAGACAGCTAGGGAAAGAAGATGTATATCACCCTCACATAAACCTGGCCCAGAGAAAAGTGAGGTTTCTAATACCTCACGGCCCAACGACATTAAAAGATTAGGGGGACGACCTTTACCTTACCTGCTCTTTCTCTCTCTCTCACAGGCTTCAATCATTTTTCTCCCTGAAAATAAACGTCTGCCTGTATGCCTGCTACTCGATCCATTCGCCACACATATGATATGCCCGGATTACTCCAT
This sequence comes from Pomacea canaliculata, assembly GCF_003073045.1. Classification (NCBI taxonomy): domain Eukaryota; kingdom Metazoa; phylum Mollusca; class Gastropoda; order Architaenioglossa; family Ampullariidae; genus Pomacea; species Pomacea canaliculata. Next base: position 5,194,893 of record NC_037594.1, on the reverse strand, counting down.
TTCAAGATGACGTGTTATTTACAGTCGATAACCATCTCGCACACCAGATGTGTTTTATTCTACTAGGTTAGTTTCCTCCTTTACTTTTCTGTTCTTTTATTCTTCTCTCTTTTTTATTACTTTATCTCTTCCCACATTCCAAAGTCCATATATCGCACTTACTGCCGATAGAGTGGGGGCTTGACTAACTGGACACGTGTGGTGATGTATTTAATTACTCACCAGTCCCATGGTGATTACTCACCTCATTATTTGTACTACCCCACACAACCACAGTAGTGGCCAGAGTCGTGTTGATAGCTGTGGCTACCAGCCATGGAGACGATCTTCGGAGCCCGACACCACCTACTGTGCGAAGACGACATAAAAGTTCTGACGAACGTCTTAAGATACCGGGTACTGTTGTACCCCACTGACTGTTGTACCCTCCAGTGCACGAGACACAAAACCTTCCTAAAGTACTGAAGTACCTGTCCGTGCCGCAGGGCTTGAATAACTCGAACAATGCCACCTGTCTGACACTCGCCCCAAGTGAAACAAGAAACCACCATAAACTGTATCAGTGTATCTGCTAACTGCGTGAAAACTATTTGCTGGGAACATAAATCAAGTCGCATCTACGGCGCAACGCACACGGCACCATCATCTTTCAATCCCGTCACGTGGACCCGCTAATGAATTTCCGTTATAGCCAATCTGAAAATCATTAACGGACAAAAAAGCCGCACCAGCGACCTCGTGTGTTCTGTCTGGACTTTGTGAAAACTGTTCCTTGGTGAACTTATTTCCATTATGGCGACCTAGCAGGACAATTAGCTCGGTGAAAATTGTTGTCAAGGGTCTGACCCCAAGGGTCAAAGACGTCATTAGTGGGTAAAAACACACCAGAAATGTGCATGGATACTTTTAAGTTGTCAAGGCTACAACCGATGAGCAAATTACCATATATGAATTAGGCGGTGACTTTTAACTCTGTGTGTGTGTGATATCTCGAGAAACTGATGAGGTTTATTTTGCATCGAGCTAAACTAGGCTCACTTGAAAAATATAAAAATATAAATTGTACCCCGCTAGACTTTTAAAGTTCGGTAGTGAGGCATGTCCCACAACATCTCCTCACAGTTACAATAGCAAAGATCAGCATACAGATGATCTGATTCACGTGATCAAAGAGAAAAAGACAGGAGGGACGGAGTCTGTCGCGTGCTGCAGGAGACACCTGTACCTAATGCACTCAACATCGTCACCAAGGAGCACACTGCAGCCTCACACCTGGAGTGGGTACAACTGTTTAATCTGCTCTCACACTCTGTTCCTCCACCCGTCACTTACTCTTCTGTGTGTGCGCGTGGGGGAGGAAGCTTGCGCGCGCGTGTGTGTGTGAACCCAAAGTAAACACGACACAAAGAAACCTCTCTTGTCTTTTAAAAAAAAATGATCCTAAGGTAGAACAAACGCTAACTACTGTCACAGGCAACATCATTCTCTCTCTCTCTATGCAGTTCTACCTGTTTCACTTGATAGATTTTTTGGAGGGAGGGGGCGAGAGGGGGAGGGAGAGGGAGGGGGTAAGATAAGGAGAGATTAATTCTTAATTAGCCGCCGACACAAAGCAAATTAAAAAGGGGTCTCGCACAAACAAGAAGAAAATCAATTCACAAGTCACACACATGGCTGCAGGAGCATTTTTTATCGATAACGATCTCCGGCCTCAATGCTGCAGCATTTATCCGTTGCCTAGCAGCCGGTTACTTCCGTTGATAGGCAACGCGCATACAGCGCTCCTGGTTCTTCCGATTCTCGGGTGAAAGAAGTTACCATTTCCATGCTGTCCATGCAATGTAATCCTGCTTTAAAATCGTCTTTATTTGTCTTTCCTCCCAGCGATGCTTGCGCTACCAACCTGTCTACAAACTGAACATGTCGCGCCCTAGAAGTCGTTAAACAAGGTGAACCATCTGCAGTGAACTGATCTCAGCACTCAAAGCATTACTCCGTTGCTTGGCAACACCCTGCTTCTTTTGTCTGGCAGTGGAATTGATACAGCGTCTGCATGACTGCAGCAATTATACTGATAACCGTTTTTTTTTTTTTTTGAAAGAAACCACGTGATCTACTTTGAATTGAGGAAAAGTGTTGCAGAGGTGGGTTGTAAATCTTCTGCAGCTTACTGAGGTACACAAGACAATATTTGCTGCTTTATTGACATCGTGATCCCCGACAGAGGGTGGGAAAGTGCCTCGAAGGCAGGAGCTACGGTAGCTGTTGATGTTGCCAGGGCAAGATGAACCTGACATCTTTGTTAATGGCACAGTATCATAATCATAATCATGCATGCCACCGCACACTTGCCAACAATGAAGAGGCTGACAGCCTTGGAGCAAATCAGGCGGAGAGAACTGGGGCACAAGCTGACAGGGATGTCCGGAGGTGATGCGTGTCATTGAGACTGACTAAACAGATGACAATATGGAGATAAGAATATGGCGTGTCACTGACAGTGACACTGACAAAACAGATGACAATATGGTGAGTCATTGAGACTGACTATACAGATAAGAATATGGCGTGTCACTGAGACATTGCCATGATATAGCCTTAGTTGCTGGCATGACATAAAACACCAAAAAACAAACAAGTGTCACTGAGACTGACTAAACAGATGACAATATGACGAGTGTCACCAGATGACACTTGACACTTGTATGGACACGCTTGACAAGGGGCACGTACGACATGGCTCAAGGAGCGCATCAAAAACCACTCGGACCACTCGTATGGCAAGAGAGCCCTAAAACCTGACACAAACACGAGGTAGTTTGCGGTACCCCAGTGAATAGTGCAACAGACTGGGGTACCTCAGTAGGTGGCACCCCAGCTCACTGTTAGCGGTAACACAATACATATCCTTCCTGACAAAAAGAGAGAATAAAAGGTATAGTAGCACTGAGGTTGTCCTAAAAGACTTGACTACCGGCCTCAGCCAGAGCAAATAATTGTAGAGAGAGGATAGCAAAAGGCAAGACACAGTCATCAACTGGAAAGGGAGTGAGAAAATGGCTTTTACGCCGAGACAGCAACCAAGTCTTATAATAATATCACGGCAAAGCTTCAAGCCTTGTAAACAGGTCACACAAGGCAAAAAACAGTGAGCATCGGACGAACTCAGGGTCACCTGATCTTCACTGTTTTTGGTGACAAGCGCTTATCCCTGGTGTCATCAGTCTCCCCCACCCGCCTAGGAGGCAGCCAAAGTGTCTCCTCGAAACTGCGAGAGACGGTCGACAGGATCTTGTTAAAACACAGTGTCGCATGAGACAAGTTCACGTGTCGATCTGAACATGGCGGTTAACATTTGCCCACTCTGTACCCAGCCAGTTAGCCCCCATGTGGCACTTGCCTCCTGTCTACATAGCTAGTTAGCCCCTGTACAACATGTTAGCACTTGTGGCCTGTACCCATCCAGTTAGTCGGCGCATGACATCTCCGAATGCAGTGAGCTGATTCAGGTAACACGAATAAAACCGTTGCGCCTGACGACGGTGAAAGAAGCAGCCTACGACCTTTTGCCACGCCCTATACATTCTAAACATTCTCCTTTTATTAACGAAATCTTGCAGGACGACAGTCTACGTATTGTGCAGTCGGGTAAAGTACTCGTAAACTCTCCTACCCGGCGAAGTCGGTTAAGCATGACGACACCCATTCAACGTCCATGAAAGCAGTGAGACGATATTATAGAATAGTGCTGTGATAGCACGAAGAAGAGATATTGAGTAAAGAGCACCACTTCGCGAGGAAAGTGAGGGAGGGGAGAGAGAGAAAGACATGAAAGATGCAACTGCATGCAAAGGGATACCTCACTCACCGTAAGACAAGCGGAGGCCGTTTCCCACGTTTGTTAGTGTCGTCGCCCGTAATTCCAGACCACCAACAGGTGAGAGGATGCCAGATGGTCTGTACAGATCGAACGTTTCTGTAACTTTCGCCGCTACCTGTAGCGTGGTCCCGCCGCGCTGCTGCGCCGAGGACAGATATATGCACCGTGAGAAGCTTCTGCCGCTCACCTCTGACCCCAGGTCGCACAAACGCGCATGTCTCGTCTCGATTGAGCGAGCTAATCTCAAGAGACAGATCAAGGAGTCCGGTAGTACGTACAAAACTACCTAAGTTGTGGCGGACATACTGGGGCTGCGATTGGCTGGCTTTTTTATTTGCGATGCAAGTCACGTGATCCGTCACCACGCCGATACAGACGGCACGGTTGCGTGCGGTAGGATCGAGCGACCTGCAGGTGAGGTACGTTTGTGGCAGCTGGCTTGCAGTACATTCCATGGTCGGGTACATGTACCATTCTACCCGGTTTCAAATAAACGCAAGAAGAACGAACATGATGGTATTTCTTCTTGATGTAGCAGGACAGTGAGCAAACTTTATTAAGAAACTTTTTCTGGGCGAGCGCTTTAATTACTATATAGTATACAGTGATACCTCGGTTCTCGAACATAATTCGTTCCGGGAGGACGGTCGAGAACCAAATTGTTCGAGAACCGAAGCAATGAAACCCATAGGAAATAATGGAAACTGGATTAATTCGTTCCAAGCCCCACAAAATGCCTATTTACTGGTCTAATTTGTATATAATATGTAGAAAAACATGAGTCTCAACAAGAAATAAGAAATAAAAGTGTATTTATTAAAGCAAAAAAAAAATAAATAAAATGTACTGTACAGTACAGTAAATTGTGTTTCATTTACTGTACCTGTACCAAACTTTATGGCAGGAGGGAATGAATGTGGAGGGAGGAGGGAAGGGGGATGGTTATTGTCACTGATGACGCAAGCAAGGCGCGCTGGGCTGAAATGAACGCCATTCGGCTCATCTCGGACGTTCGGATGTTCGAGTTCCAAATATTTGTTCGGATTCCAAGACAAAATTTTCTCGAATTTCCTGGTCGAATACCGATTTGGTCGAAAGTCAAGGCGTTCGAGAACCGAGGTATCACTGTATTAGGAGTTCTGCTGATGACATTAAGGAATTTCTTCATTGCCAACAAATGCACATTTTCTATTATGCTAGTATCTGCACTCAGATCCCCAAGAGATAGATCATTATGGACTTGATATCGTCAATAAATGTTTCTAAATAGGATGGATTATGCACATTAAAGGGCCAAAGTATCTTGAGCATACATGCACAGACAATTTGAGCTTCAGAAGGTATTGTAGTGCATGTATAAAAACACATGTAAAGTATGTCAAGATATTTTTGTCCATTTATAGCATTTCCAAAGCTTTCTCCCCTCACATAACCGGTTTTCCTTTTTGCAATGAAACCACTATGCCTGACTTATTCATATTTATTGTAAGATTTGAGTTTCTGACAATACGACAAACATGCACTTTCTAGCTGGTTTTGAAGTCCAGTAGAAGGTAAAGGTAAAGGTCGTGCCCTATTTTTATTTTTTTTTAAGGTCGTTGCATGAGGACTGAGGTGTAAAAGACCTCACTTTTCGCAGAGCCAACTTTATGTGACATTGGCGTAGGATTGGGTAGGAAGATGCTCGGCTTCTTGTTGTTGTTGTTGTGAGGGGAGGGGGAAACTCCATGGTGACACAGTGAACGACGTTAATTGGCACTCACACATAACGGAAACAATAAGGGGGTGCGTGAGTGCAGCCATGCACACACATGTGCGTACTCAGTGGTAACATCACAACACAGCGACAAGACAACTCTCAACAAGAAACAAGACATTGAAAGAATGATTCATCCGATTATCGTGATCACAAGAAAGTGAGTCATTCAGAATAGGATAAACTTCATAATCATATTAATCACATTCAAGATTTGCAAGTCAGTGAGCAACCCCCCCCCCCCAAAAAAAAGCGTCTTCTTTGACACGCCTTGTTTTTACAGTAATCTAATGTTTCTTTTTCCTTTCTTTAGATCGGGGGCTATGTTTAAAAAAAAAAAACAACCTTCTTTTGTTTATTCTGCTACCCTCCCAAGTAAAGAGTTGTCATTCGTCTCTTTCTCTCGACCTAGGTTTATCTGGAGCCAGGTACCCGTTCCCGATAGCTGAATCGACTGGGGAAAAGTTTGTTGCGCAACACAGGATACCGAACCGGCGCGCGCCGAGTGCTGAGGTAGAGAGACCGAGAGTAGACAGCCATTGCATCACGTCGCGCCGCCCTCAACAACGTGACCTACATAAACACATGCAGCGTGCGTTGCTAGGAGACGAGTGACCGACATTTGATAGCAACCATAGCTGAACTCTCCCGCGTCTTCCGTCACAAGCACGTGCTGTTGATCCCTTTCATGAGAACGCGATTACATTTGAATCATTTGATTGCCTCAGAACCGCGTGATGTTAAATTTATCCGTTTGCCGTAAACAGGTGCTGAGAAAACAATGAGTTGCTCCCAGACGGACTTCCGTGCTCCTGGGAAATATCGATTCACTGCCTCTTTGTAGAGAGCGGCGCAGAAGCATGTATTGTTTATCCGCAAAATAACACTTACAGCAGACGACGTATTCGGTCAAAAGAACGATTGTCTGTCAAGCGAGCACACCTTTACACGGTCTGCTGACCAGACAAGCTGAAACACTTTTGTATAGCACAAAGTCCTATATATAGCTGCTAGCCTGGAAAAAAATGTCTTAGAAAGTCGACCGAGTAGCTTCAATAATAGAGGGAAGGGTCTCTCAACGGCCAAAGAAAAGAAGGAAAAGAGCGTGCGAGAACGAGAGCGAGAGCACAACGAGAACTAGCGTGATCTTCGAACGAGAGCGAGATCACTGCGAGAACTAACGCGAGTTTACGAGGTTCAACAAGTGAAGAGATTTAGATCTTCTGCTACATGCTCCTCTACGTCGGTATATAAATAATAACAACAAGAAATTGCGTCTCCAACGAAGGATCGAGCTATCAAAAATAGCAACATAAACAGCCTCAGATTTAATTAGCTTGTTCACAGTTTCCAGAGGTGACACTGTGCCTTCTACCTTATTTTCACACAGGTTTAGCAGCATCTGAATGTTTACGGCCTGCAGGATGTAATCATGATAATGAATACTACAAGATGGGTCATAGTGCAGCAAGGATACTCTTGTTCGCATACATATTAAATATAGTTAATATATTGATATAGGTAGAACAGACAAAACACACACACACACACAAACGATTAAGTATAAAATACAGAATTAGTGCAAGAAGACTATAAAAAAATAATTTGGTCTATACGTTGGGTCTACTAGGGTTAAAATAAAAAAAATAATAATACATGCAATAAAAAGACGAAGATCAATGTAAACAATCTCTTAACCCCTACTGATGGTGTAGGCCTATGTTTATGTGTGAGAAGGTGTAGATGTGTGTTGAATTTACACGATTGTATGAGAATGGGGCCTGTCTATGAGATGAACATTTCAGAGCTGTGTACACATGAATGGTCAGTGCATCGCACTCCTTCTACAGAAAAAAATCCGAAGAGTGAAAAGAGGCCTGACATGTCCCCAGTGGAAGTAAAAAAAAAAAAAAAACATTTAACTGCCAGTAGTGTTCGTAAAATTTAATGAAAAAACAGCCCGCTGACTGGCCTGTTACTTTCCACTGCGGCCCACAAATTGAGTTTGACCCTGGTTTAGACCATTCACCCTGCTGCATGTGTCACAGTCGTCGCAGATTTGGCTACAATTACTGGAGGCAGCGGTAGTTCTAGTAGTGGTCGTCTACAATTCTTTGAAGACTGATAACTTTCTTTTCCTTTTTTTTTTTTTTTTTTTAACCTCCTGCCTTTTCATTTTGCTTTTGCGTTCAAGGCTTGTGGTGGTACATGAGTAACTGAGATATTACAATAACTCAGAAAAAAAAAACTGGAATGAACAAAATTAAATAAGTGTATTTTTGTCTCTTTATATATTATAATATAAATATAAGAAATAATTTAAATCATAATCTTATATTAAATCAGACAGCAGCCATATATGGGTTTGATATTGGCAATTTGCATAAGTCCACACATTTTGTCTAACTCCAAACAAATTTGGACGGAGGTGGACTATCAGGCAAACAAACATTACCCAAATAAAGGCAGTACTCAAGCTAGTCATGAATGTAGGAGGGTGAATGAAAATGAGTCAGCTATAATTTACTCATGCAGGTCATATCACCGCGAAGGAGTAAAATCTATAATAAGAAAGATTTCTTATCAGGCCTGCAGGCTCTTTCACAACAATAGAAAGTCCTTTCATTTTTAATTCATTTAGTAAAACAGCAGCACACACACAAGCATGCACATCTGGACTAAGCTGCCTCCACTAGACCCATTAATGCAGAAGTTTTTGATTCATCCAACCGGCTTCACATTGGTGCACCGACGGTTTTTGGCGAAGCAAAATTCGTGGACTCCCTGGTCTCCCTCCCCCATCAGTTACCAATTCATATCTCCCTAGGGTGCTGTTCTCTGTATGCTCGTTCTAGTGTTATTTTTTCTTGTGCAGTGTTCTTATTTCATGTGAAATGTTTTTACTGTTGTTATAGTGCTGCTACATGGCTGATTTTAGTGTTATTACAGTGTCCCAAGACGCGATCTGAACCCAGAGCCTCTCGATCTTTACAGTGGTGACAAGCGAGTGTTTGAACCACTACACCTCCGCGCCCCCCGTCTTTCAAGGAAGAGAGTAAACTCGAGATTCAGCGCGATCTAGGAGTGGTTCATGTGATGTCAATGAATAATAGGGTGGATCCCGATCCGTGCTGGCAGACACACCCACCCGGGCGTGAAACGACCGGCGTTGCTAGCAGTGAAGGACAAACACTTGTAGGCCGCGTGACAAGGTCGATTTCGCAACCGACTCTGTTCAGTGCTGGCTGAGTACCCGGGGTACATGACTATACCCTCTTGTCCCGTCGGCCGGCCGTACCGTCTTATGAAACATTGTTGGAGTTTATCGATTTCTGACCGCGGATTGTGCAAGAGTAGCAGTCTGCTTTCTTGCCGATAGTTTGATAATGTGACATTCATGCTCTCTTTTGCTCACAAAGCGCACGCGAAGATAATGCAAGCCTTTCAGCATGTACCAATATTGTGTGCACGTGAGAGGGAAACGAATAGGAGAGAGAGAGAATGAGAAAAAACTCCACTGCACTTTATTGTTTTGACCTTTGCTCCATCACGAGGGATGTAGAAAATGGAGTCTGCTGATAGCAATGGGAAAACTGCATAAATAATAATAAATCGTAAGTAAACAAGATGTCGAAGAAAACAAATATGTTGCTTTTCAGGCGGTATAAAACAAAAGCAGCCTGAGAGATATAAAAAGTGAGGAGAGAGAACGTCTCTTTATCACGGGGAGGTGAGTAGAAGGAGGGAGAGACATTTATTCTTCAAATGGAGGACAAAGTGGGTCCTGTTGTTGATTTTGTTTACCTTAAAAAAATTGTATTATTAAAAATCTCATATCTTCCCGTTTCGATCTTAATTTTAGATATCGTGACAATAGGGGTGCAGGGTGAGAATTCTGTCATGTTTGTCTATGTGAAAACATCCGTCTAGAACGGCAGTTGACAACCATGTCTCTACTTCTATAAACTTGTTTTTAACACATGCATGTTGCGCGTGGAGCACTAGCATGTGTGATGACCTCCACATCCGCTATGTTCTATCCAAATCCCTATCTGTAGAAAGAATAAGGATAGGAGTGGGTGACCTGTGTTCCACTTAGGCCGCGCTGACTGGCTGTGTGGGTCAAGAGTACGGTATATAGTTCTGCTAGGTATTAATGTATTAGTGTTTGCGTGTCTACAGAGGGAGTGATCTTTCAGATTTTACAAGCTACACAACTTGTTCAAAACAAAGACATGTCTACCATCAGAGAGTGCACAGTGCACTTAATGAGGGGTCATTCAATGGACACATTGCGGCGTTCCTGGAAGTAAGAATGGGGGGAAGGCTAGTCGATTTAACTCAACAAGTCAATTCTATCACAGCGCTAAGTCGATTCGATTAAATCATCACTATGCGGTATTTCGGCCACGAAATAAGTGAATTTTGATGTTTTTTCCCCCCTTTTGGTTCACACACTTACATCTTGCTCTGGGAGTGTCAATATAAATCAGTTTTCACATTTTGAAAGCTTTATGCTTTCATTTGAAACATAGATGTTTTTTTCCCCTTGTATATTGTTCTGAGGTTGAGTCATGATTAAAGTGACTGGTGCATGTGCGGCTGAATCCCAGAATTTGTAAATGATCAAATTGACTGGAAGCCTAAGAAAGCACCTGTCTGCATTTGTTTCTAGGTGCAGTGTTGTAAACTGAGAGATAGAAACAGTTGTGTGTAAAGAAAACTCAACAGGAGATAAAATGACACATGTACACCTTCAGCAACAGCTTTTACAGTCAGGTAATATGTTCCTACATATATTTACACAAAAATAATCCAATCTGTTTTTCAGTACATTCAAAGACTGACACGTATATGTGGTTACCACTCTCATGTGTCATGCTATCAAAATCAAAAACAGGAAAATTACAGACTGGACCTGGTCATAGTAAAAGGTCCCATAATAACAAACTAAAACCCCTATATTTGCATTGGGAATTATATTCTCTAAATCAGACCAAGCCTTCTTAACAATTCTGATTTAATACATTTCTATGCAACACCACAGAGAGTTTAATCTGATTTGGATTGCAGCACTTCTTCTATGCAATAGGAGATAACTGAATAGAAAATTTTAAAGATAACTTCAAGATTAGCTGCTGGTAAGCAGCAAATGCTGAGCACTTAAAGAGTTTAGGACCGAATGAAACATCCTGTTTCTTCCATCCCCTCCACAACCTTAAACACTCTAGATAAGAAGTGAATGAAAACAATAGTCCAGTCTCTGTTTGAAGTGATGATTGGTACATCACAAAGTCAACTCCCTCATCACTTTATCAGCTTCGCCATGTTGATCATGATTTCAGAGCATCCTGTAGTTCTCCATTTTCTTTCATCTCCTATACACAAAACAACAAGGATCTAGGACAGTAATAAAAGGACTACAACAGAACACCAAAAAGGAAAAAAAAAGGACGCAAGCTGAAAGATGGTACATAAAATAACAATAATAATCATAATAAAGTTAATTTATAGAGCGCTTTATCCCACCATCAAAGGTTAGCTCATAGTGCTTGATAAAAAATATAAACAAATAATAATCCCCATTATTGTGTCTCAAAATAAACTTTCTCCATAAACCATAACCATGAATGCAAATGCAAAATGCAGTTGTCTCACCTTGATAATATCTAGCCCACCAAGTAGTTCTCCCTTCACATAAAGCTGGGGATAGGTGGGCCAGTTTGAGAATGCTTTCAGCCCCTGTCGAACCTCCTCATCAGCAAGAATATCAAATGTGTCATATTTCACTCTGTTTGAGAAGCAGACAAGATTTTCACAGACTAGGGCAAAACAAGTGTTAAGCAGCAATGCAACTTTGTTCACATACTTCTCACCTTCTGTTGTCGGACATAATTCTAACTGATGGGAGGAGATATAAAGGATATGTAAAGATCTTAGCACTATAAAAATATTTACTTTATACATATCCATGATCAACATCTCAACTAGTATAGCAAATCACGGAGGAATATCAAGAAGACAGCTAAAAATTCCAAGGGTTTCTGGCCTTGACATTTTTTATCTTTTTGTTATAGCAGACATCCTCATGGCTACCCTACCGGTCTATTATGCAAACACGGTCCACAAAATATTCATTTGAAAGCCTGTGTGTTTTTTGAAATGAAGGTTATGTGTTTAAAACTGATATGCTTTTTCCTTTCTACGTTGAAAAGAACTTATAGCCAGCCTTTTATTGTACCCACCCTGTTTCATTCAGAATCCCCACCATGGTTTTGCTGAAGCCACAGCGAGGATTTTCTGGACTTCCCTTCATAAACAGCATGACTGAAGCCCTGTTTGTGAGATCTTTCAACCTGAAAAAATGCACCCAGAAAACCCAGCAAATGAGACAGACACAAGGATAACTAATATTTATTTTTTACAGGTTAATTTTTCACGATGTAACAGGCTCATTATCTTACAAGATGATCAACAAACAAGATAATTTGATTCATGAAAAAAACCCGTTTATAGCTCCCTTCTTGTGCCTCTGTCTGAAACGAATCACCCATCATACAGAGTGCAGCCTAAGCTCATGGACAGGCATACCTTGCATTCAGATCAACAGAAGCAGGCAAGATGGACTTCAACTCTCCAGACTCTACCATCTCCTTAACAATGTCAAGCCCACCTATTAGCTCTCCATTAACATACAGCTGTGGGAAAGTTGGCCAATTGGAGTATGCCTTCAGTCCTGGAGAAATCACGTGACGGGTGATTAATTTACTTATTTTAATCTGCAATCTCTGATTATAAGGATTCTATATCAATATCCTTGGAGTGATTATATCAATGGGATATTTTCACTTGATAACATAAAACTATGGTTAAACTGCAGGGTCAGCATATTTGACTAGCCCATGAATGCTACTGGAGTGAGATCAACTTTGCATGTATGTACATTTATTATAATAATATACAGCATCTTTCCAAAGATTTGCTCAATGTGCTTTACATAAATCATACATAGACTAAATTATCAACAACCGTGCACCTATATTCGCAGGTGTGTTTACTTTTACAACATTCACTCATACACAAAGTAAACAAAGAATGCATTATTGAAAGCTTCTACGCAGTAGTTGAAAATATGTTTAAAACTATAGGGACAAAATGTTTTACAGAACTAGCAAGTTGACATCCCATTTACAATCTCCAATCTATGCTGTAGCATTCAACCTTGACCAAGTTTGCAGCACTGCTTTGTGACTTCTGATAATAACAGGTGCTTTCTTCAGCAGCAGCAGCAGACAATATACCCAAGAATTACTGACAACTTGGCCGTTCCTATATCATCAGTGCTACTCTCGCTTTCTTTTTAAATATATTTATACACATACACAAGGCAAGAGTCACAACCTATAATAACACTGAATTGTGACCACTGACAAAGATGCATAACTTCAACACCACTAAATATACTGCATGCACTATACATCAATTAAATTTCAATCTCCTTGCACTAAATAATCTATCCCACAATGTTCACACTGTACATTGTTTTAAAAATTCACCAAAAGATAGCAAAAGGGCCATTACCTTGTTTCGCTGTCATATAAAATAATATAAAATGTGCACCACCTTATATATTTACACACCTTGCCGAACTTCTTCGTCTGCCAGGATATCAAAGGTGCTGTACTTGATATTTTGCTGATTCAGGAGCTCCACAATCTGTCGGCTAAACCCTGAAATGCATTAGTTCTCTTGAGAACATATGACTAACTTACTTAAGTGAAGACTGGACCAGAGGAGAAGTGGATATTGAAGTGGTTAGAGTACTGCATTCAAGGCTGAAGAAATGAACACTATCTGGTTTGATACCTATGTGATGCAGTGTACCTCCCCCAGTTGACTGAGCCGTTGAAGAGGTACTTTCTCTCTGAGAGTTGGGGAAAGGGAGAGAAATGAAGGAGGGAAGCAGGGCATAACTCACATAAAATAGTTCTAAGGTTAGTCCAGTCACTAATACATCACTAACATTAACACATCACTAAAACTAACATATCACTAATAGCTCTTGTGACCAAAAAGGTTAGCTCATTGACATCAGACCGGAAAAATGTTATGGCAATACTTCAGCAATTATCAAGTTTGTGTGACCCACCTGATCCATCATATTTAATAATTTTATTTTACTACAAAACTAAATAAAGAAAAGGAGACAAAATCCAGTTACATGGAAAGGCAGATCACATTGGTAAAAAGATGTTCATTTAAAGATTTAACTTTACCATCTGTTTAGTTAAAGTTACATAATGAGCATGCATGATCTGCTTAAATTTAACAACAGAGAAAAAAAATGATAGTGTTACCACAGCGTGGCTGTTCTGCACTTCCTTTCATAAATAATATAACAGGGGCAGAATTAATCAGGTTCTTTAGTCTTGTATTCAAGTCCTGGTGACAGAAAATGCAATAAATTTTATAGAAGAAAATAGACTATTTCAATGGTGGATGTTAAATGGAGTGATTAACAATATGATAGACAAACCTGTCACTGCTGGCTATTGTAGTTCATGTGGCTTTCATATTAAAACACAAGGACTTGAACACTCTTCCCACTCCACACACACATACACATAAACATAAATGCACATGCGCAAGCACATATACAAAACACAATGTATGATGTGTACCTGAGCAAGTGAAGATCCAGTAATTGGCTGAGGATCTTGTTTGGGCAAAGCAGTGGCATGTTTTCCCACCTTCTCTGTCAGTTCTGCAGCTTTTGCTCCATCAAGCCTATCAATCTGAACTTTATCCTGTCAAGGAACAATCCTAGTAAGTACATTATTAAATACAACAACTAAATCAACTATAATGCAAGACGCAACCTATAGGAAGTACTCGACTTTGTAGCCATTTGCATAGTATCTTAAGCATTTAATCAATCATCTTCATCTGTTTAAGTTATCATTCAGTTTGAGGTATCTCATTTATCTGAAACAGAGAATAGGTTAATTTAAAAAAGAAAGAGTAATCTTACATATGACATATTAAACTATTAAGATAAAAAAAAGGTTAGCATACCTTAATGAAAATGAAAGTTGGAACAGCAACAATTTGGTATCGATGTGAAACATCTGCCAGGTCTTCTGCTGCCACCTGTTAAAAATTATTAGTGGCTTATCAAAAATATTGTCTCTTAAATTTGCTGAAGATGCAGTAGATGCTACTGCCTTTAGAAGGGAGATAATTACTTTTGCATGAACATATCTGAAATGAATTATGCCTGTAAAAGAAATAAAATTTTTAAAAATCTATCTAGTTTTATATTTCACATGTCCTGACAATGCATACTGCCCAGGGCTTAAATGGACCTTCTTGATGGTTACAATCTTTAGGCTAAAACACATAGCCAGCTATTTCACTTAATAATGTTGGTAAAAAGCAATAAGTAATAAGACGTAAAAATGATAATTAAAATTGTGTTTATAAGCTGCTTAAAATATTTTTGTCAGAGCTATGTATTTTTATTAAACCTAACCATGACAATAAAGAATTGTCCTTATTGACATCATTTATATGAACTGATTGTCATTATATGCATAACTTTTTTCCTCAGAAAATTAATGCTGGATTTAAGTAGATCTAAAAAGTGCCAAATTCAAAAAGCATGAACAGAGATTCAAATGTAACACTTATACAGTTATTAACAGGTCTGTATAAGAATATGACATGCCTGTAGGAAGTTGGCCATCCTACCTTCATAAAGATAACATTGACAAACTGCATGTCACGAGCAAGTTCCTTCATCACATCATCCATCTGGTTACACTGTGGTGCCCAGTCGGCCCAGAAGTGAACCACAACTAATTGGCTAAAACAAAATAAGTAGGAAAAAAGTAAGTGGAGTGCACAACTTAAAAGTAAGTTGCAAGTTTCGTAATCAGAACATCTGATCTGATTATCATGTAATCATCAGATCTCTTGTGCCACAATTAATAACGCTGCACATCCCAGAGCTCTTGACCACATTGTGAATTATCTCACACATAACACAAAATAGCCCCCAATGATGACCAAACAGATATGCTCCTCTGCAAAAAGAGCTGCATTACTTACTTCTTTGATGTTTAGTGTTAAATGTCTCAGATTTATAACTTATGTTTGGGGAAGGGGTCATTTGGGTAGAACTATAGAATAAATATTTTCTGACATCTCAGCAGGATGGGCTAGACTGGCTAATGAAATATGATTCTTATGTAAAATGTTAGCAAGATGATGGTCTAGACAGCATCATGATGCTGGCATAGTCAGCAAGATGGGCTAGACTGCTAATAATTAAGTAAAGCATCAATATATCATATGTGAGCCCTACAATTAAAACCCTAGCAATCTATAAGTTTTCCTATCTCTAACATTAATTTCATGAGAGTTTTAGCTGACTTTTGTTTTAATATTAAGTAACTAAAAATGTGCTAGCATGACACAAAGCTGATCATACATTAAAACACTTTCCTTTCGGCTCTCCAAGAAATATATAACACAAAAAGCAGAAGATACTCTTTTAGAATCTTAAGGCTTGTAAGCTGTGTAAGGTTTAAGCACGACTTCTTTTTAGTACAAGAAATAAAGAAGTAAGATAGTCGAGAGTGAGCCCAAGAATTTTATTTCAAGCCAAGGAGAATCAGTGAAACGGAGCGGGGTATACTAAACCAGCAGAAAATACTTGATTAACTGTGTTTACTGCTACATATCTTACCTTCTTGCACTGACAAGAAGGTTGTCAAACTCCGCCACATCTTTGACTATCTTTACGCCGGCCATGATGAAAGTACTAAGAGTAGTTTCCCCTTCAATCACGAGCTACGTCGCGTAGCGTTGTTTCTACGAGGACGGCGGTCCCAGTGTCTGTGATTTTTACTCCATTCACCCAAGTGTGTTCAGTTCTGATAAACTTTGTTTTACAGACAAGTTTCTTGACTATCGAATTGAGGTGTTGAAGATTTCTTTAAAATTAATATTCAGATTTATTTCAGCGACGTCTCTTTTTTGTGTGTGTGAAGAAAATTATTTTTTTAATTAAGTATATGGAACTTTACTACAAAGTGAAGGCTGTTATTAAACATGTGACACATCAGTTTTACAAAATCCCTCTGAGTTAGAGTTATCAAAGGAAATCAATTCAGGCAATCGTAAATAATATATATATATGGAATGGGTCAAGTTTTGACGATACAAATTGAAAAAGGTCTCGTGCAGCATGCAGTCCTCTCAGTCAGATGGATCGACACGCCCAATGCATGTTGGGTTAAAAATAATCATGATTTCTACACAGGCACAATCAGTTCATAGTGTCAATGAGTTATCGTTCTCGGGTCTGATAAGGGGGACGGCGAAAGAGAAAGAAAAAAAAAATCAAAGAGAAACAATTAGGATCTATTCAAATAAGTAGAGGCTAGAGCGTCAAATGCAGGTGGTTTCTAATGTTAATCGATGTTATGTAACCAACACTTAATTCACTCTTGATCTGATGGTTATGTTAGGGGTGGGCTAGTCGTACAAGAACACAACAAAGATCGAAATTGCCGCACAACTGTAGATTTTATTCAGTTTCACTCGTCGGCTGGCCTGCCGTTTCTCACTCTCACTTAATTCCAAGTCAAAAAAGCCTTTCTCAGATCTATCTCCGCCGAACATTCCAGGGCCATACATCCCATTTTTCCGCGGTTTCCTCACAACCTTTCCAGCGCCCCCGTGGTGCCCAGTGGTCACACCGACCCCAGACTGACAGGTCTTTGTGTTCCCAAATGGCTCAGGCAATTGCGTAACTTCTGGCGTAACATTATAATAGGTCAAGTCGTCATTGGCCGCGGGTGGGCAGATCAAGGCCGGCTATTACACAGCCGGCGTGAGAAAGGGACAGATATAAGAGTAATCTCCCGTGTAAAAAGTTTGTTTTGTGGTGGAACCACGGACGAATATTAGGTCGTTGTGGAACAGTCCGAAGTTACTACAGTCGCGAGCTCAGTCCAGAGCAGTGCAACCAGTGTTTAGTCCGGACTAGCAGGGGACTAGCTGTAAGTATTCGTGATCGTGTAGCTATAGAAAAGACAGGTGTCATAATAATAATAGCATGTTTTTGGTGTATAGGACCATTATTGTATTTCTTTGAAATAGTCCTATTACTATTTTAACTGTTTTTTTGCCATGAGGTTTTGCAGCTCAGATACTCGTGCTCAAAATGTATATTACCAAAGTTATGTGTATCACTGCATGGATGTGTGGCTTTCTTAATTAATTACTTTTTCCATTTTTGTTTTGTTTGTGAGGCTTTACGATAAGTAAACATGATAAAAAGGACTGACCACAAAAGTCCCGAATGGCAAAACCACAGGCTTATATAAATTTCATACTGAAGATTTTGTTGAGTTTTATGTTCAGTATATTAGATACTATTAAACTACATTGCCTCTACTAAAGTCCTAAAATACATAAAGGTTTCCTGTTCAGTATTTATCTGGAAGCTGAATAAAAGATTTTTACAAGTACAGTAATCCTTTGCGCTTCACCTTTTGCGGCTTCACTATTTCGCGGTTTTTATAAGAAATTAATGGGAAAATAATTCGCGTATTTTCTGCAAGATTTGATCAGTGGAAAATATAAATATATTATGAATTTTTAAATGAAAAGAAAAAGCCCAAAGTGTATCAAAATATAGCACTATACAATTTTTTACTTGGGTGTTTGGCAGAGGGATTTTGTTGGTTTATTGTTCTATTACAAGTACTGGTTTACTGTACAGTACATATTATGAGCTTGTTTTGTTTGCTGTAAAGGTACAATACATGTGCAGAACAGTGTGGGAATGGTTATTGAGGAGATGGAAAAGGTTTATTTAGCGTAAAAGTATGGGGGAGGGTTTATAAAGCCTGAATATAGTATATAAATAAATATACTGTTTCTAGTTCTTGGATTTTCGGTTATCGCGGGTGGTTCTGGTGCGCATCTCCCGTGATAAACGAGGGATTACTGTATACTGCAAGGAAAATGCAATACTGAGTTTCAAATTTTGTAGATAAAGATAATGGTAATACTTAAAACTCGGATCAATATGATTAACTTGACATTACATTCTTGAAATGAGGACAAGTGTCATAGCATAGGTGGCTTAACAACTCAGTCAGACAAATTCGCATTCTTTCAAAACACAATAAAACGATTGCCTGATGCTGCCCAGATCTTGCTGACAAAGGAATGACTGACATCCAAACATCTTTAGTTCTGTGTTTGTGGTAGATTAAAGGTTTTGTGGTATGCAAAGCATTTTTTAGCTTCAATCTCAAAACTCTAGATTTGATGAATGCTGTCTAACATGTTCACTATGTTTCGTTTTGCTCAGGTCCTTTGAAGAGAAATGGCTGGAAGGAGGCATGAATATGCTGGCCTTATGAACTGGCTGGCCTAAGCAAATGTTGCTGTAAAAGTTATGGTGGCTGCCACAACAAGCTATAGGTGCCATACTCAGTAGTTAAGCAGTGGGCCTATATTAGGGACTTCAACTGCAAGAAAAACAACTGCCATCATTAACCACAGTTAATCCAATTTACCTACTGTTGATCCGGCACCAGCCTGGTATCAAGGTCTGTACTGGAAAATGGATAGCCATGTGGCAATTAAGGTTAATTTCTAAGCAGGCTTACCTGTCAGCTAAGCCAAACTGTATGTAAGGAGTTTGCTAGTCCTAGGATAAAAATCAAACTTAAGTAGTTATTTCCCCCTGCTTGTTTCAAACAGACCTGCTTGCTGCCTAGGAGTTTTGAGGCATTTGTTGTAAAACGTTTAACTGTGGCACAAAGAAGCCTAATGAAGTGGCAGTTGGTAATGGCCTCATTGGCAAGCATTGCTGAGGAGTTTGGACGAGTTGGGATGGTCTTTAAAACTGGCTGAAAGCGCGCTTGGAGCATGTATAGTCCTACTGATAATATGTGTGGTTAAGACATTTTGACATATATTATGCACTTCAAAAAAAAAAAAAAGGTACATAATTAAATATTTGTTCATCAACTTTAGAAAACATTTAGTTGGTATTTCCAACAAATTCCTCCAGTGAGACAATTATTTTGGGGAGACATTTTACAGGAAGATTAAGTTTAAAATTTAAATTATTGAGTTGGGGTAAGAGTGGGTGTTTGATTCTTGTGGAATAATTGTGAAATGCACTTATTTGATATTTGTTGTATTTGTCATCCTTGCACACACAAATGTTTGGTTGTATTAATAAGAGTAGATTCATAGAATAATTCTGTTGTTTTAAAGATGCAGCAGCGAAGTCATGAATCTAGTGACGTCAAGAGCCTTATTAATGAGTTGTCTTTGCGGATAGGTGAAGCTAGAGAAAGGAAAGGTAAGCAGATTTGAGAGTTGGATGTTCCTGCACCCTACTCATGGTTACCTTAATTTTCTTCTGACAGTTTGTTGAGATGGAATGTGTTGGTGGATGCGTTTGTTAGTACCCCATTAAGCTAAAGTTATTCACATAATATGCAGCACTCCTTTCATTTTTTTGGCCTGTGTCTTTCTCTTAAGTGATGCGTAAACAGAAGAGAAGATTAAGAGAAGTAAATGGTTTGCTGATTCCCAGTCTGTAAGTGGGTAATTACTCGTTCCTCCTGCCCTTCTTCGTCATATATGCAGTTGCTTTGATACAGTGAGAAACTATCTTTGGCTGTTGTTATAAGCATTATTGTAATTCTGCAGATGTAGCGGGACAGCTTACCATCCAATCTTGTCCAGGGAATTCAGTAAATGGAGTTAAAAATGGCACAAACTGGTAAGCATTTTGTTTGTTTGTGATGCTAAATATGTAATGTGGCTGTAAAGCGTGTTTGAGGAAGCCGATATCTGTTAGATGCACTGATGTCTAAATTTGAGAGGCTTACACTTGATAAAGAAATGGTGCAGCAGGCTTGACCCAGCTTTCAGAAATTTGGTAGAGAGTTGGGAAAGGAAATAAGGGAGATGAGATGGGCTCTGCCCTCACTTTTTATATATTTCCATATTAAATGTGAAAAGGTAAGTAGTAATTTGCATGTTGATTAAGCTCTGTATTAATGTGTGTAATGGCTTTTTAGCAATATTTTCATTTTTCTGCATAGTGCTTTTGCCGCCTTCATCTTGTTAGTTCTGAGTTCAGATTTTGTTTTTGGGCATGATGTTCGATCTCGCAAAAGTTATACACATCTTCACAATATAAACACAGTGGCTTTAGTTTAATTTTCAGGAGATCGTTTTGGGGAAATATCACAACATTCCCATGCAAATGCCTTATTACTTTTTATTTCGTTTAGAAAGTGTCTGTCTCTTTAGTTGTAAATTTTGTTAATTTTTAGTACCGATCTTTTTCAGGTATAATCAAGCTTTTCCACCACTCTCAGAAATTGGCATCAAAACTCAGACTGCTTGTAGCTTGGATACTAAACATAGTGTTTGGTACTCTAAAACACCGCCAACATGCGAGCCTATAAAGGAAACATCACAGAAAAATGAAAGTTCAAACGTAACACAAACTGCAGAGATGTCCCCTAAGAATGGCCTGCTGCACAAAAGATCCAACAGACTACCCTGTGAAGGTAAAGAAAATGAATTGCTGCCAGGGAAAGGTGAGCAGAAAAAGAAAATCTCTCAGTCCATGAAAAAAGAGCATGCATGGCAAACACAAGGCAGAAAGTCTGTAGAAAACTTTGTGGGAAACTATAAATCTTTCGTCCATGATTATCTTCGCCGTACTTCAAATGAGAGCTTCTGTAGGAAAGCAGAACAAGATTGGATGAGTTTCATGTACAGTAGGCCCAAGTTTTCACCTAGACATTCACTCCAGCCTCTTGGGCAAAAAGAAGACAAAAGCTGGTACGCAGTACCGGTGGATAGTCTTCTATGTTGACAAATCCAGCATCGTTTGTACAGAAGAGGTGAATGTTATTCTCATAGCAGTCCAGACTCTCCTATAAATTGGCCTTCAAATCAGATGGCAATGAATATAATCCATTGACAGTGGCGTAGGAAGATGTTGGCGTTGGGGGCAAACTCCCTGCTGACAGTGAACGGCGTTCGCACTCGCACATTACGTAAAAAAGATGGGGGGGGGTACTGCACGCACGCACGTACACTGAGGTAGCATACAAACGCTGTTATTGTTAAAGGCAAGCAGAATTAAATAAGAAAAAACAAATTAAAGAATGACTCCCGGCTAACGCTTCACAACGCATACTGGCCAGGGTAGCCATCGGGTGGAAAAAAGGTAAATATTAATTAAGCCTACTCACCAACGGCTCGTGACACGCTTTGTTCTATCTCACAACAAACGCGGGGAAATGGTTGCTGGAACCCTCTTCTAGACACCACGCCAGTTCCAGCGACAGTACAACAGCACGTGGCAAACCGACTACTCCCAGAGACGGCACAGGTCTCCACCAGCAAAAAATTCATCTTCCGCCCGCCGTCTTCCCAGTCCACATATACCTGTGTGGCAGGTTTCTATAGCTTCGAGAAACCTCCAGAACCTTTCCCTACCCACAGGGCCAGCGTCCGCGAGATAAACACGTTACAAAGAGGCACAGCCCTATACCTGACTCGGTGTCCACACACCTGGGAAATAGCCCCATCCACCTCAAAGAGAACCAAGAGACCAGAGAGGAAGGGACGCAGGCTACCGTATAATTAAGGGCCATAAACTGGCCAGACCACCGTGGCCAGGGGACGAAACTAGGGTGGGAATGGCCGCAGGGCCACCCCTTCCTCGCTCCGCTACCCGACGGTGCTGAGCCAGCGATGCGACACGTTCTATGGCCATCTACCAAAAACGGACACATATATACAAACCAAACAGTATAACACAGATAACTTATGTTGAGTACCAGCCACAGTCGTTGATGATAAAAGAGTGCCCTTGTGTAGTTTTAGAAATGTTACTTTTGCACTTCCCCCTGAGTCGTAGATAGCAATAATACCAGTCTCTCTGTCTCTAAAGAAAACTACCAATATAGGGACTCGGAGTCTTTGCCTTACTTAGGTGAAGTCAAAGCCGTCAATTCGCACTAAACCGTTGGTGTCTAGTGAGATGGAAGTCCTCGTGCTTCGCTAGCTTTTCACAAAGTGTAAGGGTTCCTGTCTGATTGGCAAGACTGGGGTATTGGTATGCAACTAATTCGTTACTGGCTTTCTGTGTTCCCCATGACCAGTGCGGCCCCTATGGTTGTAAGCGATAGCAGATAATTTTAGGGCGACAGCGAGTGGGTGGGGGATGTTTTATGTTGGTCAAAGGAAAACCGCCAAAGAAAAGGCGTCGCATTATGGGGGAGGGGGAGGGAGACCACACTCGATGTACGTGTACTGTCCGGCTGCTTTCTTCGCTCAGGCTTCAACACAGCCTGCAATTAGCATGGCAAACAATACCAACGGACTGTCCCGATCTGATCGTCAGAGGTGTTAGAGCCTCCACTTGCCTCAGGGCCCGCTTTTGGTGACGGTGATGACCGTCTCCTCTCTACGTTCCCCTACCTTTCTTTGGTTCTTTGCTCTTTGTGAGGAATTACGTCTCAAATATTGGGGGGGCAAAAGGATATTCCTGCCCCCCCTGTATTTTCCTTGGGGGGGCGGCTGCCCCCGCTGCCCCCCTGGTTCCTACGCCACTGATTGAGTGATCAGGCAGATGGAATATCATTAGTGAAACAAAACATCCCTGACATTGGCAAAGAGCATCAACTGCGCTGCAATAATTTCGAAAGTGAATGGTTTGAAAGGACTGGAGAATTAGACGTGAAGGTAGTTCCAACAACAACGATTAAAGCTTCAGTGGATGAAGGTCATGGAGCAAATCTATATGTTGGAATGGAAGATGATGCTGTTTTTAAACAACTAAGAGCAGCTACGAAACCAACTCGCTGCAGGAAGCAGCTGTTCACTACTCAGACGAGTCGTGAGAGATCTGATCAGACCATGCCTTCCATTTTTGCAGATGATAAAACAGATTTGGTTGGCAGTTTACATGGGCTTACCATCCCTTATCTCTCAACAGATTCTGTATCTTCTTATGAGGATCACATACTGGTTAAGACTGATGTATTTGAACAACTTGATTCATCTTGCAGGTTGAATGCATCTGGCAGAAATGGCATGGATGTGTCAATACATCCAGATGATGCTGATATAGAATCTGTAGATGGGCCTTTTATGTTTTTAGTGCATCCTAATTTTCTTGGTGCCTTCGCCTAAAAGCATTGGATATGTTTTTTGTTTCGGCCATATTGGCAATATTACTGTACATTTTGTACTCTGATGTTTCTTTAAATAAATATGTATATGTTTGTGTGTGTTTTCTTTACACTTAATATACATACCCATGCAAATTTTTTCTTTTTATGTAAGAGGCCGGGTTTCTCAGATGAACTTCAAAACCTTTAAGAGCATAACGCCAACAATCTTCTTTTATAGAACATGTTTCATCTGAATACACCCCCTACTTTTATGTGAGCAGTCCGGTGGCGCAACGGTTAGCGCCTGTCACCAAGACAGTGAAGGTTGGCTGCATGCCCAGAGTTCATTTCTCGTCTCGGGCACGCTGTTCTTTCTCTGCACGTGGCATCTGTTTATAGGGCTGGCTGTTCTCCGTAATATAGCCTCAGTTGCTGGCACGGCGTAAAACACCAATCCCCCCCCCCCTACTTTTATGTGACACTTATTCTGCTCGAATGCCATTCTTTGCATGCATTTGTTTTTAATAATCGTTACATAGTTCGTCAGACATTTAAAAAAGTCTTCCAAACTGACAACAGAAAATAAAAATGCAAAAAGGAAGATATTTAAATGACAAAAAGTATGCATAGTAAGAATAACAAGAACGACGAAAAAAATTGGAAATAAACTATTTAACGTGTGCTCGACACCTCGTGTTTTCACAGATAACCTGGAAGCAATGTGGACATTTTTTTTCTATTACCCCTGACACACGCATGCTTATATCTAGATATACTTAATATATAACTAGATATATAACCTTATATATATATAATCCCCCTTCCCTACACAAACTTTTTTGCGATCCATTAGTTAACACAAGCATTTGACTGAACAGCACGACAGTTGCATCTCGCACTAACATTGGGTCATCCATACCAGCTCTCCGTGGCAGTGCTGTTCCAAATCCCCATGTCTGCCCTTAATTGGAAGAGAAGAGATTCTTCACCTCACATTCAATTGTAGAGGGCAGAGAAAATTTTTTATAAAACAGATCAGCATGACCAATATATTTTGTAGGCCTTTGTCTCACGTACGTTTGGATGATAGAAGGGGAGGGGGGAATGGTGTTTTACGCCGAGCCAGCAACTGAGGCTATATTACGGAAAGGCAGCCAGCTCTGTCAACAGATGCCACGTGCAGAGAAAAAAAACAGCTAGCGTGCCCGAGACGAGAAATGATCGAAAGTTAATAGTTCCCTCTTTAAAAGAATAATCCACCACCCACCCACCTACCTCTGTCTAAGATCGCTGTGTATAGAAGTGGGTCTTCATGAAATGGTTGACATAAAATTGTTCATATTAGAGAAAGAATAACAAAACAAAAAACAAGGTGCATAAAAAATTAGCTCCACCTAGATTTTAACATAGTCGATCATGTCAAACAAATGGTTTCTTGAAACTACTAGATTATATGATTTCGCTTGGCAGCCAATAGGTTTTCGTGAAAGGCTTGATAGAGAATTGATCATATTAGAGAACAAAAACATCCCAAAGCAAAACGCAAAAACAAAAAAACACACAAACTCCAAATTTTGAACAAACCAACTGTCAATCTTCAGGCTTCGTTCGTAACCACTACACTACAGAAGCATAGCTCACGATGCTCTCTAATGTAACCTACTTGTAGTTTAACATCGTCTGTGTTGTGTTGGGCCCTCATTTATTTTACCTTTACCTGTCATCAGTTTTAGGCCTTGAGTTATTTTGCCTGTCGCAGTTAACTTTATGCAGCCCTTCATAATGTTTAAAAGTTGTAGAATTAGCACTAGAACAAGTTTCATAGCTGGCAAAGAGCGTTGGCTTAGCACTCAAGTGTGCAAGGTCGCTTCGGAAGTTTTTCCCTTCAGTCAGACGTTTAGGAAAAAAAAAAAATCAGGATCATTTCTTTTTGCTGTTATGAATTTAAGCTTTCTTGGCTATTTTTTGAACTTTTACGAGTAGTGATTTGTGTATGAAGAAAGTGGTGAAATTCTTGAAATCTTGGATGATAATTAATTATAATAATACTGTAAATGCAAAATTTGTAAAGCACATAAGGAGCTATAGTATGCTAGCTCTTAACGCTTAAGAACAGGGATGCACAACCTATACGGCCCGCGGGCCATATCCGGCACGCGAAACTTCTGCCCACAGTGCAGGAAATCGGCATGTTAGTAATAAAAGAAGACCTTTAAAAAACGAAAAAAAGGAAGAAGAAGTATTTATCCCCACGTAGGGGCGTCTCTCAATCTTTTTTTCGATGGACGAACATTTCGATTCAGTGCTCTGACTTGGTGTCTCTACGATGCTGCCGGACAGTCAGAAGTTGGTTTCGGGAAAACAACTTCAAATATCCCACTAATTACTACATAATTAATGGTAGGCACAACTTGTTTCTAACAAAAATGGTATCTGCTCTATCTTTTTTTCCTTTTTGTATTTTTGCGGCGAAGTGGCCCGCGACACGGCTGTCCGAAATGGATATGGCCCGTGACATGGCTGTCCGAAATGGATATGGCCCGTAGGCCGAAAAAGGTTGGGCATC
Source organism: Pomacea canaliculata (assembly GCF_003073045.1). Lineage (NCBI taxonomy): Eukaryota > Metazoa > Mollusca > Gastropoda > Architaenioglossa > Ampullariidae > Pomacea > Pomacea canaliculata. The sequence goes on along the minus strand of NC_037594.1, from coordinate 5,168,449 downwards.
ACTGCTTACGAACATGAACGAAACTTGGACAACATACGAGGGACATTAAAAACAAACAAAAAAAACAACAACAACAAAAACAAAAACATATGAGCTACAAAAGAATAAACAACCGTACTAAACGAAGAATAAAATCAAATATAGAAAACACAAAGAGGAACCATGCAAATATAACAAGAGCTGAGATCTATGTATGCGCGTCTTATTGAAAAGAGAGAAGGAGGATGGGAGGGGCATACCAAAAAAAAAAAAAAAAAAAGTTGCGACAGACGACTGACAGTTGTTGTCGGTAGTCAAATTTGTGTGGTTCGATAGAGATATCTAGTACGATCACACAATAGAACCTGCATGAGTGGGTAGGGCGTGGAGTTGTGTTCCGTTAGTAAGCTGCCTATAATTAATGAACCGGGTGATAGAGATATAGTTCAGGTTTTTTTTATTTTTATTTAATCGGTCAGAATGAAATCCAAGAGCTTATAAAACTAGCTTGTGACTAAATTTGAAGCTCGGCTCAGTTTAATGCAGACCGCTGTTTGAATCACGGACGTGATACTTCTCCGTAGACGAATGGAGTGTTGACCGCCGGGTCACTGATGTTAAATTATATAGTTCCTGTTATCTTCTTCAGCCCGGTTAAATGGAATGTCCTCTAAGGTTAGCATAACGATATTCGTCGCCGTTAGAGCAAGCCTATCACTTCTTTAAACTTTTGAAAATACGCATGTGCTTGTTTTAATCAGTTCTTTTTTAATCGGAAAATCTACAACCGTTGCAACGTACAGCCGGGTACTTAGCAACGCTACCTATGATGTTCCTAAAGTATAAAATAGTGCCCGCTATAAAATTATTGCGCTAAATTTCTAATATCTTGGAAACAAAATATTGGCGCAACTGAGACCTTAAAACTATAATGAGATTTTGGAAGAAATTTATTAATCTGATGTTTACTAAGCATAAATTAATTAATTTAGACCTTTATCTTTAGCCCTATATTCATCTCGCTCTTATTTCCGGTGTAAGCACCCACTCGTGCTCCAAAGGTCATAAGCTAGCGATCGTGTCAGTCGAAACTACACTTTCGCTGTCTTAACTGTAGTTTCGACTGAAATAATCATGATGGATCTGCTACTTTTCCATTACGTAAGGCTGTGAGAGGTGAAGATGAACAAGAAAACTGAAGGAGTTTTGGCAGTCCTCCATTTCCCAAATCCAGACCAATGTCGGCCCCACTAGTGGTAAGTTGCGTCAGTTATGTATTTTACGCTATAAAACGTCTAATGTGTGCTTGTAGTGTTCACGATGTAGTTCTGATTGTAGTTCTCACGATGCGAAGTATTAAAATTAATTTGTGTTTTGTCATTTGAACTTAGTTTGCTCGGTTTGTTTGCGCTCCTTCTGTACCGTTTCCATGTACTTATGCACATCCTTTTGCGTAGTCTGATCAGAAAAACTCGAAACATTAAGGCACATGAACACATAAAGTCTATAGTTTACCACAAAAATATTTGTGTTTAAATAAGTAGCGAGTGTGGTGATGTTGATTTTCTTCTTGTTTTATTTGACAATGTTTGGTTATTCGTTTCTGGCAAAATACTGACCTTGACCTTGCATTAGAAGTATGGCGTCTATCCTTGGTAGATAGTCACAAGGTCTGTAAGTACTCGTGATCGTGTAACAATAGAAAGACAGGTATCATAAATAATAAACTACATTAAAGTAAATAGCATGTTTCTTGTGTATAGAACCATTATTGTTTTTCTTTGAAATAGCCCTATTACTATGTTAACTGGCGTTTTGCCATGAGGTTTGGCAGCTCAGATACTCGTGATAAAAATGCATATTACGCACCAAAAAAAAAAAGAAAAAAACCCCCATTAACATTTCAGTCAGCTGTATCACTGCATGGATGTATATGGCCACTCTAATGCTGGTTTTTCCATTTCTGTTTTGTTTGTGAGGCTTTATGATAAGTAAACATGATGAAAAGGACTGACCACAAAAGTCCTGAATGGAAATACCACAGGCTTATATACTTTTCAGACTGAAGATATCGTTGAGTTTTATGGCAAAGTTCAGTATATTAGATACTGTTAAACTATAATGCCTCTACTAAAGTCCTAAAGTACATACAGGTTTCCTGTTCAGTATTTATCTCACAGCTAAATAAAAGATGTTTTATAGATTATATGATTGCTCTCTCTTTATATAATCAACAAGAACAGTAATCCTTCGTGCTTTACATTTTGAGGCATCACTGTTTTTCAGGTTTTTTATGAGAAATTAATGGGAAAAATACAATACTATACAATTTTTTACATCATGTGTTTGGCAGAGTTATTTGTTTTTTTATTGTTCTATTACGGGTACTGTATTACTGTACAGTACATATTAATTGCTTCTTTTTTTATTTACTGTAAAGGTACGTGCAGAATAGTGTGGGAATGGTAATTAAGGATATGGCAAAGCTTTATTTAGCATAAAAATATGGGGGAGGGTTTATAAAGCCTAAATATAGTGCATAAATAAATACAGCTGCAGCAAAAATAACTGCCATCATTAACCACACCTACATACACTTTCTGTTATAGTTAACCCTTTCCTATCTAATTTTTTCATACATTCAACATACACTTTTAGTCTTTGAGTCACAAAAAGGTTAAATATTCTGAAAAACACGAGAGGCACAGACTGGTCTGTGACAACAAGTATGACCATTTGAAAACTTGGAAAATAAATCTTTACATTTCACAATCAAAACTGTGCCTGCTGTGTCTTTTTGTATTATATGTGCTTTATGTGTGCATTTGATCAAGCTTTGTATATGTAATTATAGCGACTACTCATCAACAGTGACAACCTTTGACAAGCACATGCCACCTGTACTAAGCAGAGTTTCACATACAATATTTTGTCCATGTTCCAGCAGACTGAGGCCATTTTGAAGACTACATCGTTATAACTTTAAATGATATAAGAAATTAATAGAAACTTATCTAGCATAATTCTTCTTCTAAAAGTTGATATAAGGCTTATGCAGCATGTGGAAATCTCAACCTTTATTATAGTATTAACATTATTAATAAGATGCAATTAAGGCAGCGTTTCTGACTGTTACTGTAAGTCACCAGCGATATGCCCGGAATGTGTGGTCTGCAGGAAATAGTGGTGTGTTTTTAAAGGGGGCAGCCAATTTATAATAGATGCTAGAACACTGCACTCTTTTGTGGTGGAGAAAGATGAAAATGAACACTACAAGGGCTTTGGTCTTTGCAGTATGCCTGGCTGGAAGCCAGCTTTCAAATCAACTGTTGCTTACAGGAAAGACCCTGAGAATTGTTTTATATATATTCTTCTAGCCTCTTGCCAACAAAGGAATGACTGACATCCACACATCTTTAGTTCTGTGTTTGTGGGAGATTAAAGGTTTTGTGGTATATAAAGCATTTTTTAACTTCAATCTCAAAACACTAGATTTGATGAATGCTGTCTAACATGTTCACTATGTTTTGTTTTGCTTAGGTCCTTTGAAGAGAAATGGCTGGAAGGAGGCATGAATGTGCTGGCCTTATGAACTGGCTGGCCTAAGCAAATGTTGCTGTAAAAGTTATGGTGGCTGCAACAACAAATTATGGGTGCCATACTCAGTAGTTAAGCAGTGGGCCTATATTAGGGGACTTCAACTGCAGGAAAAACAACTGCCATCATTAACCACAGTAAATAAAATTTACCTTCTGCTGATCTACCACCAGCCTGATATCAAGGTCTGTACTGGAAAATGGATAGCCATGTGGCAATTAAGATTAATTTCTGAAGCAGGCTTACCTGTCAGCTAAGCCAAACTGTATGTAAGTTTGCTAGTCCTAGGATAAAAATCAAACTTAAGTAGTTATTTCCCCCTGCTTGTTTCAAACAGACCTGCTTGCTGCCTAGGAGTTTTGAGGCAATTGTTGTAAAACGTTTAACTGTGGCACAAAGAAGCCTAATGAAGTGGCAGTTGGGAATGGCCTCAATGGCAAGCATTGCTCAGGAGTTTGGGACTAGTTGGGATGGTCTTTATCACTGGCTGAAAGCGCGCTTGGAGCAACTGAATGTCCCAGAAAGTGAGCTGCATCTACGATCAATTGTCAAAATCTTTCTCATGAATCACAAAGACCTGGAGGATGAAGAAACACATAGTGAAAGGAACAAAGTTGTTCTTCCTCGCAAAAAATCTGCCTTCAGATCTTCCCGTTCCATTGATGAAAGTCGCAAGTCAGTTGCTGAGACCTACATTAATCATCTCCTTGAGAAGCAGGTAAGAAGTAAAGAAATTTCTTTGGGAGCCTTTTTACCAGATGTTAAATATATGACCATTTTTTTTTTAATGACCATGAACATTTACCATACATGTATAGTCCTACTGATAATATGTGTCGTTAAGACATTTTGACATATATTATGCACTTTAAAAAAATGTACATGATTATAAATATTGTTCGTCAACTGTAGAAAACATTTAGTTGGTATTTCCAACAAATGCCTCCAGTGAGACAATTATTTTGGGGAGACATTTTCCAGGAAGAGTTAGTTTGACTTTTGAATTATTGAGTTTGGGTAAGAATGGGTGTTTGATTCTGTGGAATAATTGTGAAATGCACTTATTTGATATTTGTTGTATTTGTCATCCTTGCACAGACAAATGTTTTGTTGTATTAATATTAATAAGAGTAGTTTCATAGAATAATTCTATTGTTTTTAAGAGACTTTTCTTTTAAAGATGCAGCAGCGAAGTCATGAATCTAGTGATGTCAAGAGCCTTATTAATGAGTTGTCTTTGCGGATAGGTGAAGCTAGAGAAAGGAAAGGTAAGCAGATTTGAGAGTTGGATGTTCCTGCACCCTACTCATGGTTACCTTAATTTTCTTCTGACAGTTTGTTGAGATGGAATGTGTTGGTGGATGCATTTGTTAGTACCCCATTAAGCTAAAGTTATTCACATAATATGCAGCATTCCTTTCATTTTTTTGGCCTATGTCTTTCTCTTAAGTGATGCGTAAACAGGAGAGAAGATTAAGAGAAGTAAATGGTTTGCTGATTCCCAATCTGCAAGTGGGTAATTACTCGTTCCTCCTGCCCTTCTTCGTCATATATGCAGTTGCTTTGATACAGTGAGAAACTATCTTTGGCTGTTGTTATAAGCATTATTGTAATTCTGCAGATGTAGCGGGACAGCTTACCATTCAATCTTGTCCAGGGAATTCAGAAAATGGAGTTAAAAATGCCACAGACAGGTAAGCATTCTGTTTTGTTTGTGATGCTAAATATGTAATGTGGCTGTAAAGCATGTTTGAGGAAGCAAATAGCTGAGTTAGATGCACTGATGTCTAAATTTGAATGGCTTACAGTTGATAATGAAATGGTGCAGCAGGTTAAATTTGAAGAAATATGGTAGAGAGTTGGGAAAGGAAATAAGGCAGATGAGACGGGCTCTGCCCTCACTTTTGAAATATTTGCATATTAAATGTGAAAAGGTAAGTAGTAATTTGCATGTAGTATAAGCTCTGTTTTGATGTGTGTAGTGGGTTTTTAGCTATGATTGATCTAGACAGCCTTTTGTAGCTTTTGTGTGAGACCCACCAGAGTGCAAATATATATTTGTAGATTAGCTTAGTTACTAATTACCTAACTAGTAAATAATCCCCTTTAGAGAGCTGCAACACTTGAAATATTGGTATTCTTATCTTAGCAAGTCAATAATTTAATAAACATTAATGCACAGAACAGCACGGGTGCTAAGGAGCATTCTGAGCATTGATGGCACAAAATGCTTAATGTGTAGCATCTTTATAGATTTAAGTACAAATAAAAAAGCACTAGGATTTTCTGATTGAATGTGGGTTTTTTTGTTTTTTGTTTTTTGTTTTTTTTAGAAAAAAGGCTTGTAAATACTGGTTTTATATTTTTCTTCATGGTGCATTTTTCCCCTTCATCTTTTTCACTCTGAGTCCTGTTTTCAGAATTTGTCTTGGGCATGATGTTCGTTCTCTGCATGTGGTATCTGTCTACAAGGTTAGCTTCTTTGCTGTGATATAAATTGCTGGCTCAGAATAAAACACCAATTCTCCCCATCCCTCCCTTTATTAGCACTGATACAGCTGCAATTGTGAGTCTTGGTACAGTGCCTGATTTCAGTAGATGACAAACTGCAAGTGCAAAAGTACAAACACACTGGTAATAATTGCCTGGAGTACAGTGGTGGTCCAGTGGCACAACAGTTAGTGCCTGTCACTAATACAGTGAACGCTGGCTGTCCTGGGTTCAGTTTAATTTTTTTTTTCTCTGCATGTGGCATATGTTTAATGGGCTGGCTGCCTTGCTGTGATATAACAGTTTTTCTGGCTCATCAATTTCCCCCCCCCCCTCCAATCTCTTAAAGAGAAATTTGCATAATCGTGAGAACTGTTCATTTCTCAGCTCTTCGTCCGTGCATGTAGATTATGTCATGGTGTCATCTGTTTGCTGGGTCTTCTATTTCTTGCTTAGTTGACTGTTGGTTCATTGTAGTCTTTCATGTGCACTCCATTGAGCTTGCATCCTGGGGGATGATGTGGCTTGCAGATTCAATTTGTACTTCATGTATGTAAGGTTTTATAGGGATTCAGGAGAATTAGAAAAGGTAACAATTATTATTGAGTGTTCTTTTGTCATGGGGAGTCTTTTAGGTTTAAAGTCTTTCACTAGAAAGAGAGGTTAGAGTGTACTGTTAATCAACAATACTTTCAATCTGTTGTCTGGGTATTAAGTCTTATCTGAAGTATTCTGGCAAAGGTTATAAAAAAATCTTCACAAAATAAACACAGTGGCTTTAGTTTAATTTTCAGGAGATCGTTTTGGGGAAATATCACACCATTCCCATGCAAATGCCTTATTACTCATTATTTCGTTTAGGAATTGTCTGTCTCTTTAGTAGTAAATTTTGTTAATTTTTAGTACTTATCTTTTTCAGGTATAATCAAGCTTTTCCACCACTCTCAGAAATTAGCATCAAAACTCAGACTGCTTGTAGCTTGGATACTAAACATAGTGTTTGGTACTCTAGAACACCGCTGACATGCAAGCCTGCAAAGGAAACATCACAGAAAAATGAAAGTTCAAAGGTAACACAAACTGCAGAGATGTCCCCTAAGAATGGCCTGCTGCACAAAAGATCCAACAGACCACCCTGTAAAGGTAAAGAAAATGAACTGCTGCCAGGAAAAGGTGAGCAGAAAAGGAAAATCTCACAGTCCATGAAAAAGGAGCATGTATGGCAAACACAAGGCAGAAAGTCTGTAGAAAACTATAAATCTTCCGTCCATGATCATCTTTGCTGTACTTCATATGAGAGCTTCTGTAGGAAAGCAGAACAAGATCTGATGAGTTTCCTGTACAGTAAGCCCAAGTTTTCACCTAAGCATTCACTCCAGCCTCTTGGGCAAAAAGAAGACAAAAGCTGGTACGCAGTACCAGTGGATAGTCTTCTTATGTTGACAAAATCCCAGCATCGTTTGTACAGAAGAGGTGAATGTTATTCTCATAGCAGTCCAGACTCTCCTATAAATTGGCCTTCAAATCAGATGGGCAATGAATATAATCCATTGAGTGATCAGGCAGATGGAATATCATTAGTGAAACAAAACATCCCTGACATTGGCAAAGAGCATCAACTGCGCTGCAATAATTTCGAAAGTGAATGGTTTGAAAGGACTGGAGAATTAGATGTGAAGGTAGTTCCAACAACAACGATTAAAGCTTCAGTGGATGAAGGTCATCAGCTGGAGGAACATACTAAGCAGTTGTTAGCAGATATTGGTCAGCAACTGGGGAAATGTACAGGCAGTTACCAATATGGAGCAAATCTATATGTTGGAATGGAAGATGATGCCGTTTTTAAACAACTACGAGCAGCTTCAGAACCAACTCCATGCAGCAGGCATATGTTCACCCATCAGACGAGTCATGAGAGATCTGATCAGACCATGCCTTCCATTTTTGCAGATGATAAAACAGATTTGGTTGGCAGGTATCTTGGCATTACTAGCCCTTATCTCCCAACAGATTCTGCATCTTCTGATGAGGATCACAGCAACATACTGGTTAAAACTGATGTATTTGAACAACTTGATTCATCTTGCAGGTTGAATACATCTGGCAGAAATGGCATGGATGTGTCAGTACATCCAGATGATGCTGATATAGAATCTGTAGATGGGACATTTTTGGGTTCAGATTACATCTGCAACAATACAAAGCAAGGGTTTAATCCATGTATTGAAGTAGATGTTGCTAAGCAGCACAGCTTGTCTGCAGATAGTGGAGACACTTTGGCATGTTCTGTGAATTCTGCCAGTCAAACGTTTTGCTTTAGTTTATCTCCAGGTCCTAACTTGGACCACCAACATTTACTAAACAGCACCACATCATTTTCATCTAAAGGTTCTAATGCTTGCATAGCCTCTGAGAGTAATGGAGGCTTGTTTGGATTTGATGTTTTAAATCATGCATTGCCCTCCTTTTCATCACCTTACATTGTTCAGCCAGTACAGTCAAGCCCACTAACAGACATCATTAAACCAGTTTATTCAGAAAAACATCAACACCCCTTCAGCTTCTCCTGTCTTGGATGCCTGAATTTGAACTACTGCATGTGGATACAGAGGTGCAGGGGTTTTGGTGGAGATGCAATGCACTTTTGGACCTCCTGTGCTTCAGGGTGCCTATACATTCCAGAACTTGGTCCTGCAATTACACAGTGTGTACATGACCATTGTTACACAGTCAGAGAAATGTCACCAGACAAGGAGACCTGGACTGAACCACCTACAGTCAGTAGCATAAGTCAAGAAAAGCAGGAGCAAATGAAGTTTTTGATAAGTGTTGGCAACATAATTTTTTCTCAAAATCCTACAGTACTAGATCAGGCACAGGAAAAAATTGAAGACTTTCATTCATTCAGCATTTACTGCAAAGGTTGTGTGAGTATGACTATGTATGAAATGTCAGTCCGTGGGCAAACAGTTGAATGGGGTGAGGTCCAGTCATTTTTATCATCTTGTATATCTGGGTGCTTTTCAGTGGAAGACCAAATGTCTGTCTGCACTCAAAATCAAAACCAGTTGCTGAGGCAACTTTCCTCCAAAACACCAACTGCTGTGAACAGTTTTTGTTCAGAAGGGACAGATGCAGTTTTGCTTAGTTTTGACTCAAAGGAAAATGTGAATAATCAAGAAGCACATTTACCTAGGACAGAGCTGCTACAAGATGGTGCAGATCACCAGCAGATTTCACAAGATTTGCATCTTACATCTTCTGATCCATTTTTTGTGCAGGATGTTTACAATGCCTCTGGACACACACCAGACAAAATCTTTTCCCCTACTAAAACATTTCATCCAAGTCCATTTTGCTTAAAGCCATTTGATCTCAATTCATGCGATATCAGAATAGGCAAAGAATCATTTCCAGTAGGAAATCGTGAAACTGCATCATCAAATGAATGTTCCTTTTGTGCGGTGTTCCAGCAAGAACCGGAAGACAGTTTAATAGCTTTTATCAGACAGCCAGAGGAAGCTGCCACCAACAACAATTTTTTGCATTATTTTCCTTACCCTGCATTTAGACATTCTTCGCAAGCTTCCTCGGGCAGCACCAGAGATCACAGCCCAGAAGTATGGAAAGATCCACGAATGTGTCTTCCTGCAGTAGAAAATAGTATACCTGTAATCCATTCCTCTGACAATTCTCAGAGGTATGGTACGCTAGATTGCATGATATCCAACCAAGACATTGTGGAAGGCAGTAATAATCGTGTTCTTGAAACAGGATGGGGAGCTTTTGGAGAAGCCCTCGCATGTCCAGTTGCTACCTTTGCAGAGTCTGAAAGCCAGGGAAGCACTGATGTACAGGGTTGTAACCATTCTTGTCCTGCCTCGCAGTCTTGTGAAGCATGTACATTGTATATAGACTCTCTTGTCACGGGGTATTCATCGGATAGTCTTCCAGAATTATCTAATCAGAAGCAGCATAGTTCCTGCCATGAGTGGAAACCATCTGTCTGGCACACATCGGACAAACTACAGAGCAGACAGCATGAACATCTGAATAAGTCACGACATGTTTATTCACCCCTAAACTGTGTAGAAAATCAAGATAAACAGTTAGTTCCTGAAACTTTATATAGTGAAATGTTCCAGTGGATGTGTACACAACTGCAGTCACAAAACAGTACAGCAGATTCAAAGCAGGACCATAATGTACCAAAGTTAGGAAGTTTTTCTCACCTAACACCAAGAAATACATGGGAAAAGATGGGATGTCTGTCACATTTAGGGTCAGATGATGTGTGGGAAAAACCAGCATGTTTTTCTCAATCGGAAGGTACGCTGGAAAATCCAGAGTGGAGTTTTAGTCCAAAAGGACAGATGAAGAACATGAAATCAAAGAAGTGCAAGGAGGCAGATGATATGCTTCAAACAAATTCATGTAATTTAGCACATCCATGGCAGGAGATATATAGAATTTCATCTCATTTTCATCAGCGATGCATCTCTGACAGCAGTCTTGTTCTGCCTTCTGAAAACTCTGCCTTCAGGGCTTGTACCCGAGCCCACAGCACTCCAGCCCTCACCCATGATTCCCCTTTCAGTATTGGGGCCCCACCAGAAATCCTTGTGGGTAAGAAGCATGACAAGAGTGCATCTTTACCCCTCAGTGTACCCCTTGATGTCATTGTTGGTGCTAAACAGAAAATAAATCTGCCAGTCTATCAAAAGCTTAAGGAGAGGGCCGAGGCTCGAGGTCACCATTTTCTTCCCATTCGGGATGACTCCAAATCAAACAGTAGAGCTGCTGAGGAGGAGATTTCTGTTGCTGCACCAGGAGATATATTTGGTGTTCCTCCTCCTATAGAGCCCCCACCTTGTCGGCACCAGTATCACTCTTCACATGCCAAGCATTCTTGCAAAGGAGCCTGTTGTTGCCCAACTTTCTTTTACAGTGGCAGTGACAAGACCACACAGACCTATGAAAACCATGCTGGAAATGAGCAAGCCCTCTACAACCAGCATGGTCATCTTGATAGTGGTGACGAGTCACGCCTACCAGCTTTCAGGAGCATTTGTTCTGTGGAGGCAGGTGAAGACTGTGAAGTGAGACCTGCAACAAAGAAATATGAAGAGAAGGACTGGAAGATGCTACAAGATGTGCCAGATGAAGAGGAGTTGTTGGAAGCAATATTGAGTGGGAGACAGGCTTCATACATGGCAAGCTTGAGAGAGGACAACTACCACCATCACGTTGCCAGCCATAGCTTGGATACTGGAGGTGACCAGATAGCTGTCTTTGAATTTTCACAGGTGAGCATACCCCAATACTTAACTCATGTAATTTGGGTGTATTTATGCAATTGTTGCAAAGTCTCAAAAGGAAAAAAATATAAGATTAAATTGTTTGTAAATTAGCAAGTTCTTATTTGAGTGGCATATTTGAGATAGGAATGGAGATGAAATTAGATCTTGCCTTGTATGCAGGAAGCCCTAATTGGACTATTATCATGATAGTGAGCGAAAATTTAGATGCCGGGGCCCCTGTTGCATCATCATATCATACAATAGCCGGTTTTCTGGAGCCCCTGCACCAGAATTTTCACTCCCTATTGTTAGCTTCCTGCATACATGAGGTCTGATCATTATTTGAAAGTTGTCAAGATGTTCTTACTTCATCATAACTGTAAAGCTAATGAAATAAATTGGTTTAAACCAGTACCATGAAACTAAGTGTAAGGAAATAATAAATTTAATGTCTTGCTTAGGCAGTCATTCCCAATGTGTACAAGGAGAGCCCGGTGTTTTTAATGCACAATTCATGTAAAGAAAAGTTTCAAAAAGAGGGGTTTCTACTAATTTTTAAAAAGTGCTCTGATAAACATTGGCAAGAGATTTTATTTTATGAAATTACTGTTACTACGACACTTGTGGATGTTTTAGGAGAGTGCACAGTCTGGTGGTCTCCCTTACCCAGAGCAGGCTGTTTACCTCGCAGAGGTGGAAGAGGAGCTCCTTAACAGTGCAGCAGAACTTGCAAGCACCCGATCAAGGCGGCGTCTTTGCAAGAAACCTCCAAAAGGTATTTTCTTATTACTAAAGCATTATGGTTGTTGCTTAGTGGTGAAATTTCCAATTTCTTTGCTGTCCTTATTCCCCCTGCCCTAACTCCAGTCCCTGCAGTCCCATGCTACAATAATGTAACCAGTAATATTTAAAAAAAAAACTCTTTGGAGTCAAGATGGACAAATATGTCTGCTCCTGTACGCAACTATTAACTCCAGGGTACCCACCCATGTTCACCATGTTAAATAATTTTTTACTCCAAAACTATAATTAAAAAAAATACAATTATTTAACCAGGTGTATTTATCGCATTTGAATTACATTCCTTAACATGGTAACAAGAAAACATTAATGTAGATTTGAATTTTTACATTTCTTCATTTCTACATGGTGTGTGAAACTTAAAATCCATAGAATGCAGAGTTAAACATCACAGTGATAATTGGGATCATCAGTTGTATGTAAGCCTGCATTGTTTTCTTAGAAATACAGTTGGATGTACTAATTTCGTTTGGATTTACAAGTGCTATTTGATGACAAAATGAGGTAGAAACTGTCTTCTCTCAACTTTAATTATAATTTTGTGCTTATGATTTAATTAGAAACTTCATGTCATGTTAATTTTTTTTTATGAATTTAAAAAAATTCTCGAAATTCATGCATATCTGGGTGTAAGAGGTAAAAGCCAAGACAGATAAGTCAGACAAAATGCTTTGATCCCATGAAAACAGTTCAGAGTGTTTAGAGCGACTGAACTTCGTTTTAGAGAGGTGAAAAGGGGAAAGCAGGTCAAATTGTTAATGCAAAATTATCTCTTTTCTTATGATACCATCTAAAACAGGTGTGAGATGATTTGATTAGGCTGCTAATTTGTGTTGAGTGACGTCTTGGAAGCGTCATATGCAAGAATTGTCAATCTCCAGAGTTTAGTTTAGTCCCTGTTACTCCTCGAGGAGCATAGAGCTGCAACAACACCTCGCCAGTGGACCCGTTTTTGGGCAGCCCCCTTCAGTTGGGCCCATATGGTTCCGACATCCTTTGCCTCGTTCTCTTCTATTCTTTTCCAAGTTTGCGTTGGTCTCCCAAGTCTCCTCTTCCCCTGAGTATTTCAGTCAAGTGCCTGCTTGACAATGGCGTCCGCTGGTTTGTGCAGGGTGTGTCCTATCCAGCCCCATTGGTGCTTTTTGATGTCTTGGCCAGTGGCATTCTGGTTATTTTTTCCACAGGCTGCTGTTGAAAATCTTTTGAGCCCAAGTTATTCCCAGAATATGGCATTGGTTGGTAAAGGTCTGGAGCTTGTTGATGGTGTTTTTCACTCTCCAGGTTTCAGAACCATACAGTAGGACTGCCTTCACATTGGTGTTGAAAATGCGGGTCTTACTGCAGACGGAAAATGCTCGGGAGTTCCAGATGGAGTGTAGGCTGTTAAAAGCATGCCTGACCTTGTTGATGCTTTTGGTGTCATCTGCCGCTTCACCGTCCTTGTTGACAATGCTTCTCAGATACGTGAAGCAGTCTCTTTCCAGGATCCTCTCTCCTTGAAGTTGGATTGGGAGTTCCTACTTGTTGTTGATTCTCATCACTTCAGTCTCCTTTTGTTGACCATTAAGCCAGTTTTCTTTGCTTCCTGCTACCTTACTCAGTTTGGTTTGTGCATGTTGTTGCTGTAATTCCACACCAATTGCTGCACTACACACCAAGATCCACATCTTCAACACAAATGTAAAGTCAGTCCTTCTATATGGATCAGAGACATGGTGTGTGACAACCACCATCACCAACAAGATTCATTCATCAGCAGATGTCTATACCACATCAGATGGCCTGAGAAGATCTCCAATACAGACCTGTGGGAGAGAACCAACCAAAAACCTGCCAGCCAAGACATCAAGAAGCAGAAGTGGGGCTGGATCGATCACACCTTGCAAAAGTTGGCCGACAATTTAAGAAGCTCTGGGCTGGAACCCACAGGGGAGGCGCAGGGTTGGGAGATCCAGACAGACATGGAGGAGGTCAATCCACAGCGAGGTGGAGGCAGCTGGCATGACATGGTCCCAACTAGAACCGGGTCCGATGGCGTGGCATAGTTGCAGCCCTTTGCTCCACTGGGCGTAATTAGGAATAAGAAGAATGTTGTTGCCGATGAGATAGGAGACTAATGCAATCTGCAAAGTCCAGGTCCTCTAGCTGTTTGGATAAGGTCCACTGGATGCTGGTGTTGTTGTCTTGGGTTGTCTTGTGCATAATCCATTCTATGACCATCAGGAAGATTGTTGGTGATAACATTCAACTCTGTTTTATGCTGGTCTTCATTACAAAAGGTTTAGTGAGTTTGACATCGTGAATAACTTGGCAGGACATGTAATCATACAACCTCTGAATAATGTTTATGAGCTTACAGTCTCCAGAGTGGGGGCTGTCAAAACACTGGCATCATGGATTTAGAGGTCATGCATCTCAGTGGTGAAAAAATGTATAAATTCAGCATTAACAAATGAATTCAAGAGTACTGAGCTATCACATAGAGGAATTATAAGTCATTTTTCAGTGTCATAGAACAATAAGTTTTGGTAATAATTAAGAACTACTGATAATGAAATTAAGGTGGGTGAAAAAATATTGGGAGTAAGATCAAAATGACAATCGATACCAGAGTAGATACTGGAAGTTAGGATCAGGGTTGTAGAAGAGAAAACCCGGAACGACAATTAGATCTAGAACCCATAAGATGGTGGGAATGGTAACCATTAAAATCCCATGCAAACAGAAAATATGGCAATTACCAAACAGTTGATCTAAACAAAAGAAAGGAACAAGAATGTAGCATGCAGCCAAAAGAAACCGGTTAATACAAATAAACAAATGGTGCTGCATGAAGAAAACAAAATTTAGAGAACAAAGCACCTCAGTCTGTTAAGTGCAGCCTAGTTTCCACATGTCATGATGGACAGGAAAGAGTAGCTTTCTTAATGAAAGTTGCTCATGTGTTGCACAAACGCACAAACTCCCCTATACAGAGTACAAAACAGATGGCATAAGCCAAAAGTGATTGGATAGTTTTTTTAACATGCGAAAGGTGTGATGATGTAATGTTGGCACTGTTTTTGTTGCTTTATTTTGAGAATTTCTTGATTCCTGCTGCAGCTAATGAGCTCAGAAATCTGTAATGAAACATAAATATATGGATGAAAGAACACACATAATTATTACTGTAATTGCATAATAAATTTTAACTTGTACAAAACTGGTGTGATTTGAGTGTTAGTAATACAAAAATGAAGTCTGTGCAGCTGCAGTGTACAGTGGATCTGGTTTGATCACTATATAGATAATGGGGTTTACAGGGTCAGGTTACTACAATAAACCCTGCTCCTTCTACCTGGAGGGCCAGTGCTATCGGGCAGATTGCAAGTTCTCACATGACACCTCCTCCATAACCTGTCGCTTTTGGGAAGAAGGACAGTGCTTCAAGGGCGACCTCTGTCCTTTCCGTCATGGCTACCTCAGGTAGAAACCCACTGCTTTCTGGCCAATTGATATATAAATCTTGCTGCAACTTCAACCCTTTGCAACTTTGATAGTTGTATGTCTTCTTTCCTTAATCCTTTCCTTATATTTCAACTTGACGCTTCTACGCATGAGTCAGATATCCAAGAACATAATGGCATAATCATGTATATGAAAAATAATCCTTCAGACACAAATCAAGCAAATGAATGCTACCATACCGTTAGTGTTAAACAAGCAGAAGCGCGCTTCCTGTCCTCTAACAAACTCGCCACCACCTATAAAGTAGTCCCTATTTCCCCTCAAATATTGCTAATTGTAGAAAATGCACTATTATTGTCTGACTTTTCCTATCTTTCGTACAATTTTTGTAAGATTTGCCGTATAGAGAGACTTAGAGACAGAGAGAGGTCAAATTGTTTTTACTGCCATCTTTGTGGCAGGGTATCCTGGAAGAATTTAAAACCTTGAAATAGTATTAGAGGTTAAGGTAATGAAGTTGTTTTAGCAAATAGTTCCCTTATTAAGTGGTCTTACTCCACTTTTTGCACTTTCTGTATTTCAGGATAAATTGAAAAGGGTATACAAGTTGGCATGAAGTACCACTTTTATAGCTGTACAGAGCACAAAGTATTGGTACAGAGTATTAAAATAGGCATTGTTTGTGTGATGCAATCTTAGCTTATCCCCTTGATTTGCAATGCAATCCTTCATTTATCTGCATGCATATAAAGATATAATTGGCCTCTGGGATAGATAAAGTATCTTATCTGGTTTCAGCCTGGTACATGAATACATTTACATTAACAAGTTATATTAAGTGCAGCCATGTTCCATCTCAACATGGATTTAACCTGTGTCTTTGGGCATTTTTATTTTGTAATGAAATTAACAATCATAAAGAAATCACTTTAAATTAATTTAATTTTTATTTTTAAACAATAGATGTGATTGGAATGTATCAGTAAACCCAAGCACTATTTTGTTTATCCCAGTTCCTATGCATGTGTTATTTGTTGGTGTGCTGTATCAAATTAATGAGGCAAATGTGAGATCTTTTTAATTACTTCTGTGCTTTGAATTATGTTATTATCTTCTGGCTTTCCACGCAACCATCCCTCAATCCAGGATGCTTCATTTCTTTTCATCCCTTGAATTAATATAATTGGTTTTTAGGGAATGTGAAGATGTTTCATTGCTGTATGAATTTGCTTGGTGTGAGGAAAAAAGGCATAAAGTTAAAATAATAGGGGTCATCATTAAATCATGAAATTTTTAATTAATGAGTTTATTATTTTAGCAAGGCTTGAGTTAAAGGCATTTAGGAACTTTTGTGCTGGTTGCAGAGAAGATACAGGAGCAACAAGGAAGCAGCGGGGATCAGATATACAGTTTGAACTGAAGAAGGATGACTTTCCTGCACTGACCAGTAGAAATAAAGTAAGATACATTGTTATTGGCTGGTGTGGTTAAGAAGTGTTTGTGTGCATGCATGTGCCATTGTTTATATGTGTAAGAAAGAATGTGCTGATCAGGCACCTGCTAACTCAAAAAAAGCTGGCTCAGTGTTGGATGATATTCTGTGCAGGATATTCGTGATCACAGTGCTCCTCCATCGCGGAGGAAAAAAGGCGTAAGAAAACCAGTTGTTAGACATCAACCACGTGGAAATTAGACTCCATCATTGAACTGCTGCTTCTTTTGCCATTGGATCTTCTGTGTTGGCCATCTTCGTATTTATTTATTGCATTTCCAATTGTGCCACAAAGGGTTCATTGATGATGTTTTAATCTTAAATGTATTGTTCTGAAATCAAGTGAAGTCTAGTTGCAGAAGTATTGTAGCATTTAAGGATTGTTTTTATGGGGGGGGGGGGGGGATAGGGTGGTTGGAAATAGGTGTGGCTGTTGAAGGATATGTCCTCACATGTAGCCTTTTTTTTTTTAATGAGAGATTAAAATTATATGCATTTCTTGAAACAAAGGATATTAATACTTTTACAAAATTTTTACAGAATTTCTGTACTTTCTCCATTGTTGCCATTATTGTAGACTGAATTACCTTCCTCCAACAGTTTTGTTTTTAGCAAGACATTTAAACAGAATTGCACGTCAGAACCAAAGGACTAAGATCTTGAAGAAGAAATGGACTTGATAGTCAAACAACTTGTAAAATGATATTTTTCATAATTTTTTTTGGCAATGGTAATGTGTTTCATCTTGGGGAGAATGTTTTATTGAAAGAAGCATTACTGCCCACTACTATGCATCTTTATGTTTTATGAAAAGTATTTTGAATGTTATGTTTTATGGAAGAATTGCATTTTCCTGCATGATAAGAAATTACCAAAAGTTTTATCCCTACCTAAATGAGCCACGTGAATTTAAAGTTTGGAAAATTGTTAAACCACAGAAACTAAATAGCTAAATATGTTCATAAAGTAATCTTTTTTCCTCTAGTTCTACAGTAAAAATTTTTAAAAACAATTAAAAGAATCTTAGTTTCTCTGGAAACCTTATATAAGTTGTCATTTGTCATACCTGTTTTGCTATTTCTTACAGGACTTTTTGTACAAATAAGACACCAAGCTGTGGTAATGGTGTAGAGTGGTTTTTTTTTTTTTGGTTACATTATTTGTTTTTTTCTCTGTTAGGATGTTGACTGTAACAATTTTTTTTTCTTGGCATTTTTCTTCACCAAGAGCTTTTTAGTTTCTGCCCTTTATGTTCTGTCACTCTATCTGTGAAGTTAGACTTTCTTGACGAAGATAGAACATGATATAAGAGTAGGAAGGAAATATTGATCATTTTGCCATTTATGAAAACATTTACAGATGTTTAGTTATTCTAAGCATTAACTGATGACTACAGTGTTTGCACACTTTATGGTGTTGAAGGGAATGAAGAAATAAGTGGATTGTTAAAAGGGAGAGATGTTGCAACACTGGACAGTAATAGTTCTTTATGTGTAGATTTTATTTTAAGTCAGTTGAGCAAAATTTTAGTTGTAATGCTGATAACTAAGGCCACTAAAAACATGAGCATTTTTTGTTTTTGAGTTTCATACATTGCTTGTGTATGATGTTTTAATAATAATAAATGCAAAATTTATAAAGCACGTACTCACACCCCTAAGGTGTATGCTCTTAGCACTTAAGAACAAGAACGAAACATGGACAGCATACGAGATACAGAAAACAAATAACACATAAACTGTAAAAGAATAAACAACAGTTCTAATGAAGAATAAAATCAAATACAGAAAACGAGGAACCAAAGAACAAGAGCTGAGTTATGCTTTGAAGATTTAATTATAGTATATCTCTTGTCATCAGCATACTTAATCACCATTAATTGTTCTCCCACTTCTTTCACATGTTTTAGAAGCAAGAACTGAAAGTGAAGCAGGTGAGAAGGGAAATGTTTACAGGCTTAGGAGGAATAGATCGCAGAAGTGCATGCATTGCTGTAATTACGTTTTCATTTCTCTAAATAGCAATGGAGCTTTTGTGAAGTTTGATGTGTTTGAAAGCAAGCTTGCTGGTAAACACCTGTTAGACAAGAGTGTTTTCAGAAGTGATGGCGATAATAGATGCTTCTTCACATTTGTAGCGATGTTAGCTTAGTCACAGCCTGCAGTACTTAGATGTGTTTTTTCCTCAGATATTCTGGCATGGGTGTTTTTCTGCTGTTCAAGTTATAATTTGGGTTTTTTATTTTTTTTACTTTTTATCTGGCTCATTGAACACATTTCTTTGCAGCTTTTCCATTAAACCAAAAAACATTGTTTTAGTTCTAAGGCACATTTCTTCTTTTCCCATGCATCTGTGAAGAAAAGGCTGAACTGCCTGAAGATGGGAGAGGATGGTTCGACCCAGGAGTGAGAAGCAACAGTGGTGACCCACTCTAGGGGCCTTGGTTTGCTAATTGCTTCTGTGTGATCCAACAAATATCCTTGACTTCCTCCCCTGACTCAAACCATTCTTTCCTGCTGGACAGTGAAAGTTCAGCCTACACATAAATTACGTAAACTCTGATCACCAAACTACATACTGAATACATTGTCATATGTCAGGTTTTCCTTGCAGAAGTCTTTACCAAAGATTACTTATTTGATTTCTCTTCAGAAGTTGCATGCTCATACTCTAGTGAAACTTAACCTTCATCCTCCCGAACTTGCCATTCATAGTTTTTAAAAACTTTTATATCAATTATCATTAATTTTATTGGTTCATTTGTTACATTCCATTGATGTGGATGCTGGAATGAGGGAATGGGGCTTTTTAAAAATCAAGTTTTAGAATGCATTATGTGCAATTTTTTTTTTAAGTTTCATCCAGTTTTTGCAGGTTATGTTAGCCAGAAAACATTACAGTAAAGCAGCCAGTTCTGGTGTAGGTGCCACATGAAGAAAAAGACTTCTGGTAAATATTTTATTTTAGGAGGTGAATCATTTTGTAGTCAATAGGTTTTTAGTTTGTATCCCCACACCCTTTAACACAAGATTAATTTGCTGTGGAACCTGTTGTAGCACTGAGTCTCAAATGTCTATGACTGATCACCTTTGCTTTTCTAAGAATTTTTTCAGTACACATAAACCTCTTAAATCTTTTCTTGTCATCCCAGCTGTATACAAGTAAAGAAGCTGCATGCATTCAACTTGCAGGTTTTGATGTTTGTTTGTTTTTTTTCTTGGCAGGCATAAAGTAATTTGTGTTCCGATAAAATTACACTTTTTTCTGTTAGCGATTTGTTTTTTTCTGTGAAAGATATGTTAGTCTAAGACTTTTATTGGGCAAATTTGAAGTCTAGTGTATCTTGTGAATGTTGAAAATGCCTGAAGAATGCGCATGTTACGTCATGTGCCTTTTTTTTTTTTCAGTGTTCAGGAAAATTGTATTGTGTGGTCATGTACATGGTAAAGAAGGCACCAGTAGCTGGTTGGTATGGAGATTATGAAGATACAATTATGAATGAACTGGAATTACTAACAGTCCTGTTTACCTATGATATATGGGGTATTTCACCACATATTGATATGTATAATTCAGAACTGTGTGTATTCTTAGAACAACCACTTGGTTTTCATATTTTATGAAGATTTACCATGTGGTCGTGCACATTTCAAGTTTTTAAATCAAATAAACTTGGCATGGGGCATAAAGAACATAGTACAAATGTAGACTTTTGCATAGTTTCCATATGCTTAAAAGTTCATGATGAGAAATAATCTGAAACACCATAATGTAAAATGTTTGCTCTTCTGTAGATGTGTTTTAGAAGGGGACTTCTGGTCTGCGACTAGCTCTATGAACCAAACTAGAATAAATGGCTAGGCTGTTGTTTTGTGGGTGATGACAGAAAATCTACTGCTTTTTAACAGTCTGCAGGCTGTACATTCTTGTCTGATAACTGCATTTTCACAAGTCAGAGCATTGGAAAATACTCAACTTCTCTCATTTATACATTTTCTAATGTTTTGCTATCTAATGTTTGAATGTTATCATGGGCTATTGATACAGTGTGGGGTACAAGGTTCTTTAAAAACTATTAAAATAAAACACAGTTCTTAAAAATACTCTGTACTAGGATGAAGCTGATCATAGAAGGAATGCACCCCTTTGGATTTTGCTAGAGAAGTTGTGGGAGGGGAGATGAAGTGGTAGCAAAGACCTTGTCCAAGTTAGTCGAAAGGCTTACTCAATTTGCATTTGAGCCTACTTGACAACCTTATGGGAAGATTACAACTATGTGTCACTAGTGTGATTAGCTAAAACATTTGTAAATTTGAATCGTACACCTATTTTTAAATTTATTTGTATATCCAGATGAAGGAATAGCATATGAAGTTACCAGTATTGTAAACAGGTCTATGCTGAGCTCAGATTAGGAAGGAACTTATAATTTCACGTTTAGGACAAATGCAGCATATATAGCTTAGGCTGAAGTGTCTTAAAACAGCAACCAAAAACCCTTGAAAGGTTGGGGAGAAGGGTGTTTGGCTCTGGTGCCTTCGTTTTTTTTTTTTTGTTTTTTTTTTGATTTGGAAGAAAGGGTAGATCATAAGGTTTAGCACAGCTGTCTTTGAGAAATATGCATTTTAATGCATTAGTATATGTAACAAAATGTCAGTAACATTTTTGTTTTTGTGGGAAGGGGTTTGTAATCTGTTAGTCACTGTTGCATCTTTTTTCCCAACCTTGTTGACACAAAGTAGGGTGATAACCTGTTAAATTAAATATAATTTAATGTCTCTGTCCTTTGTATGTTTGAGGGGGATGGCCGGAAGAAGCTTTTTTCCCTCTTTTGTAAATGTGTGGCTATCCCAAATACACACAATGTAACATGTGATACATATATCTATATTTATACAAATGCTCATGCCGCATCATTTGTTTCGAGGCATAGTAGCATTCATGTTGAGAAATTGGTGCTTCATTGATTATGAAGCTTTATCTTCACTAGAGGAGTGGAGTAATTCTGGACTTAATTATGCATCTTTTTAAGATAAGCAAACTTGTGAAACCTTTGTATGCCAAAATAACCTTTTGGTATTTTTTAAAAAAAAAGGTGATTGAAAGTCCAGCACCTATACTACACTGGTTGAAGTTGAAGACAATATGTAGTGTACACTGCTACAAGTAGAACATGTCTCATACTAAAGAGATTTAGAGGTGGCATTGCAATAATTACAGTTGAGAATGTTGCAAATGTCATGATAATTGGCTACAGAAAAGGGCTAAGCAACAGTCAGAACTTGGGAAAAATGCATGGGAAAAGAGGTCTGACAAGCATTGAACATTTCACTGTCAGAAGAAATGTTAATTATTTGAACCATATTAAATGGTTATTGTTGGGTTGGTTCATGACTTCAGCTTAGCCCTAGAAAACCTAGACACCATAGCAGTACAAGTGAATCGAAGGTAAAGCATGGACCTCTAAGGCCTGCCATATACCAGCATCAGAGGTCTGCAGGTACCCTCAGGGACTCTGCAGGTGATCATAATTATGCCTTTCTGGGACTGCAGCTATGGATTTAAGGTGTTGGTATCTTTTAAGGAAATGAGAGCTGAGTGGAGTGCTTGTTTGACAGGTTGGAGAATGAATTATTTTTACAGAAGTGTTCCAGTACAAATGGGACTGTGCTTAAGGTCTAGGTATCCTGCAAGACAATGAAAGCTGAGTGGTTGTTTATTCAATGAGGCTGGAGAATGTTGATTTTTTTTTTTTCAACGTAAGTGTTCCATTATGAAGACTTTGAATTGAGATAATTAGTCTATCATAACTCTGTGAAACTGTTTTTAAGTGTGTCGATAAACAAAAGGGTGTGTCAAGAGATTAAGGTATCACTTTACTGGTTTTAGATGCAGACACTAGGTTAAATCTTTCAACGTTCCTTTGTCTTCCCCTTCGAAGTGGGATGTTTAGACTTTGCTTTGTTTGAAAAGGTTAGATGAGTCAGTCACAGATGAGCTTTTGCTGAAAGACAATGACACACCATGGATGTCTGCATTCAATTATGAAAACATAAATATAAACACCATCGCATGTATGTTGTTATGGTCTGTAAACTGCTCTAGAAATAACCGGTCCATAATAGTGACTGAAGTTTTGTTGTTTTTTTTTTTTAAATAACCATCTGTTATTCATGCTTTTGTAGCCATGCAGATCTCAAAAATGTTTGACATAGCATCACAGACTTTTTTTAGGGGTTTTCTGTGTTAGCCCCATTTAAGCACCCCATCCCCATTTCCCCCTCTCACCCTTAATACTTCAGTATATCATCTTTTGACTAAATGCATGGAACGGGCAGAGTAAGATGTCCTCTGATTATTATTATTGATTATTGTTTAGTCCCTATAGTATAAAGTATGATTTTGAAAAAAAAAAGAACGGGGTGGGAGAGTTGCTGTGTTGTGGAAAAGGTTATTGATATTTTTATTATTACTAATCATAGCCATGTGCGTTCAGCTTAAATATGTGCATACACTTGTGAAGTTTTACTCCCAATGTTTACAAGCATGTACATAACAAAGCTCTTGAATGCTTCACATGCCTGCACATTCATGTGCCGGCCTGATGTGTGGCTGCTAGTTTAACTGCCAACAAGGTACCATCATGTTGGGTAGGACTTGCACTGTTCAGGTCTTTTATGACCCTATTAAACGTTAGTAGAATCTGAAAGCAAGCTGTGTTTTATCCTCCATTCCCAAAGATATGGAGTTGTAATCCCAAAGAAAGGTCTTTTAAATTATACTTGGTACAGATTGTAAACAAACACTTGATATGAAAACACTTCATGATATGAAACTTTGTCATGAATGGATACATTATATTGAAGATCTCTGGTGCACCTAATAGTGTTTGAAATATTCAAGTGTCGAGTCCAGTTTTTATTTTTGGATGGTAATGTTGACGATGCCTACCATCAATGTCATTGGAAATAATTGCCAGAAGCAGTGAACCTACAAAGGATGTTGGTGGAATAATCAGTTCTGTTTCTGGCATGGAGGGCTTACAAAATCCTATTACCAAGTAAAATGTCTATAAAATGATAAGTTTTCCATGCATGGTGAAAAACTGATTCCATTCTTGGCATAAACAGATCTGGGTAATTCCAGTTGCCAAGGGAAAAATTGTTTCACAAACTAATTTTTGACCAGTTATAATAGCAACTTTTTTGCATCCCTCCCCAGCAGCTGTGTATAATCAGTTTCATGGCCATTGATAGCAATCATTCATGAAGTCCTTAGAACATGCCATGTCTTTAAAGCACAAGATTAAGATCGTCAGAAACTTCCTTGCACAGTGTGAATTGTGCTTGCAGGGGATACAGTGTATGGTATTGTTTGTTGCTGTAAGACTACAATAAACTGATGTGGTGCAGCTTCACTTAGACCTTATCGCTGCAGTTTGGTTTTTGAGAAATTAAGATGTTTTCCTCTTTGAATCCAGCAGGTTGAAATTTCCTTGATGGCCTTATGGAGATTTTGCTCACCAGCATTATTGGTTGTCGTAATTGCCCTTTTGAAGTGCACATTGATATGTATATGATCAGCTTAGTGACCTGCCTCTTGTAATTGACATGGTGGGTGTTAAGTTGGTTGTGTTGCACATGGGCAGAGATTTGAATCTGTGGAATTGTATCAAGAATTTTTTTCCTGTATTTCAATGGGGATGAAACCAGAAAAAAAGTGGAAAGGTCAATAAAGGATGGAAATCCAAAATTTGAATCGTTTTGGGAGCATGTGTGCACGTCTGGAAAAATCACGACCGGTGTATTGCACAGAACTGATTTAGCAATTTACTATAACTAAAGTTTATGAATGTAAATTCAGAACATTTATATCATAAAAAGCAATTTGCTCAACATCACAATTTGCTTCTCCACAATAGTTTATTTTCTGCATACATTTACCTTATTATAGCGATAAATGGTTTCAAAAACAATGCCACCATGCTCAAAATGCCAAACTTAAGCCATTCAGCAGAAAAGAATGCTTCAACCCAGGGGAGGGTGAGGGTACTTGGGCTTGGTGGCAGCAGTTAGTGAACCATGACCATTATGGTTGCCATGCCATGTTTCTCTTCACCTCCCTCCATGGGTCAAACCATTCTCATCCAAATTTTAGGTGACAGTGAAGCAGTAACATCTAGGTGACATTTTAGTCAATAGAAGATAGTTTTGAGTTGGCTTTCATCACTGACTCCAAAAGAATGTCATAGAATTTTATTGTAAGAAATCTTGCCCAACACTGCATGCCTCTTTTTCAGTTTTGAATTGTCTATCTTCTGCAGATGCACAAACTGATTCCAATTTTTATTTTCATATCAGTTCTTATGTAGCAACTGCTATAACATCTCAAGAAAATCAGTTCATAAAATCAAATGAAGGGTACATGATCCATTGAAGGACTATTCCGGAACATGTTCTAAGACTGCACAACCACAGATTTAAATAAGTACATGCTAAAGGTGTATTTTATAGAAATGTTAATACATTTTCTAAAAGAGTAACATAAATATTACTTTCTTGTTTGCTCTTTAAAAAATATACTTTGAACAGTGAGATGTCTGAAAATGCCATGTTTCTGTACACATTTTCACCAGTCATTTGCATATATTACGCATTAGTCGGACTGTCAAAGGTTACTGATGACATGCTAGAGTAAATCTGTACAGGTCAGTTGAGCACAAACAGCAGAAAAACTATATGTACTTAGCAAATGAGCAAGAAACTCGCAACCATAAAGAGTTTACATCATTCTATAAGCAACTTTCTTGAATGTCAAAAGATGTCCTGTCACATCAACAATAGTATTCTTCATTATTACTGTTCAACACATTTTTCTTAAAGCTGCACTATTTGCAAGTAACTGTAACCCATATTCTGGAAAGGTGTTCAAACAGGATACTTTGCGAAAAAGAGCTTTCTGGGCAAAGGACTTGTCTCCACCCGCCAGTACATACAGTATTTAAAACTGAGTTAATATTAGAATATTGCCCATCCTTGGAAAATTAATTCCACTGAGGCCACTACCCTCTCTTAAAACACTGGCATAGTAGGGAGATTTGACTGTAGCAAGTTGGGCTTAAAAACAATAAAAGTTGACTTTCTGAATTGTTTCCACTCAAAATTTCAGGTAGCAAAACAATTGTTTACTTACAATTATTTCTAAATCACATCTCTTGGGCAGTACGAGGCTGCCATAATTATTTGGTCAAGTCACATCTCTAAATCCGATAAACACTTTGTCTCTAGCAGTCGAAATGCTGACACGGAGTTTGAGCAACACTATTTCAAATCTGAGAACAGTTAAAAAGTGTGAGGACATGCAAAAGGCTGCAGTTCTACATCATGAGTTAAGGTCAGAAAAAGAATATAGAAATAGCATGTGGCCTCTGAGAATCGGCTCACAACTTTGTTTTTAACATTATTTTAAGCAGATGGTTTGAAACATGAAATTCTGAAAGGAAGTGATTCAGAATGTCCATATCTATCATTCCTAGACCATGCTACAATCAGATGAACAATTCCAGACTTTATCCTGGATGAACTTTATTCGTTTTGTCTGCACAGTCATCCGTGATCGCAGCAAAAGATCGAGTCTTAGGTGCTCATTCTGCAATTATTGTATGACTTCATTTTTTGTCAATTTCACTGTTTATAAATTTGATGTACAGCAGACTACAGTGAAAACAATAATCTCAAGTAACTAAAGATGTAAATCAAATTGAACACATATATCTCTTTCTTCTTATTTACTGATATGCCACCATCTTCATTACTAGTTGTTGCTGTCATCATTTCCCTAGGTTACAGTTGAGACCAGCTCTCAAGATGAAGCTGGCAGTCATCTGCAGAGTATCCATTGGCCCATACAACTTGGGTCCAGGGGCGCTGGCAACAGCAAAACCTCCGCCCTTAGTTCGTTGTGAAACCTACACTCCTGTAGGATACACTCTATGGTTTCTTCTGCATCCCCATAAGAACACATTAGGGACGACACCATGTGTAGCTTTCAGTATAGGTGGTGCATTAGGTTTCCAACACTACTCATTACTAATCATCTGAACTGGGTAGCCAAACACAAAGTTGCTAATTTTTCGTTCTCATTTCATGCTTCCTTTTAACAGCCAGTATCAGAACCCTCCAAAATGCTTTACTTTCAGGTGATACATTACTCTATTGCGTTTATCATTTTTTTTTTACAATGTGGGATTGTAGATAATATCTGCTGTTCTCTATTAAAGAATTAGTTATTAGTTTCTTAAAAACATCAAACTATATTAACTTTATAAATTCTGCATTAAATGCTCACACTATTGATTTCTCTGTCCAATGTTATAATACAGTTCTGTATTTAAGGAGACACTCTACTTCTGCTTAGCAAACTTGACTATGTTTATAGCCCCAGCCTTACAATGTCGTAATCTTGTAAACTTTGCACTCTTCAGCCAGATCCCAGAATGAGTCACAGCTGAATGAAGTATGCATCATCAAAGTACAAACAAAAAAGAATGTACTAATGCAAAAAAGAGACATTTAAATCAGCATAAAAAACCATCCTAAATCCATGTATCAATTTCTGGTTCTTTAAGAACAACATGCATATTCACTTAAACCCCTTTAATTCAGACTTTGAAAAAAAAATTAGCTAGGCATCATTTTTGCCAGTTTCCTTTTTCCTCAAATTTAATAATTTTTTTTAAAATATTGACTTTTCCAGGCATGGGAAATCCACTGACTTTTCAAGTTTTTCCTGATCCATACACACTCTGAATTCATTTATACCCAACTTGCTAAACATTTGCCTTTTTCTTTTAAATAGGACCACTTTTTTTATATCATTAACAAAAATATAGTTTATAAAATGTAAGAACATTGGATTATGTTATCCTCCCTTGAGGTCTTGTGCAGCTGAACGAAGTAGGTTGAGAAGATTCTCTCTTTGAACCTGCAGATGAAAACAAAACCAAAACTGTTTCTGCATGCTTCTTCTTAAAATTGTCAGGAAAACACCACTGATAATAGTCAGCCATTTTGTTTAATCTGCTTTTTTGTTTGTCTTTGTTGTTCTTCGGTGTCCTTGCCTTTATATTTGTTTTTTTCCCCTCTTTCTTTTGGGTTGGTCGGCCACATCCAGTGGCCCCCAATAAACATGTTTTATATCGTTCTTATGTGTGTATACTTATTCATTCGCTGAAGAGTGATTGGTTTTTCTGCTCGCGTTGGGCTTGTGAGTATCTGCTAGTGTGACTGTGAGTGTGCCTGTGAGAGCGAGTCCCACAAAACCCCATTGCGCTACGTGACAGACACTCCCACTGCCTTGTTAAATATGTACATTTATCTACCTACCAGACAAACTAACTTACATGTGCATGCACATATCTTTTCATGAATTTAGCATGGTTAGCTTTTTCTTCCTTTAAATAGTGTGTGATGACAAAAACACTAAGTACTCTAAACACACCTAACATCATAATAATAATGAACATTTTTATAGCCCTTTCCAATGATTTGCTTAGTGCGCTTTACAGAAGTGATATACAAACCGATCCAGTAACAGATACGCTCACTTTTACATGAGACATCTACTCAAACAGACGTGTTATGCCGCTCATGGGCAGGATATGGTCGCAGTGAAGTCTGTTTTGAATAAAATGCATCCTTAGTCTTAAAAATCAGACTGATGAAGGTGATGAGTAATTTGTTCCAAATTGATGGGGTTTGGTAGGAAAAAGCATGTCAAAAGAAATCTAATATATCAGCAGTAAAGGACATCTCTCACCTGACAACCAATAAATCGTGTTAATGCTTCAATTGTTGTACTGCCAACCAGTTCCTGAACCTTCTTGACAAGGTCTGCTTTCTCATCATCTGTTAATTCTTGTAAAACTGTTATAAGTGAGTCATAGTCACTGCTGAGTCTGTAACCCAAAAATGACCCTGAAAACAAACATCATGACATCAGCAAGGGCACTCCTGGAGATAAATGTGTGCATAATTTAACACCTTCACTGAACGATCTTAAACTGTGATGAAAACAATGTATATATAGAGAGAGAATGACTTTTATAAATTTTCAGATTCTCTGAGTAACCACTCTCCAGTCAGATTTAACTCATAACAAGTCCACACAATGCTAGTCCATCTTCAACCTTCCCTACTCATCTTCTTCTGCAGAATTACAATATCTTCAGATCTTACCCAATTCCTCTTTGTGTTTTCTACACTAGTCTTTTACTATTCATCTTTCATCAGCCATCAGTACTGTTTATTCTTCTGTCCTTCATATGTTGTGCATGTCTTGTTCTTGTCTAAAGCGATAAGAGTATGCTCCTTACAAGTGCGAGTATGTACTATATAAATCATGCATTTATTTATTATTATTATTTTCTTCCAGTGTCCTAGGCTACCCTTAAAATTTTTTTCTGGAACATAACTTTGTACTTGTATCTAAACTCTGAAAAACATATTTCCTATCCGAAGTGTAAAATTTTCAAGTGGCATTTTTTTAACCCGAAAACAGGAGAGAAAGGGACACAAGTGTTGCAATTACCATCCATTAATGCATGAAAAAAATTACCACAACATACACGTCAGAAGTCAATGAAAGATTCGATAAGTTTATCTGTACCTACTAAACCACCAGCCATAGCACCAACGGGTCCTCCTACAATGCCTCCAACTGCTGTACATCCAGCAGCCCATGCTACTTGTTTGAATATACCTGACCAAAAACAGAGATGAGATGACACAAAAACTGCAAACAACACATTTCTAAATAGTTATTTCCCTTTCCAATTTTCTTTGTATTGTAAAATTATTATACATCTAAAAATATTCAGACATGGAGGAGATCGGTCTACAGCAAGGAGGTGACAGCTGGCATGACATGGTTCCAACTGGAGAGGGACATCCAGAACCGGATCCGATAACAAACTTGTATTACTGGACTGCTGGCAGATGATTTTTTTCCAGTTAACTGGTAAAACAACGGATGCTACTACAAAGCTTCCGGTTTATTCCCATTCTTTGTTTAGGCTTGCCGAGACTAACAGCGAATCACTTCACAAGAGGCTAAGCGTTGGTGTTGGCAGACAGCAATCCACCTATACACATCCATGATCTGATGGATTGGTGTAGTTACTGCCCTAAGCTCTAGTGGGGGTGAATATGAATAAGAAGTTAGAAGAAAAAAAAAAATCGAAAAATAAGGACCATTGAAAGAAATATTTTTAATGAATAGGTTTAGTACATTACAGGATATTCTTAAAATATGAGCATATCACTTCTTTCCATTTACAAACAGCAAGGCTTCAGTTCCTGATGTGCACAGAAAGATGTTTAGTCCAAGACATTACTATACCGGCAGATTTACTTAAAGACTACAGTTGACCAGAGAATAGGAAACAACTTGCAGGCATATCCATATACTACTGTCAGATGTTTGAGCTCTTTCTGTTAAGAGCTCAGTTTTTTGAAAAAATAAAGTCTTTTTATGGCTCTGGCTATCACTGTTATGAAACCTATGGACTTTCTCAGTCACAACTCTTCCAGGTTTCCAAAACAAGGCCTCATGGTTACAAATAAGAGTGCCTGACAGCTTCACCAAGAAAGTCAAATTGCACAGGCATTTCTGTTTCTCTTTTTTTTCACAAATGCCAACAGGTACGATACAGCAGCTACACTCTCATTTCTTTTGTTCACAAGTGATGATAAAACTTTGAAAGCTTTGAACTTGAAAATATGGGGAGACAACGACACATACTTTTAACTTATGTGCTGAATGTAGGGCATGCCTGTTTTTCTTCTGTAAACTTTATGTTTAAATCAATTTAAAATAATTATAATTACAATACATGCAAGCATGGTTAAGCAACTCAACAAGAATTTAAGTTAACATAAGGTTAAAAGTTATTTAATAAATGCATGCTATTCATGATAATGAAGGCATTAATGTGTCAGCCTTTTGTTAACATTTACATATTGTGATAGGCTTGCAGAGAGTAAACAGTAAATTTAAAATCTAAATGTTGTAATTGTCAGGTTTCAAGTTTTTTTCTGAAAACTACTTTAAGAAACATTTACTTTTTCATTTATGAATACATTTTAAGATCAAAGTCCAGACTACTTTTTGATCAAAGATCAGTGCTCATATGTTTTAGTAGCCAATACACTTATTAGGCCTCATTCTGGTTGCATGATGGTGCTTTCATAAGGTCCATGGCCATAGCCTAATAAGACTAAAGTGCTCAGAATCACACAGTAAAAATCCTGTAACCAGTGTGTTGGGGTGGGGTGAGGAGTGTTCAGGCTTCCTTCTCATTTAAACAATTTCTCATGCTAATAAAGCCCTTATTAGTAGTCAAAAAATGTACATCTATGATTTATTATATCTTCTATCCTCATAGCCAGTTATTTTACAGATTTTACTATCCCGTTTGAGAAAATTGTGATGTGAACCCGACGAATAAAACTAAAAGCTAAAATTATATTTATTCACAGGTTAAAAATAGAAATGGATTTCTGATATTTCCAAAACTTCTTTGGTGACAGCAATATAAACTGGCTGGTGAACAGTAAAATAAAAGAAGTATTTGCCCTGACCTTTTGCTGTTTTCCTCAACTCTGGGTTTGTCTTTAGTAAATTCATCAGATGATTGTAATAGGGTATGAATGCTATCCCCAGCAAGTCAGCTGCCATCGTTACTTCTCTGCATAAACAAACGCAATACCTAAATAAACAAACACTGTCTGAAGTATTGAAATGTTAATGAATTACGAATTCGATAATGTCACTGAACTTTTTCTGATCTAGTTTTAAACGCTAATCGTGTTAGCATAGTAACCTGATAAACAAGAAACTAACTATACTTTTAGAAAGACCAATACATCAGCAATTAATAGTAACAGCTAGGTTATAAAAAGACTACGTTACACGTCAGTGATGTAAAAAAAAATTTAATGTGATTTAAGAAAAGTGGTAAAAGGTAAACTATAAAAATTGAAAAATAAATGAGAAAAACATAATGGAACTAGAAGAAAAGTTGACTAATAAAACGGTTATACTTTTCACAAGATGACTGAAGCACGAAAATCGAAAGCACCTTAGCGAAACTTCCGATCGACCTTTTCTTGTTTCTCGACGGAGAAGAGTGCTTTGCTGTAGCAGATGTTGTCATGAATGGTCCACTTGACTAAAGTTCAGTCACTTTTGAGTCACAATCTTATCCGTCGGCACCATTCCAAACTAAGGTAAAGTGCCGGATATCTAGAGACAATAAAACGTGATCATTTGGGTGTTGCAAAGAGCTATCCGCAGCAGTTATCTGATGCAATGTCACAGCTCGTTAGAGTTATGCCCATGCTTACTCGGCACAACTGTTAGGTTTTTCGTTTAACATGTACAACTACAGAAAACTGATAGTCGCTTTAAGAAATTATGAATTCTTTGAGTGACGTATTCAGTGATGATGTTTAACTTGGTCATCGTAGTCGCAACAGCATTTAAGTTAGATTATTTTTTTTCCTTCTCTCCAATTTTACGTGACAGACTGTATCATTATCCCACCGTCGAAAATCAGTGACATCATTGAGTACATCACTCACCAAGACCAGATTGGAAACAGCGCATTAGTCCTGAAGAAGAGTTGTGCAGGGAAATGTGTGTGTAAGAAAGGCAGAGATAAAATGATTGGTCAGGTTAGGTATAGGGGTTGTGGTGGTGGGAGATGAAAGGTATTATTGGTGTATGGAAATGGGTGTGCAACCTTATAATATTTTCTAGTATGTCTTTGCACATTCATATATGTGTATATGAGACATAGAATTACAATTGCACAACTAATTTACAGTCTACATTTTGCACAATGATATTTTATTATCATGCATGTACACACATATTAGCAAAACTTTTTCCATATATTTCTGTAACTTTATTGTTAGTGTGCTTGACATTGGAAAAGGCTGCTATTTCAACGTTTATGTGGGATGGTGGCTGGAAAACTCACTTTACCTACCCAGCAGTGATAGGTACCTAATTTATACAAGAATGCAAAATGCAGAAGAGGGAAAGATATGACAATACTTTCCGAACAAGTTCAATATAATATAGAAGGCAGGCTTTCTAGGCGAGCGGAAATTACATACCTTAGCCAACCTGTGCAGTAGCAAATACTGGGTGGCCTATGCAAGTCATTTTTCTCATCTGCTTCAGTCCTCATCTGTCTCGTGCACCTAACTCTAACTGTTTTCCAATAATATCTTTTTACTTTCAACATGTTATTTATTTTCATATTTCGACAGTATTTACTACAGGATGTATTGGTTGACATATGTAACTACCACCGGGCTGCAAAGCCAGCCTTCTGTGCTACATCAATGTTGAGCTCAGCTCAATATGCTTTAGTGCAGATAGTGAACAACTGGAGCAGGGGTGGGCAATTAATTTTCCCAAGGGGCCGCAAGAGAAATTGGGATGGTTTTAGAGGGCCGGACTAATATAGTTAACTCAGTTTTACCCAATACTATATATATAGTATATATACTGGTGGGCGGGCCGGTCAGAGACAGGAGGCCGGCCCACAGGCCGGCCTTTGCCCAGGTCTGAACTGGAGTAATGGGCCTTTACCATTTACCTTTCTTTCTCCCCTCCCCCAGTTTCCCACCCCCCTCCTCCCCCACCTACAGATGATGTACCCAATGGAGATCCTTAAAATATGATTTTCATGTTTGTTTCAGGTATTTAGGCACAATGGCCAAAGTACACATTAAGCATGTCTTTGAGAATGATGCCATCTTACGTTCAGAGAAAGACAACCGTTTATATCGTGGTCTTGAACTTAACAATGGCATGAAGATTTTGCTGGTTAGTGATGCAGAAACTGACAAGTCTTCTGCAGCAATGGATGTTAACATAGGTTAGTGTATGAAAAATGACTGAACAAAACCTGCATCTTAATAATAATAAATTTAATTTATACAGCGCTTTATCCCATCATCAAAGGATAGCTCTGAGTGCTTGACAAAAAAATATAAACATGCAGACAGATTAAGAACACTTGTACAGACACACACAATATAAAATGCAAACATTATGTCTATAAAAGGATAAATTGGATGATGTAAGGTATATATCTATCTATCTTAGACATATTTCAGACATGTCTGCTTATGTTAACAGTATACCCTATAAATTTGATGGCAGTACATTTTTTCTATTGTCTTATTATGACTGAAATTACATAGTATTTAATATCTTCTTATGAGTAGCTTCTATCTAGAATCAGATGCAATAGAGCAATTATTATGATTATCGTTTTGATGTCTTTGTAGAGGCTATTTATTCATGATGGATTGTAAAAATGTGATTTTGTTAAAAACCAGGACACATGAAAGATCCTGCAAATATCCCTGGTCTTGCTCATTTTTGTGAACACATGCTGTTCTTAGGGACAGAAAAGGTAAGTAAAAATAAACTGGTATAGTAAATTTTGATGTTAATATTTTGATACTTTTTCTTAACTTGGTTTAATACAAAATGTATATGTACTCACTTGTAACTGATGACCAACTTTATTAATCCAAATGG
This sequence comes from Pomacea canaliculata, assembly GCF_003073045.1. Taxonomy (NCBI): domain Eukaryota; kingdom Metazoa; phylum Mollusca; class Gastropoda; order Architaenioglossa; family Ampullariidae; genus Pomacea; species Pomacea canaliculata. The sequence goes on along the minus strand of NC_037594.1, from coordinate 5,133,721 downwards.
AGAGTAGTAACTTGGAGAATATGCTTAGTTATGAAACAAGAACAAGACGGAACAAGTAATGGTTACACAATAAGACAAGCGGTGGATCATGTAAAAATGCAAGCTAGATTTTTAAACCCACAATCTTAGTCTCGCGTCTAAAACCATTCTTAAGACAGGCACCCACATGTGTTCTCATGCACACACACACACAGAACAGAATTTCATCTGCTGTTGAGCAACTGAACTGCTGAGAGCACAAGTGATTTCATTACTTCTGCATGCAGGCATCATGTAATGTTTGCCTGAATTCAATAAAACAAATTTTCCTGCGAAGACATATTCAGGTATGGACAAAATGCTGGAAGCTTTTCTGACAATTTGCTGATCAAAAGAAGCCAAATCTATCTACTTGACACCAATGACCTTACAACAAATATGGTTAGTACTGTTCAAACTGTTTCTAGCTTGGACAGACAGACTCTTAAACCAGCAGACAAAGGAAAAAGATACAATACTTTCTGTGAATGCTGATCAAAACTTGTGAATGTACTGTTTCAGTATCCTGAAGAAAATGCATACAATAAGGTGGGTTTGAATTCTGTATTTCTTGGAATGTTCCTTCTGATCTTTATTCTTGTTTGTTTTTAGGACATTTAAAATAAATTAACCCATTTACATATCAGTTTTATATATCTGTTGAATACCACTTTAGGACACATAGTAGTGTCATACCAATATTTTCTCATAATGCTTATCAAGGAGCAATGATGAAATAAGGTTAATGAACAGTGATGTATCTAGGGTGTAGCAGGTATGGCACATGCCCTGGGGACAACTTGAATAAATATGCCACTGAGTAGTTTCTGTGATAATTGTTATCTCATTTTGTTCTGTCTATTGTTTCTCAATAATTCATTTGTTATTTTAATTTTAAGTCATGATTTTGTAATTTAATTAGCTGTTGTCACCTAGGACTGAAAGAGTGAATGACGAGTACAGTGGCTGTGAGCAGCTAGTTAGGCAATGCTGTAGGTATTACATGACATTATCAACCAGAGAAAGAGCTTGTGTAAAGGCTCATATACATTATTGATTAGAGAACTTGTGTAAAGGCTCAGAATCAATTTAGCGCAACCCAATCCTTACTCAACATATAAGTAAAACCTGATGGCCGCCACTTTAATTAAAATCATCAGTCACAAACTTGCAGCTGCCTCCACCATATGCACACCATATGTACACCTTTGTTTACAGTTTTTTAAATTAAATGCGAACATTATTCCCCGACCCCACCCCAAATGCATTGTTTATCATAGAGGTATCAGTTATGTTGAGCTATGTGCATCTGTTGTCTTTTCTCTAATTTCAGTTTCTGAATGAACATGGTGGGACTTCTAATGCCTTCACATCATTAGAGCACACTAACTTTTATTTTGATGTCTCACCTGATGGACTTCCTGGTGCCCTAGACAGGTAAATTTGTGCCATATATGGATGTTACACGTGTTATAACAGATGTTTTTTTGGTTGACAACATGACTGTATTGTGTGTTTGAAAATAACAGCTTGTGTTGTAAAAAAAGGTAGTCATGACTGGGGACTGGAGGGGAAAGAGTGTCATCCTCAAAAAGTACTTTATTTATTGCTGTTATGAAATAAAATTTTCAATTTTTAAAAGCCTTACAAACATGGATGCAGACAGGTAAAACAGAAACTGTACTTGTGCTAGACTGGCTTTCTGCTACAGCAAAGGCCACTTTAGAGAACCTTGTCAGCTGAAACATCCATCAAGATCTCCCTGTGACCAGTTCAGGTCAAGGGACTGAACTCAACCATAAAAGGGGAGGAGGAGATGACTCAGAAGAATCAGTAATATTTCATTTAACGACTATTTTGTTGTTGTTTTCAGATTTGCACAGTTCTTCTTGAGCCCACTTTTCACATCATCTGCCACGGAACGAGAAGTTAATGCTGTCAATCAGGAGAATGACCGTAACCTGCAGAATGATGCCTGGCGTCTTTTTCAGCTGGATAAATCACTTTGCAGACCTGGACATGACTTTGGAAAATTTGGCACAGGTACAGAGAGTTTTAAGAGTTTTTAAGAGGTTAATTGCAGAATAATTAAATGAACAAATAAAAAATTATCAAAAGGGATATAGAAAATGTGATGCTTGTACAGTGGAACCTCGGTTAACGAACTTAATCCGTTCTGGAAAACTGTTCGTTATCCGAAATGTTCGTTATCCGAAACAATTTTTCCCATAAGAAATAAAGGAAATAGATTTAATTGGTTCCCAGCCCCTGTTGACTCGCTAATATTTGAAAGTTACAGGCTGTATAGGTATGTTTTAATGAGAACAGTTATAATGCAGTTTAAATGAAGTTAAATATAAAAACATTAACGAAAGCATTTAAACATCAGAAAACTTGCCGTCTTGACGACGTGGATGGAAGCAGGTGTGGGGAGGAAGGGGTGGAAATACTGCTTTGATTCCCCCTCCATGAGAACACGTGACATTATAAAATCGGGGGTAACCTTTTTCTGTAGCTTTGAGGTTAAAGGAAAAAAACTTGTCCAGTGTCTGTTCCTTCTGCATTTTTTGTAAAACTCTTGGGTAAGACGACATCACATATCCGACAGACGACTGCCACCTTCATACTTTGAAATCATTTCCTTTTTCAATTCATTTGTTGGCCGCTTCCTTGTCATTACCTCACTACTATTAATTGCTCTTAATCTTCTTTGGAATCATGATTGAGGACTATCTTATTAAAATAAAGCACAACAATCACTAAATAAGAAGGGTGCGCATAGATAAGGAACGACTGATCGTAACTGTTTCTCGAGCGCGAATGATGACATGCTGGTCGGTCACGTGTGGTTCACGTGGCTGTTCGTTATCCGAAATTTTGTTCGCTATCCGAGACAAACTTTTAACGAAATTTTTGTTCGTTAACCGAAATATTCGCTATCCGAAGCGTTCGCTAACCGAGGTTCCACTGTAGTCTGAAACAGTTTTCTAACTCATTTAGCCAAGCATTTATTCCATCAGTTCAGTTATACATCATTTAAGCATCTCATCTTGGCTTGCTTTATTATGACATTCCAGTCATAGCTCATTCTTATATCGCAGTCATAGCTGATTTCCCAATTCAGTCATTATTATAAGAGAGAATTGTATTGTGAGATTCTTGACTTTTGAGACATTAAGAAGAAAGGATGTTCTGATGCTTGTTTTATGGGGCATTTGCCTTTTGGTATGGAGGCTTATTATAATCATCAAATGATTATTTGATCTATTTTTGTGCAGGGAACAAAGACACATTGCTGACACAAACACTTGCAGCAGGTGTTGATGTGCGTAATGAATTGCTGAATTTCCACAAGCAGTATTATTCATCCAACATCATGGGCCTCTGCGTTGTGGGAAAAGGTATTAATAGATACATAAATTACATAGTCTTTATTTGATGCATTTCTCATTTTTGCCTTCATCATGATTTGTTTGGGGAAAGCAGTTTTGATGTATTTGTCAAATACATGGTGATATCTTGAACAGAAAAATTGTAAGTGTAAGTGTTCCACTTTTTTCCCACTTATGTTATTTGCCATAGATGATCAATGACTAATTTATAATAATTTTTGATGAAATACCAGAACTATTTAATTAGAATGAGTAGTTGTTTTTGTCATTTATTTTTCATTTCTTTGTTTTGCACTAAATAATAATTGAATTCTTCAATTATGAAAAATGTTTTGCACTCTTTTTGAGTTATAGCAATATGTTTACCATGTTTTTAATTTATTTTATTTGAAACTGTGTTTGATGCCTACCTTTTTCCTGTTTTTCGTATCAAAAAGCAGTTTTCTGTTTTAGGAAACAAACACCTGTCTCTAGATTTATTTTCTTATAATTTGGTTAAAGCCTACTTTGATACAGAACTGAATATCAACCATCCTTGTATCACTATATCTCAGCAGTTTTTTGGCTGAATAGTAAGGGTGATCTATTGGTGTATGCAATGAAGACAGGAAGGTTATTTTTAAATAGGTGAATTTATGATGATCATAGACAAACTTGAGTTACTTCTTGTTAAAAAAAAACTCAAATAGCTCATGTCTAAGAAAAGTTTTTGTGACAACAATCGCAGTGTAACAAAAGATAGGTAAAACACATCTCAGTGATTTATTTGAAAGATGAATTATATGATAGGAAGCCATGTACTCAGTGACAGTTTTGTGTCACAGAATCACTCGATGACCTAACAGAAATGGTTATACCGTTGTTTTGTGGTGTGGAAAACAAGAATGTGTCTGTGCCAGAATGGCTAGACCCACCTTATGGTGTGGAAGAGTCCAAGGTAACAAATATTTTGTCCATCTTGAGTAGGAAAGCTAACATGTATAGCTTTACAATGTAACAAGAAACATAATGTTGACTAATATGTAGCTTTACAACATAGCAATGCCTCAAAAACATGCTGTAGTTTTACATATAGTTTTACAATGTAACAATGGCTCAAAGAAAAAACAAACAAACCAAAAACTGCTGACTTATCACTGCAGCTCCATCATCTCTTTTCCTGTTGACTAGAATGTTTGCTAGGTCTCAGTTCTTACTCCAGTTCCAATAATTTACATTTAGCTATTTGTGTATGTCAGTAAATTTTATACCAAGCAAGTAACATATTTCAAGGATTTGCTGATATGTGCAGAAAATGGTAACAGCTGTACCAGTGAAAGATGTCCGTGACCTTGCAGTGTCTTGGGGAATTCCTGACCTTCATTCCTATTATAAGTCTAATGTGAGTATCATTTGTTCGTGATCATTGTAATTAAGAAAAATCATGTGTTTCATGTCGTGGCAAGCTAACATAAATATGGTAACTTTTTCCCAGCCTGGGCACTATCTTGGACATCTGATTGGACATGAGGGACCAGGCAGTCTCTTATCAGAGCTAAAAGCACGTGGTATGTTTTTTATATAATTACTTTGAGTGCCTTTCATGTTAGTGTAGAGCTAGGTATTTCAGAACTCTTCATGTACACTGTTTGATACATGCTTTAGAATCTCTTTCTTGATGCTACCTTAAAATATAAAATGTGTTTTGCAGGTTGGGTTAATACTTTGGTAGGAGGGCAAAAACATGGTGCTAAAGGTTTTGGTTTCTTCATCATTAATGTGGATTTGACTGAGGAAGGACAAGGTAAATAGATTCAGTAGTTTTGTTCCTGATTGTTATTCATTCTACCTAAATAATGTTCCTGGATTTCTATGAGGTTTTTTCTCCAGCACTTGAAAAGTTCTACCTGTTCTTTGGCTTCTTACCAGTATTATTTGAATTTCATTGTGTTTTTTAAATGAAATTGGTAATTTTCTGGAAAATTTCTTCAGTTCTTCTTTCCACTGTGCCAGATGATGTGACTTTATTGCAATTAATCTACTGATTACCTCAATTCCAGCTGACCAATCCTGTGATTGGTCAGATTTGAACAAGGAGCACACAAATTTAGCCATCATAAGAGAGCACTTTTGGCAGAGAGAATTCTGGTGTCTAATATTATTGTCTCGCTTTTGTGCACAAATGTTATTTGTTTCACAAAAGGTTTTGTCTGATTCTGTATTCGAACACTGTCTTAGGTAAAGATATAAGGGGAGTTTACTCATGTTGTTCAATTAACAGTCTTTGCTCTCTCAGTGGGTGTGCCAATTCTTACTATTTGGGCTGAATGCTCCGGCTCACCGATGCTAACATTAGTGGTTTATCCTGATAGGGCCGGGTGGGGTGGTGGGGGTGCATTGGTTGGATTTGTGTGCTCCCTATTCATTGGTCAAGTCTGACCATTTGTGAGTAGTCAGCTAGAATTGAGGTAGCTAGAAGGGTGATTTGTCATATGGTAAGTACTTGAAAGAAATCTTACTTTTCTAAAATTGGTTTGTGCCTGTGTGTAGATTAACTTCTTCTGCTAGAATGGCACAACTGTTTTCAAAAGTCCTTGTTAATTTTTGGAATATATACAAACATAGTTTGGAAAAGGATCTTACTCAAAACACTTAAATAAAAAGCAAAGAAAATCTTTGATCATTTCTAGTTTCATATGATAACAATGTATTTACAGAGCATGTCAGCGACATTATTACACTTATCTACCAGTATATCAACATGCTTCGTCGTGATGGGCCACAGGAATGGGTTTTCAATGAGTGTAAGGTGAGGCAAACAGAAGTAAAGGGAGCTTAAATTTGTGCTATTAAAAATTTGTGCAATTTTTATACAGCTTTTAAAATGAAAAAGGCTTGTGGTTTTGTAGTTCTGGCTCTATTTGCTGTTTACTTTTTTGGAAGGGGTATCAGCCACCCAAAGTCATGCTGAAGGTCATACAAGCCTCATTAACACCACCGCAGAGGAGCTGTGAGAATAACAGGCTGGCTTCAGACCACACAGAAGCACAGTTGAGCAGATTGTCAACTGTTGCATCCTTATAGAGAAGCATCTTCAGCATCAGTAGAACCTCTACCACAACTTTGTTGACTTTAAAAAGGCATTAGGCAGAGTCTGGCATGAGGGTTATGGCATGTGATGTGAAAATTCACATCAAAGAAGGCCTTGTTCAAGTCACCAAAGAACTATATAATAGTAACTATATAACGAATGGAGTAGAGCTGGAGGAGCTTACTTTAGCATCACAGCATCCATTCCAGATATCTGCTTCAGGATTGAGATGGTAACAGCGGCAATGGCTGAGGTAGATAGGATCTGGCATAGCCATAAGATAAGGTTCACTTCCATGTACAAGCTGTACAAATCTTGGTAATACTGATTCTTCTCTATGGATGTGATACGTGGACTCTGCTCGCCAAGACGAAAAGGAGAATCCAGGCATTTGAGAACAAGTACCTGAGGAGGCTGCTCTGGATCTCATATAGAGAAAATAGCCCACAATAGGCAAGAGTTACTGGCCCCGTCAGCTGCAGCGCCTATCCCTGGGCTCTCCCCAGCGACAGGTGCTGGTCAGGGGATGACTGAAAATGAAAAAAATAAAACATTTTCACTCTTAATTGGTCCAGATGGAATGGATCTGTCATTCATTCATTTGTCATTTGATCCACAGTGGATCTGTTGGTGTACATATAAAAATACAAGATGGGAGTCATTAGGTGTGAAAGGTTTATGAAAAAGTGACTTATTGGAAAATCATGAAGTCAGATTTTAACTATATTGATTCCAAGGAATAATTTTTGAAAGATTAGTTTTTACTATTTTTTCCTCAAAATTTTAGCACTTTTTTTTTTTTTTTGAAACATAGACAAGAAAATTATTGTGCCATTTTGTTCCCATCGTAGATACTTATTTGCAAAAGTTACAAGTTTTGTAAAACTTTATTTTATGAAAACAATGGATGTTTATGAATGCATTTAGTTATTGGGCATGAATGGCTGTGAATGTGAACTATAAAGCATTCTTGTGTATACCAACCTTAGATTGAATTACACTTTAAATATTTAAAATCTAGGCTGCTTCATCCTGCATAGAAGGTTGTATTGAGCATTTATGTAATTTTTATCTATGATGGAAGTTCCACCAATCAGTACATTCTGTTACAGGACTTGAGTGCCATGACATTCCGGTTCAAAGATAAAGAAAAACCAAGAGTTTATTCCTGCACACTAGCAGGTGTTCTTCATGTAAGGAGACTGATACTTTTTTCACTAATGCACTTGGTCTCTAAAACACAGCAGAGGAAGGGAATGATACCCACTAAGAGTATTGTTTTCTGTGAATATTATATGACACACGATCTAACAACTCTTATCAGAAAGAAAACTGGCTGGCTTTTATATAGCTGATATATAGGCATTATAATAATAATAATGAGGATTTATATAGCACCTTTCCAAAGATTTGCTCATAGAGCTTTACATAAATCATACATGGACTAAATCAATGACAACCATTCACCCACATTCACATTTAACACACATGCTCACTTCTGCGACATTCACTCATACACAAAGTAAATTAAAATATTTATCGGGCTGCTGCATTAACAATAATTGCTCTTAGAGGTATGACGATCTTTGCATGTTGTTCTGCCTATTGTAAATGTAATAGTTGCGCTTGATAATTTTTAATTATTTTAATTTTGTTTTAAATTAATGCACAGGAATACCCTATACCTGAAATGTTGAGTGCTCCTTACCTCTTCAACGAGTTTCGTCCAGACCTTATAAACATGGTGCTGGATCATCTGACCCCAGACAGGATGAGGTAATGAACATAAATGGATACACATATTTAAATAAAGTACTTGAGTCACACATCATACAAAACTTTTTATTCTCAGAAATATTGACTTGTTCACATGACATAAAATATAATCATATGAAAGGCATCTTTACTGTACACGTCTTCATATTATTAGAGAAAACTCCTGTCAAAATTTTGAGAACATGACTTTGCTGTAAAGTACATTTTTAAACATTGGCTTTATTTCCTTTTTCCTTTAAAGGTCCATGAACATGGTTTATCAACTACCTCAAATACTAAAATTTTTTATGCCTTTGAAAGTACACATTGTCTTGTAATAATTTTTATTAAAATTTTTCAAACTTTCAACCAAATATGCTTGCATAATCATAAAATGCAAGCTGTTTCTCACTTAAGTGTTGGCTGGTTTGCGTCATGGATAATCTCGCCACATGCGCAGTGACTGATGACGTATGCTTGCAGGAGAACAATCTGACTCGGCATTTTTGATCATGATTGCTGCATATTTCTGTAATAAAAGCTTTCTGCTGTATTAAAACACCAAAATGCCACAAGGATGTTCTGCTAGCGAGTGTCGGGAGTTTGCTATCAAAGGCTGTCCTTACAGTTTTCACAAGTTCCCAAGAAATCCGGAACTTTTCCTGCAGTGGGCAGTAAACATAAACAGAAAAGTACTTAGGACGAGAAAGCTGTGGAGGGTTTATGAGCATGAAAAGAAGGGGAAATCACCTACTTGTCACAATGTTCTTAAATTTTAGATAATAAAAATAACATTTTACATCTTTAGCTAGATTTTCTTTGCAAGAGACCATTCAAGCCTCACTAATTTTATATTCACAGAAATCATTTCTTTTGATTCAGTTTTCTAGACTGTCTAGTAGATGACTCGCGTTCATTCGATCAATGACTCCCCGCAATCTTTTGATTTCTTGCAAACAAAATCTTCACTTCACAGCATGAGAATCTGCTAAATAAATAAGGAAAAAGAGCATGTGCATACTTTTTAAAATTTAAGATTGTAATCCAACTTTCTAGGGCTTAACACAATCACACATAATATTGGCTATTGCGTAGTAAAATGAAAACGAAATCAGAAAATAGCTGCTTTGAGACTGATAAACACAATGTTTCCAAGATCCAGCATGCTTCAAGAAGGAAAGTTGCTGATACAGGTGTAAACATCAAGTTAATTGTATAATAAATGTATGAATGAAATGGATTTTAATGATGATAAGTGCTTTAGGCTGTGAATAAAGTATTTTAATAACTAGTCTTCAGAGAGTGCTATTACTGATGTGCAGGGTGATGGTGGTGTCCAAGAAATTCCAGGGACAAACAGACCAGGAAGAGAAGTGGTATGGGACACAGTTCAGAGTTACATCTTTGGATCCCACACTTTTAAAGGTCAAGATCTTGGTGGTTTTGCTTGATATGTTACAGTTTTTTGCCATTCCATGATTACTGATGATTTCATCATTATGCAGTTTTTAATTGAATAGTTTTTGAAACCTTTTTAAATATTACTAATATGTAATTGATTTCAATGGCTGACAGTTGTACGTTGCTTACAGGACTGGGAAAACTGTGGTTTCCATGAAAATCTAAGGTTGCCTGATCGTAATGAGTTCATTCCCACAAACTTTGAGCTTGTTCCACGAGAACCAGAGGTGAGAACTATCTTGAAATATTTAATAGAAAATTAATCAGATATAAATTATATCAGATTCCTTGAGTACTATCACATGGTCAGTAAATGAATTCTTATTCTTAAAAGTTATGAATGAAAGCTGTTATCTGGAAGCTTTGGGATTAAATAAAATGAGATTTAATTTGTGAGAAGACCTTTGAAGTAAGCGAAAGATGGCTTGATGCATGAACAGTAAGACAAAGTAACTTGCTGAAGATCAGCTCTGCATGGAAGATCAGTAAAGCACATAGGAGATTAGCAAGGGTAGCTTTGATGGTCTATCAATGGACAACATGTTAAAATCAAAGTTGCATATATAGGTTTTATTTCTGGTATACTTTGCTACTCCAAGGTTTAAAACATTAGTTCTGTGAAACTTCTGCATGTTTGGAATTTTATTTGATGAACTGTGAAGATATATTTTTAAAATGTGCTTAATTACTATGTTATTATAAGATTAAGACAAATGGTAAAGTGATTTCAATGAGATAACAATAAACAAGCATAGAACTAATATGCTGTTGCCTGCTGGTGGTCTGAGACATGATGTAAGCTTTTGAAAAAAAAGGTTAGGCAAAACAGCATATTTGTGTGAACCAATAAAACCTTTATAAATGTTTTCAGATTTCACCACTTCCAGAAATAATCCAGGTAAAGATTTTGGTTTTTCTGTGCTTTTCACTTCTTTTGTCTTTCTTTCATCTTTAACCACTGAAATAGAAAGTGGCTTTCATGGTCCTTGAATTCTTGTCCTGAATGAAAATTCTTTTGTTGATTAGAAAAATATGACAATTGCTTTTGATAAGTTTTATGTATAGGTTTTAAGTATATGATAGGTTTTATGGTTTTGAACCAAAAATTTCATTACACCTGAAAGTATGGCTCTTTTGGCTTCTCAAAGAAGCCAAGAAGTGATACAGCCCCTCCTTTTTTCCAGCTCAGATTTATCCCGATGAGTTCATAAAAATTAAACAGTCTGAAAGATTATTATAAAGATATTGACCATTCCAGTTTGCACTGTCTTGTAAAGAGCAATTTAGGGACTTGGGCTGATAACTTTTAAATACCTTTTTCAGCATCCAGCAACAAATACTGTGGTTATCGTGAAGTTTTTATGATTTCAGTTTGCAGTAGTCATAGACCTCATATATGTGAAACAGACAAGCTGTGTTTTCACAATTTTTATTTCTTGTTTTGGATACTGCAGAGTAGTGCCATGACACAACTATGGTATAAACAAGATGACATATTTCTGATGACATTGCAGGATACTGCCATGACACGACTATGGTATAAACAAGATGACATATTTCTGAAGCCCAAAGCATGCATTGGCTATGATTTTACAAGGTAAAATTTTAAGTGTCTTGTCTTTAGCATTAATTATCTTGTAAGATTATTTTATTAACGAAAGATAGAAAAAAAGTAAACAAAAATAAAATAGTGGAGAAAAAGTAATAAGTAAAATGGACAATTTTTGCAAGAACATTTGTGATTAGGCTGTTTCTGATTTTTTTTTCAGTCCATATGCATACATCGACCCTTTACATGCCAACTTGTGCTACTTGTTTGTCAACCTCTTCAGAGATGCACTCAACGAATATTCATATGCAGCTGAAATAGCTGGCCTACATTACAGTTTGGACTCATCACCTTATGGCATATATGTAGGAAATTGTGTTTTTTTTTTTTTTGTTTTTTTGGTTGTTGTTGAAATTCTGCATTTTTCATTGTAAGGCTGTGTAACAAATCATTAATGTTCTTTTCAACCTTTAAAACTGTATTAAAAATTTAAAAAGGTATTGCAAATTATCATTTAGTACATTGCCTGCATTTCACCACTTAAGCTTTAAACTTCCTCTGCACTCTTCCAATAATTTGCACAAGTAAAGTGAGGAGACTGTTATTAAATAATTTAGAATTTATTAATATTTTTACTAATGTACTCTCTCATCACAACTAATTAACTTAATAAAGACTAGTTTTAATTTTGAAAAACTATCAGGGAATTGCACATAGTGAGGAAGATTGGCAAATAGAGAGTTGCAGTAATCCAGCTGGGACAACACGAGCTTTTTGGTGGATGTGACCGAAGGTCGAGGAAGATGGGTTTACAGACTGCATTAATGTGAAATTCATGACAATATGGTCATGCTGTCAGTCTGCATTTGTGCTACTCCAGCTGGACCATTCCAACTCTCTTTCATTTGTTGAGCTTCTTAACAGCCTGCTACACAAGCTTCAAAAGACTCTTAAGCCATGCTGTCCACACTGTCTTATGTAAGCTCAAATCCAGTCATGTGACTCCACTCCTTAAGTTGCCTCTCTGCCCATGCTGACTACAAAGTGGTCTCACTGCTGCCGTTGTCTCCATGACTTGATTCTTGTTATCTAAGTTATTAACACCACATCAGCCCAGTCGGTCTTTCTGATCTGCTCAAACTGGCTGCCTACATGTGCCACATATCAAATGGGATAAGTTTGGCCACCACTCTTTTTCTGGCTCAAGTGTTTGGAATGCTTTGTTGCCATCACTTTGCACATGTATCACCTTTGATACTTCCAAGTCTGTCCTTAAAGGCCGAAGTTTTCCTATCTGAAGGAATTGAGTGGTATCGCCCGTGCTAGGAGTACAGGTAGGAGTTGCGGACTGCCAGCGGCCAGTCGTCTTCAATTACAACCCGGACAAAAGGCGTGGACATCACAGGCACCGCCGAGTAGCTTGGCCATAAAACCCGACCATTGTACTAGCCGCAGGCTCTGAGCGCTGCGAAACGACTTCTATCTGACCCTACTGTCAGAGTTAGGACTGAGTGTATTCTTGAACAGCGCAACTGACACAAACATAAAACAACTGAATTTTCAAACTTTAATTTTATTGCTTTTTTATCTGTCTTTTTATCTCTTATCTTTCTTTCCTCATAAGCGGGGATATCAATAGTCGGCTTGCCAAGTTTTGAGTGCGACGTGCATGTACACTAGTGTTCTGTAGTATTATTATTTATTTTCCGGTTGCTATGTACACATTGTTTCTTACACTCTCCATCTGGAAAATGACGTCGTGTCCATCTCATGAATTCCACGTCCTTTCAACTACACCATTTTCTTACCACACTCTGCACTACACACCGCAGTTTGGCTCTGGTGTGCATGTCATCCTCCGTTAGGACAACCAAAGATGATCAACACATGTCCACCCATTTTTGAAATCTTCATGGAGACTGAATGCGTATGCACGTGTGGGACCGTGGCCGCTGTTGTAGATGGTGAATGGCTCTGTGTTACAGGTGTGAATTGTTGCCTATTTGTAAAGGTACGAACATTGCACTCAGATGGTCAGTCACCAGGGGAAAATATTGAATATTATCATCCCTTATCAGTTATAGAGAGAGATAGACGAAAGCATTCAAAATAAAGTTTTAAAATGCGGTTGTCTTTGTGTTTGTGTTATTTCCGCTGTTCATCTCTTTCTCCTTATTTTTATTTTTATTTGATGGAGAATACATTCAATTGTCGGTCCTAACCCTGACAGTATGTTCAGTTGTTTCACTCCACCTTTCTAACCGCCAACACCAAGAACTCGGCTGAGAAAGACGGTTTATCGCTTGCGATCTCCACTTTGCCTCGGGCCAGGGTAGCAATTGACTGACCGCTGGTACTGACCCCGTGTACTCCTACCTTCCCTCGCACGGGCGAAACCATTTGAAAACACGCCCATTTCGACACGCCCTTTAAGACACACCTTTTTCAGGAATACTATCTTCTCTCTTTCCATATTTTCTATTCGTGTTTGCACGTGTCTGCTTTTTATGCAGGCACCTGTGTGTGTGTGTGCATGTGTGACAGAGATATTGTTGAGCCGATTGTTTATGTGAAAGTGCATCAAGTTTGCTGCTGGCAGGGAAACATGCTATAGAAATGAGTTTATTATTGTCATCTAATAGGACTTGAAGAAAGAAAATTTGCTATAAAAATTACATTTGTTTTCACTCCCAGTTGGAGGTTAAGGGTTACAGTGACAAACTGGACATCCTGTTGAAGAAGATCGTGGAAAGACTGACCACATTTGTCATTGACCCTCAGCGCTTTGACATAATAAAGGAAGCTGTAAGTGGTGATGCTTTTGAATTTTTTTTTTCACAGTTTAGAAACAATTTTTACACTTATTTAATTATTAATATCTGTGCAATAAACTATTGTGTCAAAGAGACATAAATTTAGAAAAAGACAAATACAGTAATGGTGCCCTTAAACAAAACACTAGTTGTTGCAAAAAAGCATATACCAAACAGGCTTGGCAGTTTTTTTAAGGATTATTTGCAGCAGTAACTTATTTCATAGTTGGAAATGTGTAGGTTATAAGTATTCTGTGCAAATATTGGTGTGTGTATGTGTAACGTTTGGGTAGGGACAGTTTTTGGTGTCAGTTTTGATGAAGTTTTGTATTTCAGCAAAATCAGACTGAGATTGCAATAAAGGGTTCTTACACTTTTTAATTGAAGAAATATGAAATTTTCTTTTTTTTTTTAATCCCTAAAGGTTTAGCAAAGCCTTTTCCTAAGACTGTAGTTTTTAAAGGCAGGTGTGGCATTTAAACATAGTACTTTGATGTTAGAGGTTTTATTTTACATTTTGTTATAACAGGATGTTATAGAATGACAGTAATTTATCTTCCACAAAGACATTTTATACCTTTGTTTCATACCTTTGCTGATAGTATGAACGAGGGCTGCGTAACTTCAGTGCTGAGCAGCCTCACCAGCATGCAGTGTACTTCACATCTGTACTTATGTCGGAAATCATGTGGACAAAGGAGGAGCTGCTCATGGCTTTGGAAGGTATTTGGGTTCACTAGTCACTTTCCTCCTCATAAATCCATCCTCATGAAATAGTGTAGAATCTGCCTTCACTAAAGAAATGGTCAGTTTATTTCTTGGAGTAGCATAAGATGGAAAACAAGTGTTTTACCAGAATCAAAACAGCAAAACGTTTAAGAGTTTTTTTGTCATGCAAATTTTCTGACTTCTCACAGACTCTTGTGATAGTCTCCCTTACTGGATTTAAAATGTTTAATTTATACCTGTTAAACAGGTAACATTATTACAATGGCAGGCAAGCATGCAGACTTAACAGCAGTCGGCACTTGTATTTAGACAGTTGCTCAAACAGTTTTTTCCTAAGTTTGTAGGTGACCTTCCTGAATTATTTTATTACATAAATTAAGGAATCTTCTTAAGCTTGCCTATTTTTTATTTTGTTATAGTTTGTTAAATATTTTACAAGTTGTCATCAACAGTGTATGGGGTTTGCAGACATTACGTGTGAACGATTACAAGCCTTTATACCACAGCTTCTTTCATGCTTCTACATCGAAGGATTAGTTCATGGCAATGTTACCAAACAGGTAAATATGAGAATTTTATAAACAAACATGCCTGCCTGCTTATTCATATGTTCACAGAAAGAGATCTCCAATACTAATATACAATTGTTTTTTTGCTTATTTTCAGATCATTCTTAATTTTCTTGTGCCATTTATATAGTTTGTTTTTACTCTTTTTTTTTAAACTATTCATTATAGATCAAGAAGAGCTAGACAAAGCTACTTTTCTGTAAATATTGTGACTTTATATCAAAAGAAATTCATTTTCTCAAGTTTGATTTAAGGTTGCAATTATAATTAATCTATCTATTATTTATCAATTTATAGGACTACCATGCTCAATTTTTGTGAATGCCATTAAGCACTTTAGTGTGTGTGCTCTAGAAAGCACTGGAGATCACAGGAATGCTGGAGACAATTCTAAAAGGAAACTGCAAGACCAAGACACTGGTACCCAGTCAGAACAGGCGATTCCGTGAGATTCAGCTTCCAGATGGTCAGTATGCAGCTCTAAGTTCTGAATAAAATGAATTTACAAACTTAATCAATGTTTATGAGAGACTTTGGTCATATTCTGATTTTGAGTAAATTGATTTTGTTTTCACTGAACACGATCATAAGGGAAGTCAATATTTTTAGTTATGATTTCTCTGTTTCTCCTTATAAAGTTATTAGCATTTGTAGAAATAAAAGGCAGAACACAATGGATGTTTCTCAGTGTCTTGATGTAAAAACCAGATCGAATCTATTCTTTCCTGATGGATGGTGAAAGTTTGGCTTTTAAAGGATAATGTGGGATAGATGTCAGACATCATGTATGTTTGTATTGAAATTTGTCATAAATTTAAGTGCATGTTGCTTGTCCATGACATACATGATGATGATTCTTTTAGCATGTTGTTAGTATGCCCTGCAGCTCTTTCATGCCAATTTTTACTAGTGTAGTATACATTGGACATGTCATTATGACTCATTTCTATTCCTAAATTTCCATGATGTTTATACAGGCTGTTACTATCTACATAAACGCCAGAATCTAGTGCATAACAGCTCTTGTATTGAGACTTATTACCAGTGTGGACTGCAGACCACAGAATCCAATATGTTGCTGGAACTGTTCTGCCAGATCATTGGGGACCACTGTTTTAACATCCTGCGCACTCAGGAGCAGTTAGGTGAGTGCAGCTTCTCCGTGTACGCATAATCTTCTCAGTACTTCTTCACAGCTATTGCTGCATTGATGTTTGTTGGTGTTTCTAACATTCTTTTGAGATTTGTGTTGTTGCATGTTATGCTTAAGATTTGTTTCCATGGTATACGTGGTTCATGTATCATGGTCTGGGGTATACTTGTGTAAGAGAAGAACATTCCTTTGTGGTACTGTTTGTCAAGGTTGCATTGATTGGGGTTCTGTTTGTCAAGTTCACATTCATTGTGGTATTGTTTCTCAAGGTTACATTGTCTTCAGTGGAGTGCGGAGGTCAAAGTCAGTGCAGGGTTTACGTGTCATTGTACAGTCAAATTATCCCCCCCATTATGTGGAGGGACGAGTGGAGGCTTTTCTTAAAAAAATGGAGGTAACTACATGTTTCTTGTAACCTTACAGATTTTTACCCCTGAATTTAACATTTTACCTAAACACTATATATTTTCTCTGCATTTAGATTCCCAGATCAGTCTACTGAGTAGAGGAAAACAAGTAAATCTTAAATTTAAATTTTTTATGTACTTTTATATTATTATTTGTTTCTGATAGGAAGAGATTGAAAACCTCACACCAGCTGAGTTCCAGAAACACATTTCTGCTTTGGCTACCAGGCGATTGGAACAACCCAAGCGTCTGTCAGTTCAAAATGCTAAATTCTGGTCAGAGATCATGTCACAGCAATACAACTTTGACAGGGTAAATTCTTATTGTGTTTACAGTGCTATTTAATATACAGGAAGAACAACAATCTGGAAAAGATTAGAAAGCCTATTTTGAGTCAGCTAGTTTGAAAATTGCTAGTAATTTAGAATCCAGAGCAAAGACGAAGAAGAAAAAAAAAATCTGTTCTGTCTAGGCCCTAGGGGAAAGTCTGATTGAAAAATGCAGTTGTAACAGATCAGAGGATGCTCTGGTAAAAGGAGATGGATCTGAAATAATTATTTATGAAGTTCTTCAAGGGATTGACACATTTGGTTGTCTTTATTTTTACTTATTTCTCAGAGAATATTAAAAAGAAGTTAACAGAATTTCCTGTAACATTATGTTTGTGTTTTATTCAATTTTCAGACAATGTTGAAGTTGCATATCTTCGAACACTAACCAAGAATGATCTCTTCAAATTTTATAAAGTGAGTTTTTAAATGATAGTTGATTTAGTGATTTTCAGTGGGAAAGATTGTGAAAAACACATCACCTAAGCTTGAAACAAGCAGTTTAAGAGCGAATGTTGCATCTAATCCCAATTACCCAGTTTTCTACCTGCCCATAAGGTGTTTAGTAACCAGTACATCTTTATGTCTTTTAAACTGCTAAGTTTAACAGTTCTGTATTAAAATCCACCTGGTTCATCTGAATGAAACATTGAAATATAACAACACAGTCTTATAGAGCACATTTAGTGTGTGCTTATATGTGTATGTTTGCATTAGTATAAAGCAAAGTTGTGATCAGATTTTTTTTCATTGACATATGGAGTAACACACTAAAACATAAGGTATATACTAGTAGATATACAGTACAGTGCTGAAAAAAAGTATATGCAGTCTGAAACATTCTTTTGTTAAAATAGGTGTACACAGGCAGAAAAAAGATTAATTTGTTAAGAGTTAAAAGAGGATTCAAGCTACCTAGAAATGTGACACTGGTCTTTTGATATATTTGATGACACTAGTGTGTATATCTTCTTTTAAATCCACATGAGGTGGTTGAGAATCTCTCCTCCTGAAGAAGAGCCCATGTAATGATCAGTGTAGGACTGAACAGGAAACGTCGGTCATCCCTTCAAGCATTGTCAGAGACATACATAGCACACAAGCAGACACTATGTCCATAGATATTTTTCCAAACAGCAAAACACAAGCCATTAGGCTTCTCGAGTTTTATGCTTCAACCCAATAAGTAAATTTTATTTCTTTGGACTTTTTTTTCCTGAATTAAGTTGGTCTTTACTCTTATAAACTCATGTAAAATGGGTGTTTTTTGTTCCTAGGAAATGATTGCACATGATGCACCAAAGCGTCGTAAGCTGTCAGTGCATGTCATATCACAGACACCAGACCAGGTTTCATCTGGAGTGACTGTAGATACAACTAAAATACCTGATGGGCTGCTACCAACGCCCACCATGCCTCAGGTGAGGCCTGTTTACTGTGTGTTTGTCTGTCCACGAGGATTTGTCATCTGTAGAGAATAAGCTTACCATGTTATTGCACATATTTATGCATGTGCATGTGCACACAGGTGTACCGTAAATTTTGGTCTATTGAGTTCACCTGTTTATAAGCTGCATCCACTAAATTTTGTTTAAATCTTTTTTTTTTTTTTTTTCACAAATAAGCCGGTTTATAAGCTGCAAATGTATATAGCTTGAAAGATGCATCGTAGGCATTTTGTCTTGTTTTTGGCATGATAGGGTGTGTGCTTAGCAACTGATCTGATTTCTTCAGTTGTATAAGGCTTTAATTTAAAAATATGAACAGCCAACACCGTAACAATGTTTACAGTTAGTACTTTAACCTTGAGCTCTTCGAAAAATTAATCAGAATCTGTTTAAGCCACAAGGTTTAAAGCTGGGGGAAAGAGTCACAGCTTCTAGTCCAAAATTTACGGTATATGCAAATGTAACAGACACAAACTGAAATGCTTGAATTATTTAAAAGAGGTGGTGGAGACAGTAAAGTATCCCAAATTTATTTTCTTTTAGGGATTAAATTAGGTTTGCACACATTTATTTCAGTGAGTTGTTAGCTCAAAAAAGATTGGCATAAGAAAGATTTATAATACCAATACTTATAGTAATTTTTATTTAAAGTCTAAAAAATTTATAGTCACTGTAACTCAAAGTAAATCCAAACATAACAATACTCTTATAGTAGTTTTATCATGACCTTGAAGATTATGTTTTAGTCGGTGAGCAAACATGTTTTTTTATGCATAAGATTTATATCATTTTATGTAAATTAATAATATGCTTCTAATGTGATTGATACTTTAAATATTTTGCATTCATTTGCATATTTATTTTATTGCAGGCTGTGATTGTAACAGATGTTGTGGAATTCAAACGGAGTCTGCCTTTGTATCCCCTTGCCAAAC
The DNA here is from genome assembly GCF_003073045.1 of Pomacea canaliculata. Classification (NCBI taxonomy): domain Eukaryota; kingdom Metazoa; phylum Mollusca; class Gastropoda; order Architaenioglossa; family Ampullariidae; genus Pomacea; species Pomacea canaliculata. The sequence goes on along the minus strand of NC_037594.1, from coordinate 5,114,092 downwards.
CATTCATTGATCTCTCCAAAGCACGCTCCAAATTGTAAATTTTCAAGGATTATCTTCGGATTCTTGTTCAAACATTGACTTAAAAAAAAAAAATATCGTTTGGGTGGATGGGAGGGAGCCATTTAACTGAACAAGCAGTGATTCTGGCAATTCTAGAAATGTCATTTTGTTGTATTATAAGATGGTGAAATTGTGTAATCTCATCACATGTGTAAGTACTAATTTTAAGTTGTTTCTAAAAGAATACTTGGTGGTTTAAAAGTATGACACAAAACCGCTGTGGTGTATGTCAAGAGCTCAGGGATGTAGGTTATTTCCCTTGGGAACTTTTCATACTTGTCTTGCAGCTGTGATTACAGTAAAGTGTTATGAAGCAAAGGTAGTGCCCCTTCCTTCAACCACATAAAATGAAACAGTCTAAAAGTTTCAGAGCCTGCAGTTAGCCTATATTTGTTGCATCACATCCTCTGTAGAACTGTTTTCAACAATCATTGGCCCCTACAGGGATTGACTGTTATGCATAACTATCTGTCCACAGAACTTGAAATGCATTTTCTTCTACAACAAAATGATAGCAGTTTAAAAAGTTTTAAATTTCCTGTATTAATGATTTAAAAAAAAGACATAATAATTTGCTTACTGTGAAGAAGTCAATTATTAGCTTCATGAGTGATTTTGGACTGCCTTCTAGTATTAGGAGAGATTTCTTTTATTGTAAAGTGTTTCACTCAAATCAGGGTTTCTATGTAAACCATACATCCTTTTAAGTTTATGTATGCAGAAGCGGACAGATCTTGTAACTTCATTAGCTTGATATTGTAGAGCTGAGAGAAGCACAAGCTCTAAATGCAGGAACATTTTTTTGATCATACAATAAAAATGTTTGATATGTGTGTAGGTGTGGTGTGTGGTGTGTGTGTGTAAATTCTGCAGCAAGTTTTAAAAATGTTAAAAAATGCACTTTTTTTACTAGTCCATGGCTTACCCAAATATTAGATGTACCTGGAGAAAAAACTATGTTGAAAGTTCGTTTGAAATATGGGGAAAGGGTGTCTCATATTTCCTTGATGTTGCCTGTGAGGGTCTTCATCTTTATGGTCTTTATCTTCAGTCTTTTCTTTTTGCAGCGGGCTGTCTAAGTATTTTTGTTCTGATTCAAAAGAAATAGAGAAATATTAAGAAGTAATCTAGTATCCAAGATAATGAGTGCTTTGGACTCAATTAATTGTCTTGACAATATGACAGCCGAGTCACAGTGGTTCTATTCTAAAGAATTAGATGATGTGAGACCTGATTAGAAGTTTATATTTACCTTTCTAAACAGATAGAATTATTTTGAAAGAGAGTAGTTTAAATATTTAGATATTTATTTTGTATTTATGTGGAACATTGGGAAGGCTGCCTAGTTGTTAGGGAATTCACTGTAGAGGTCACTTGTTTAAGGCCGGCTTGGACATGTGGCTGGAAAATTTCCTCTGCCCACTCAGCAGCTGCTCTACTGAAATGACTTGATTTATCAGGAAAGGCAAACATGATGGAAAGAGAGGGCTCTGCCTTCCACACACCATGTACTATGGGATTTACCTTTACTTCCGGTGGAACAGCAGATCCTTTTATATCTTTTTATTAGGGTCTTTCATTACTTTGTCCATTTTAATTGAGTGAAACAGGCATTAATCACAGGGCTGCAGAGAAAAGACCAGCAAAATGCAATGATTTTTGTGACCAGTGTTCACTACCTCAGTAACATTGCCTTGTGATGTAATGTCTGTAACTTTGCTTGTCATAATAAGTGTCATTTCGATGATAACCATTTCTGATTTTTGCCCATGCAGGTATTATTGTAAATTACTGTTAAACATACATTTGTTAGAACTGTAGCTGTACAAGAAAACATCACTTTTAGTTCTTGTAGGAGTAGTAGATACATAATGAAAATATGCAAACTATTAATCTTGATGTTTTTATTGTTGGGTTAAGCCTACGACTGAAAAGAGAATTTGCATCCCACATAGTCACCAAGATGTGGCAACTTCTTGTCTGGAAAAGTTCATCAGTTTTGAGATGATATTGTTTTGACAAAATCACGTGATAATTTTTGGTGCAGATTCATTACAGCTTTGAGGGCCTTTCACACTAATTGCAGTGATTAGTACAAGATCACAGTATAATAGATTGGGCAAGTCTGTATCTAGAGATATAAACTGGCCATGGGGACAGGTCCTAGTTAATGAGCAGATAAGATGGCAGATACAAATGGAATGAGAATATTTGTGTTGGTGTCCGTGTAATGCAGCATTTAATGCTTGTTTACAAATGTACTGATGCTCACAGAGACTGGAATATATTTACTTTGAAAAGACGGCTTGTCAAGTGCTGAGCACTTTTTTCCCCATGAGCAATAACGTCAATGTATTTGGTTGTGGCACCGACCAACAGTGTATAATATTTTGTGGTATGGCATATGTAAAACGATGAGTTTGTTTCTGGCTGCCCGTTTTTCGTTTAATCGCATCAATAATAACTTCTCCACCTCTTCCTCATTTGAGACCTTTGCTTTGTTACCGCTGTCGCTCCTTTGCTGCATCAGCTGTTTGAATGTCATTGTCTCATTAACTTAAGTTTGAATACTGTCGATATCACCGACATAACCATGCCTTACCGAATGGCTCATTCAAACATGTGGCAAGTTCGTACTTGGCAATAAGTTTTTTTTTTAATTCAGTTGTTATTCTTACTGTTTTCTTCTTTCCTTCACTTTGAGTACCAGACATTTTCTTGGGTGCCATGATGACCGTATTGCTTATGTACGTTAAAAAAAAAAAAAAAAAAACCAAAATAAAACAAAACAAAACAAAACCCCAAACCCAAGAAATTGTGAAGACAGACCCAGGACAAATCTTCACTGCCTGAATGCGGCACTCAAAGCGACGCTTTCCGTTATTTCACTACCAAGCATCACAGGTAAGCGTGACATCTCATGCAGGTTTTATGACGACTGTAGAGTGGTCGAGCACCGTAACAGAATTCTCTCGAAACTATTGTTCGAGGACCGAAGTGGTCGAGCACAAAGCAGTTCGAGTGCCGAGGTACCACGGTAGTGTAAGGGCAAGTGAATAACCGAGTGATTAGAGCACTGGCGTCAGAACCGAGGGGCGCGCCGGTTCGATACCCGTGTGGCACTACAAATTTCTCACAGTCGACCTAGCTATCGGAATGGGTACCTGACGCCATAGAGGGCTGGAGAAGGTAAGGCAGCAATGGAGAGATGTTCACTACCCACACATAAAGCTGGCCTGAGAAAAGTGGGTCTTGCCTCACATCCCAACAACACCATCCCCCACTCCCCCCACCAAAAAAAATAAAATAAAATAAAAGTTACAAAAGGATCAGACGACGTCTTTCAATTTTTGTTAAAACAATAGTAATACATTAATAGCTCATTTAGTTACATCTCAACCAAAGCTTGCGTGAGCTTTGTTGGCCAAAGTTTGCCAGTACTCTGCAATTGTGTAACCTCATAATAAGATTTTATGAGAAACCAGAGGAACTGATTTTTTTTTTTTTTTTTTTTTTTTGGAAAAAAAGAATCATGAAGGATATTTTAATTAGTTCTTGGGACAATAAGTGGAACAAGAATATAACAATAATTATTGCAGGAGTAATCGTAGTATGCACAGTTTGTAATTTTGTAGGAACAACCCTATAATATCCATAACTTGTATACAAAGAGAGCTTACTGCGCCTGTTTGCTGTCGCTTAGTGTGTCTTGGGTAGCGTCCCTTAGACGACACCGTTTTGGCGTATAAGGTGGGAAGGATAAAAAGTATATTCACCTATTTTGTAAATGAACTGTTTTGAAATACAGCAGGTCGCAGATAACGACTCTGTGTGCGTGTGTGCAAGCGTGGCAAGGTTAAAGAACTCGCCCATAGGAATAGAAGAGGTCAGATAGTGAAAGCAGCTGACAATGACCACAGGCTCTGCTACAATTAATAGGGAGAAGTTAAGCATCCTCGTATTCGGAGAAGTGGTCGGAGGCGTGATAAGGTGGACACTCACTTCCAGTCACTGGTCGTACCTGTGCAAAGTCTCGCAATGTCACTGTTGTCCAAGTTCACGCTCGCATAAACCGATGAAGCGAGGAGTTCTATGATTAGCTTATAAGAGTTGTCAAGGCAGGACCGAGGAAGGACATCTCTATCGTACTTTGTGAGCAGGACACCAAGATCAGACGCTTACCGACAATGAAAGGAACATATTTGACCTAAGTGAAACCAACGGCAGGGGTCTAAGACTCTGAGAGTTTACATAAAACTATCAACTCACCATGGCCAAGTGCAGCTAAGGATAACTGGATTGAGGTTCAGTGCCATGTCATAGAGGAGGGAGTGGCAAGAGGTAACAGCAACAGGCCATATCAACTGCTAAACACCACAAGTAAAACAAGTCAACACAAGACTTCATCGAAGATAGCAATGGCCACCTTCAAACAGAAAACATGGTTGTACTAAACCAATGGACTGAATATTACAATCACTTGTACAACTTCCAGTTGAATACGGACGCCAAAGTCTCCCAGGGAAACCTGAACGTGTGAGCAGACATGCGAATCATATGAAAAGAGGTTGAGAGAGCTGTACGCAGTCTGAAGGGAGGAGTGTCCCCGGTTGTTGACAAGATCCTCGCTTAGAAGAAGAACAAAAACTCTAACTACTCTGTAGCCAAAAATAAAAACTGGGAACGCAGAGAATGCCCCAAAGAATGGACTAGTCATACCTCTTTCACAGCAAGGAAACTTAGGGCTAATCAGCCACCCAAACAAAGTGATGCTGAAAGTAATCCAGACTACCACACTAGCACCATCGTTGAGGAACTGTTTGCAGAACAGTCTGGGTTCAGACTGGGCAACAGATCTTCAACTATCGCATCCTGATAGGAAATATACAAGCACACATACGCGCGCACACACACATATACACTTTAGCATGTACTGTACACAAGCTATTCCTCGAAACGACAGAAAAACCTAACACAACATCAAGACAGGTCGGTGTCAGTGATTTAATACACGAAAGAGAATTGAAAGAAAAAAGATTTCAAGATGAAAGCACAAAGAGAGTGAGTCTATTCTGAGGATGAATTAAACATAAAGGAAAATAACCGGAAAACAGCAGAAACAAGGACGTAAACAAGATGGGACTTAATTCGCTAAAAACGAAATTAATTAAGAAGCTAAAGTAAAAGAGAATTTTTCAAATATTTAACGAAAAAGGGTTTTCAAGTTCACATGGGTCATTCTAAGAGATTTTTAATATCATCCTACACCTGTTACTTTTATACTCGTATCTTCGCTGCGTCTGAAGATTTTCATTCTTTCAGCAAATTTTAAAATGTTAATGAGGGGTCGAGATGTTTTCCGTTTGCTTTATTTCAAGAACATGCCAGCTAAAGTCGCTAAACTAGGACAAAGTCGTTTCCTGGCATCAAGTTTTCACGTCTTTTCATTGTCTTCCGTTTCTACAGCTTGACCTCACATGCAGTCTGTAGCTTCAGGCTTGACCTTACATGCAGTCTGTAGCTTCAGGCTTAACAAAAGATTTCTTTGCTGAAGGATACATTGGCGACATAAATTAAGTAGTGTGTCAGACGACGAAGGTCGCAAAAGAGTCGCTTTTAATCGCGACTAAAATGTCCCTCTCAGGCATGGAGGCCGCCATGTTGTTTTGTCGAGGGACCTTCCAGACCGAGACACCTACCAGCCAACGTTTAAATGCAATTGCAAGTAACTGTTTCTTTTTCCTCTAAAAAGTTTGAATAGAAAAGATTGAGAATCTGAGTATTCGTCGTTTAATCACATAGTTTTTGACGTAACTTGGCTTTTTAAATATAATTTAGAAAACTTTGATTGGCTCCTTTGTGTACTCTGGTATAGGTTGAATGTTGGTCATTTAGCCGCAGCAGGTCTGTTACAAAACTTCAGATGATGTTATCCACGGTATAGGTCACAATTGTAGAGGTTTTCTAATTGTTTTCTTGCAGCTGCATTGTTTCACAAACAACGACTTTGAAGCAAGTTATACTTTTTAACACCTCCCCTGCAGTCACCATGGCAACTCACGAATGCCGAGGAGCAGCGCTGATCCCTGTACAAGAGTGTTTTGAAATGTCGAAGCAAATAAACTACCAGAACTGTAAGTTTTTCTCAAAGTCTTCTCCAGTGCTTTCTAAACCAGGCAGCAGAAAAAGTAAATTTGATTTTTCGTTCTTTTATGAGTTGATATTTTTAGAACATCCGCCTTCATTCCGCACGAAGATTTGCCTCGGCTTCTCTCCACGTGTTGTTTCCTCATTCCCGACCACATCTTCTTTTATCTTTTGTAACATTTACTGACTACATCGACATCCCACGAATCGTCGTCAGGTTCCAGTATTTAGCTGTTGTTCGCCATTTATGAATCACATTTTGATATTTAAAAAAAAGAATCCAGGGTTAGGGGAAGAGTACCTTCTACCTTCCTCTGCTGAGCACTCGGATCACTTGTGTAGCAAGTCGGAGTGATTAGAGAAAGGGAAAAAAGTCTACAAACTTTGATCTCAAAAATTGGATCCGTTATCTTTCGATAAATAAGGTATAAACGGATAATTTAGAGAGTCAACAGGTAATAATAATTGTCGAAGCCTTCAAACAGATGTTCCAGACGAGTGTGTGTCTAACGAGAAAACTACGAACAAGCTGCTTTAACTCCAGTATAGCTCTTACGGTTTTTTTTTCTGATTAGTTTCTAGGAGTAGGTGACAAGAAAAAAGTCGATACAAAGTGGACAATGATCATTGATCAAGCTCTGTTTATTAACACAAAATTAAACACCCAGTGATAAAAAAAATCCAAATATCACAGGCTGAACTATCAGCATTGCTCTTTGAAAATTAAGTATCCCTATGGAGGTTGTACTTTATAATTCTCGGATAACACAAATGTAAACACAACCAAATGTTTGGTCACTTGTAGTAGTTCTGCACGTACTACAGCTACACGAGTGGCCATGCTGATTAGACAGAAAAGCCAGCCATCATTTAGGAGAACTCTGCCAGCAGCATAATAATTTACGATATGACTTGCGGAAGAGCTTGCTGGAGAAATCAATCCCAGGCGAGAGAGATAGAGACAAAAAAAAAAAAAAAAAAAAAAAAAAGAAAGAAAGAAAAAACTTTAAAAGCCAGTTTCTTCGTCGAAGATTGTTTTTGAATGAGGAAAGAAATTTGTATGAGGCGTTCACCGGAAGGCCTGAAGTCCCTCTCACGCTTCTTGCTTCAAACCCCTGCACACCACTGGAGCGAGAGTTAATAGAGCGGAAGATGGCAAGAGCTTGGATTAGACATTTATTACACTGGGAAAGTGTTTCCTTCGCAGAGTGATCTAATGATTTCCGAATTTGAATTGTATACTTTAGAAACAGCATCATCAATGTATCTTTCTACTTTAAGGTTTGACTTGTTGCTGAGTACGTATCCTGTGGTGGAAACACTGCATTGCTTTACACAGGAATAAATACCACATTCAAATTGTGTTTGACATTAACATTTAAACATTTTTTTCTCATTTCCATTACCAGGCCTATCGGGAAATAAGATATGCAATGCTATTGAAAAAAATTGAACCTTTTTTCTTTTTTTGTTTTGGTCGGCGGTTCCTAGTGATTAAGGTTTGTTGAAGAAAAGATCCTACCCACTCACCCACCCACAAATCGCTGCACACTCATTGTCAACATTGTGCAGCCATACCAACAATTTACTGCCAGGGCTGAAATTCATTGCATATACAGATGGGTTAAACCGATAACCTCCGTTCTGCAAATATGTGAGCACCAGTTGTTACCCACTTTTGGCGGGTACATGAAGTTGGGTACAGACCCGCTATAAACTGCGGACCTCACACTGAGCTTTTGTGATCAAAGAATCACAGGAATGAGGACTGCCACAGCCTCATTTTGCTGTGCAACTCATTTGCTGTAGTTGACCGGCTGCCTCATTTTAAAGCTATTTAAGGCGGCAAAAGAACAAAAGATAAATCGGAAAAGATCAAAGTCAAAAGCTCTTTGAGAACGAGAAAATCGTCTGCCCAGCAGAGGACATGCGCAGGGGGTCTGGAAGGCCATCAAAGAACTTTCAAGTTTCTCGCCCACTGATTGTTTAATAGCTATCTTACTCCACATTCTGCTTCAGCAAGCTGATTAAAACACAGGACATTAACACAGACTATAAAAGTGCACGATGCAAAAACTTAACCCACCGGTTTCAATCACCAACTGACACTGAATTCCAATTCCAGACTGCTTTAAGCACATTCATTTCAAGACATCAGCTTAAACCCGTTGAATTCAGTGCACAAACTTTATGTTAAGAAGGAAGATTACATTATTTGGACGATTTCAGGAGTATGTGTTACTGGACACAGCCAGACTGTGAGGGATTTCAAGCTCAATGTTGTAATAAACTCTCCATTTCGCTTTCTGTCATATTAAAATTTTCTGGGTAGAACTCAGCTCAGTGTTGTTCCAGCAAACATCGTGGAGGCCAAACTGGTTTTCTGCTGTTGATCTGTTCGTAGACTTGATATTTGAAACTTAATAACCGGAAGGTGAACACCCGAAACCAGGGTGATTATGTCATCCATATTTCTACCAATATTCACCAAAGATCAAGGTAATTATTATTTTGTTTAATTAACTCTTTTTTGGCACTTTTGAACATATCTATTTAACCTCATTTTAAATGAGATTACTTGATAGCGTCGAGAGTAACCAATGGCAACAGAATTGTAATATGAGATCTTAGAATATCGACTGTCATGTTTTTATTATTGCTTGTCCTTTATGTCCATGTCTTCTGTTTTTATCTATGTTAGTTACTAATGAATATATTAACAGGGTTCCCAGGTCCTTGCAAGGTCCTTTTAAGTCCTTTTTCCTTGAATTTTCGCCAAAAGGCCTTTTAAGTCCTTTTATTTGCCATGCGGTCCTTTCAAATTCTCACACAGGTCCTTACATTTTCTCTGTGACCCTTTTAAGTCCTTTTATCGATAAAATATTACAACAAATTTATTTCCGGAGTAGACTTTGGCGCAAAATACCGACGATTTTTCGCTGCATTGCTATTTTAATCACATGACTACCCAGTCTCGCTCGCGGCGGAACGTCCGTTTCGGCCTTTCGCGAGTTCACTCTCGTCGTGTCGACCACATTTCTTTGTCTGCTTAACAATTTGAAAGATGCCGGGGAAGTGCTCTTTTCAGGAGAAGTGGCTAAAGGAAGACAAGTATAAAGATTGGTTAATAAAAGACTCGAGCAATAAACATTTGGCACGATGTGCTGCCTGCAAATATCTCTGAATCTTTCATCAATGGGCGAAAGTGTTCTGAAACAGCACATGGTTACCGAAAGACACCAAAGGCAAATAAAAAGTATTTCTGAAAGATGCGCGCTTTGTGTAACTGATTACTTTCGTCATCGAGAACATCCACAGCCCGCTCAAAATCAGACGGCACCGACCAGCTCTGCAAGTGTGTCCAGTAAGTTGACAATTATTTATCTTTAGCGATTCATTTAGTTAACGATGTGGGTACTTAGAAAAACACATTAAATTAAAGCGTGCACAACATTTTGCGGTTTTTTTCCACTCTTTATTAAGCCTATCGTCTAATTTACGGTGAAGCCAATAGCTTAAAGATCAGTAAATAGCAAAGAATTATTTAAATTAAAAAGTTGAGATTTTCATTTTCTCATGATTCGAACTACAAATAGAGTTTTATACAATCACGAATCTTACTACAGCTTTGCTGCAGAAAATTGATCTGAATTTTGGCATCTGATCAGGAAAGATTAAAAAGAAAGTATAATTAATAATGTATGCTTATTATCCTATTTTACCAGCAAATACATTATTTTTTGGATTTTTAAAATCAAACAATTTAACATTAAAGCTAAATCAGTTAGCTGAAAATAACTTTCATTTTCAACTATGCTGCCATCTTTATACTTTAACTTAGTTTAGTATTATTTATATTATCATGTCATTAATTATTGCTTTTTGAAACCTGTCTTTTATTCAGACAGAACATAATGTTTACAGACATAATGGTAACTTAAATGTTTTCTTTGAATAGGTTCGTGATGAGCAATGAACGATTGAAGGCAGAGATCCTGTGGACTCTCAGATTGTGGAATCACACTACAGTTTCAGATCTGCTGAAAAGTCTGCTGAACTGTTTCGACTTATGTTCCCAGACAGCCAAGTAGCTGCAGAATTTAAGTGCGGTCAAACAAAAGCCAGTTATCTAACTTCATTTGGGCTTGCTCCTCACTTTTCGAAATTGCTTCTGGACTGTGTAAATTCGTCGCCTGAGTATGTTCTTTTGTTTGATGAATCTTCTAACCATAAGACTCAAACTAAACAGCTGGATTTCCATGTTCGTTACTGGAGTGACAATGCTGTAAGGACTCATTACCTGACCTCGGAATTTTTGGGTCATTCCGCGGCCATAGACCTTCAACAAAAGTTCAGTAAGGTAATTAGCGAATCAAACTTCAAGCAAGCTAATTTACTTCAAATTTCTATGGATGGACCTTCTGTAAACCTAAACCTTCTTGAGAAAATTAATAACGACATGATTACCAATCACAATGTTGGTTTGTTAAATGTGGGCAGCTGTGGACTCCATGTTATGCACAATGCATTTAGGCGTGGGTGCGAGGCTTCTCAATGGGAGCTTGAGTCATTTCTTACATCTGCTTATATCTTGTTCAGAGACAGCCCAGCCAGAAGAGAAGATTATATAAAAGTAACTGGTTCCACATCTTTTCCAGCCAAGTCTGTGCTCACCGATGGCTTGAAAACAATTCTGTTGCTGAAAAGCAATTGTTATGCTTCCATACTTGGAAAAATTTGTCAAAGCTGCAATGGAGAAAAAAATAACATTGCCAAAGAACAAATCTTTTGATATTGTAAAAGCTGGAGTCTTATCTACCCCTTTGCTTCATGTCGTCTGGCTTTCTTTAGTTTAATTGCCAGTATACTTGAACCTTTTTTGAGAAAATACCAAGCTGATCAGCCTCTTCTTCCTTTCCTTTGTTTAGACTTACATGACATGAAAAATCTGAATGCACAAATTTATCAAGTCAAATGTACTTAATAAATGTGAAACTGCCTCCAACTTGTGCAGGTTGATATATGCAACAGTTCTAACCATGTCAATCTGAGCATGATCGAACTTGGCTTCAGGGTTGATAGACTACTGGCTGTAGCTAAGAAACAGTCATCAGTAAACGATGGAACTCTCATGGCCTTCAGAGCTGAATGCAGAGATTTTTTGAAAGCAGTTGTTCTAAAATTGCAGGATAAATCTCCACTGAAGTACACCCTAGTGAGAAACATAACTTTCTTAAACCCAAAGACCATGGGGGAAAAAGACAAATCAATACAAAAAATGAAAAAGGTTTTGTTGTATTGCCAAGGTGTGAAAAGGTTTGATGATGTGACTTGTGAAAGGTATTGTCAGAGTTCCGTAATTTTCTTGACAGTTCTGCAGGTGAGTGTGGTAGTAAGGCTTTTGACCCTATGACACAAAGACTGGATAGTTGGTTTTATGATGCCCTTGCTGGAAAAGCAGAGTTTCAGGTGTTGTGGTCTGTTGTCAGACAGTTACTCCTACTCTCTCATGGTCAAGCTACAGTGGAAAGAGGATTTTCATTCAACAAAGAAACAGTAGCTGACAATCTTAGTCAGACTGCACTAAAAGCACGCAGAGTAATTCTTTGATCATATTCACAGTGTGGGAGGGTGGAAAATGTTGAGATCTCCAAACCACTGATGATATCCGCTTCTAGTGCCTATGGCAGGTATGAACGTTACCTCTCTGAGCAGAAGCAGCAGAAGGAAACAGAAGAAAAGCAGGTCCACAGAAAGAGATTAGGAGATGAGCTGTAATACTCACAAAAAGGCTAAAGACCACCAGTGCCGAAGAACGACACCTGCTGGAACTGGCTGACAGACATAGTTTCCAGGCTGAAGAGCAAAAGTTTTTCACTTATTGAAAGATCTAACAACATGCGTTTGTTAGCCAAAGACAAGAAGAAGGAGATAACAAAGATTCAGTCAGACATTGATAGATTACAGGAAGAAATTAAAAGGTGTTGAATTGTGACATTCAGAATTAATGTTTATTTCAGTTTAATAAGCCTGCACAATTCTGTACATGTATGCTATGGAACATGTTAAAAAACCAGAACTATTTAGAGGAAATTAGGTTGTGTAAAGAAATTGTATTGTTTAGTATTGGTAAAGCTGTAGGGGTGACAAAGAATTGAATTTCATCAATGAAACTTTTGCTTATAGTAGATGGATTGCTTTGTCATTTTGTAATCTTAATCTTATGTGTATTAGTATATCATGCTGTTTATGTATATGTTTGCATGTGTTACATGTATGTGTAATAAGAATGCTTAAATAATATCTCAAGGTTAAAAATAAATGGGCTGTAATGCTTGACAGTTTCGACTCATTCCATCTTTGGTTTAGGCATTAGGATCACACTCTTTTCATTCCTCATCTGATCCTCCAATCCTTGGCATTCCTTGTAGTCACAAGAAAATGTTTGGTCTACACATCTGTACAACACTAGTTGCCCCTTCCGTATTCGCAAAAAACGCTCTTTTTTTTCAAAAGTTCTTTAGAAACTTACTCTTTCTTGAACTTTGATCTTCTAGTACTACTGTGCATAGCTCTATTTCTATCTCTCTCTTCCATTAGAGTGTGTGTGCGAGAGGAGAGACACGTGAACTGACTTTTGTATTACACCAAAGAATGGCTTTCAGGTTTTGCAATTATTATTACTTAGATTTCTAGAAAACTTGGAACATTAACGGTGTATGTTATCAGCGCGCTAAGGACACTTTTTAAGTTATCTAATCTAAATATGGCAGACAGGCATCAAAATTAACTCTTTGATTATTTATTACTAGAAATACATGTATTTTGAGAACATAGAGAAGACCACAGATTCATAAATAATACATCTTTCCGACCACACAAAGAGAAAAACTTAAGCATTGATGACTGTCACTTAGGTCCTTTCGAATGCATGAAAGGTCCTTTTAAGGTCCTTTTAAGGTCCTTTTTTGGCACCATCCCTGATCCCTGGGAACCCTGATTAAGTTATTGTCTCCTTACTGTCAAATATCCATTTGTGCTCGTGACTTCAATCTATGAAGCGACGGCCTGTTGAACTTATTTTCAGAACCTTACATGGCGCCAAGTATAATTTTAAATATAAATTTGACACTTTCTGTAGTGAAAGAAAATAAATTATAGATGGAGAGGCGTCAAGACGTCCCTTGACTGGCACCTGTCGCTGGGGGATCACATGGAAAAGGTTCGCCACTCTTGCTTTGGAGGATAGTCAGCAGATCCTGTACAGGACGACCCCAGTCGTTGACCTTAGTAAGCCAGTTCTTCTTCTGGTCACCGCGGTGTCGGCCACAGACCAAGGTACCTTGTAAAGTGAAGGACGATGAACCTAGGTGTTTGAAACTGCATACGGGGGATATCATGAAGAGTTTTGTTCATCTGGAGCTGTCTCATTATTGTCACATGGTAAATAAACTCAGTTGGTAATGCTGCTGTTTTGCGTTCTGTGGTCATAGCCGATGATTCAGACGTTTGGTGTTCGATAATCACAACGGTTGATTCCGACAGACGGGATCATACTGTGTTATGTGTACAGAATGGTCTGTATCGATTCCTTTAACACTTTCTCCTTCGTCATGATCGTACGAGTGAGGCAGTGGGAGGAGAGAGAGGAAGAATAAAACACAGAGATGGATTTCTTGACTAGATTCTGTAGCCCCTTCTGATATCAAGATCCATAACCAATGTAATCTGTAAGAAAGCATCCCAGGAGACTTCTAATTCATTTACTGCCAGTGGCTTTCCCTGGACATCCTTATCTCACGCCTGCACGTGTCCTATGACGAGGCGAGGCATGGCGTGGGTTGTCGAGGGGACCCGAAACAGTTGTAGTCAATGGAATTAACTGGCTGATTGATGTGTACGCATAGGGAGGACATCAAAAGACCCAGCAGGCTGCAATCGTCCATTTTCCATCTCTCTTGATCACAGAAGACACCACCATTGCTTCTCCTCACTGTGCAAGCCTCGCCCCTTCATCACCGTCAATGGCGGAGACCAGTTGCCCCGTTGCCGGCGTTGGGTTAACGTGGCTTCATTTCACCCTCGTCTGAAATATTCTGTGCCGAAACTGTTCAAATTTGCTCTCACGAGTATAAACAGACGGAAAAGACTGTCAAGTAACAGTAAAGTGTCAGTGGTTTATGTAAGGATGTATTCCAAGAGGTTAAGAAGTGCCAGCTGCATGTCAGGTACTGCCGGTAGGATTTGATGTTCAAATAAGATGTTGAGTAGTGTCATTAGGATGTGCAAATAGGATGTCATATAGTGCCAATAGGATGTTTCTTATTTGCCAACATAATGTTAAGATTGCCAACAGGATGTTGTGTACAACTAGTGAAGTAGGTAAGAATCGTCAGTCAGCCATTAAAAAGCGACGATGGAAAGAGACAGCAGGAAAAAAAATTAAAAAGCGAAGAAAATATACGCCATTGAAATAATATATTAAGTAAGGCCAGTGGTATAAGATCCATTAACGACACTAATGAAGATTATTAATAAAGTAAGACCATCAATAGTGACAGATGTTGATTATAGATTCATGTTGTATTGTTATAGACACAGTCTTCTCCCCTCCCACACATACTCAATAAAATAACGGACAGCCTGCACATTACATACAATGTAACACACAAATAACCATGCTCAACATAATCACACTCAAGATAACCAATAACAAACACAAACAATAATAATTAATAATAATGAAGATTTTCCAATGATCTACTCAGAGCGCTTTGCACGTTATGCACGCTTGGGGTCAGGACAGGGTCACAGTAGTCGCGGTTCTATCTTAAGTTTGGACTTAAAGGTGGTAAAATAATACATTCAAATACAAACTAATCTACATCAAAGACGTCCGTGTGAGGTGTAAAAAAAAATTCCTGAATAAATTCTTTCTCTCTCTCCCTCCCTCTCTCATTCACTCAATCTTTCCTGCTCTCCTAACCGCGCCTATTGCTATTACAAGCTGCAGCATTTAAGGACAAACAATGGAGGGTAGGATGACTTGCCTGCCGTGAGCTGGTTTTCGTGTCGCCCTTAGTGCCACATAGACTGAGTGACAATACCACACCACGGGTGGGTCGACACCGAGAGGCGCTGAACGACACAGAGACAAGAGCCGCACAAAGGTAATTCTGGGGAGACAGAGACGCCCACGTGCTCACGGTCCTTCTACAAGGCAGTGATCAATAGCCATGAGTTGCTTCTCTTGTTCTAGCCTCATGTTCGCTGCAATACAACGTCTCCTGAGCTAATGTTTCGCCTGAGTTCTAATGGTCAGATGTGGACAATGTCTCCGCTTTCATCACCCAGTCCGCTCTGCCTCCAGTTGCTGTTGTTATTTCCTGTAATATCCCTTCCTGGACGATATAGTGTCGTGATGAATACATCAATGTTGTATTAGTTGTTTTTTTTTTAAATCATTTGCCAGTCAAATGATACAATCAACGTCCCAACTCAGTTTGATTATTCGCTTGTTAAGGACACAGTAAACAACCCAGCTCGGCTTATTTTGATTATTTACTGGTCAAAGAAAACAATCAACTTCCCAGCTTGCCTTGCAGCCATTACTGCGCAACACCTGTGGTCTCGCGAAATTTAAGACATTTGCTTTTCCACCCACTCATCAAAAAATATTTTTACATCGATTGACAAAAATTTCGTGAAGACTGCAATCTTTGCGAGACAATGTATATAGGAAGTCAACTAGGTCAGAAAACTATTATGACAGATTTTGGGTAAAGTAACACGAGAACACCACACAAAAAAACTATTATCCATAAATGGAAAGTTTAACGAGAGAATGACATTTGAAAGAATTCTCAGCAAAAATAGACAGAATAATCTGTTTGGAAATGTGAACTTACGATGTGGTTTTAATGACTTCTTCTTGAGCAAGTACATTGTTTGGTTAGTCGCCTTGTGGGGGTATATCAGCTCTCTCCATCTCTCCCCTCCTCTCACCCAGCAACAGCCTCCTCCCCGCCTTTCCCGCCCACTGATGCCAGGAGTGACTGACGCCCACTTCACACCCGACAGCTTGTTGAGCGGAAATACTACAGCAAATAGTTCCAGCAACCAGTCGTCCACGAGGAAGAAAATTATCATCCCGACACTGTGCCAGCTGTCAGCTTCCAGTGACGTCAACTCCAGCATGGCGGAGACAGCTGGCAATCACGTGACAACTGGCGACCGCTGCTGCGCGTCACGGCACCGGTGAACCACTCTCATCGATGTGACGTGCGTTAGTGGCAGTTGACTACCGCCAGTCTTCTCGAGCATCCACTGTCTCATCTGCTCCTCGTCACCAGCGTCAGATGATTGATCCAGACAATCGACTCGGCTCGACCGTTTTTTTGAGCAGTTGGCGAGAGCTCACGAGCTTAGAGAGAACGACAAACATAAAGACTTGTCCCTGTTCATAAAAGCAAACATGGGACAAATTAAAGACAGCAAGAAAGTGTGTGTGATGAAAGAAGAAAGAGAAAAGGAGATAAAATGAAAGCCTGGAAACGACTTTTACGAAGCTGGAAGGTCAAAGGCCACGTATATTACTGTGTATACTTTTTGTCCATGGAAAGATTAACGACTGTATATCGTGCTCCTGAGCAGAACTCTTTTTCTGTTCTGATACAGAGCCAGTGGCGACTCATCTGTAATAGACGAAGCTTGGCAACATCATCATTAAAAAGGTTTCCCCATGAAAGGGAATGAGGAGAGACAGCGAGACAGAGGCATCGGTGGACACCACCTTAATATATTCATCTCCTCCTTCACGAGAAACAATGGTTGGCGTGGCTTTGCTGTATGATGTTTCACATTAGCAGCAGTGAACACTGATCACTGACAGTCCGACAGGATACAGGACATGACTGGGTACCTTTGGTAATATTATAATCACACATGATGTCAGCCATGCTTACTGCGAATCATAAGTATAGACTGACCACAATCATCAAGTCCAAGACTAAGCCAACAATACTGTTCCCACGCGTTTGAGTGATAAACGGCTGAACTCGTTCATTCGAATGTTTTACACTCCAGTGCATCTGTCATCCAAGCCCTGCGACATGGCGGGTGCATAACAAGCGGCCCCAGCTATTCCCTTGATGGGGATACATTCACAGAACCATAACTCAAGTATCCAGCAAGTGTTTGCAACAATGGAAGGTCCAACTTCAATCTTTGAGGACAGCCGATCTGTGATGGAGAAAATATGGTTTATGAACAGAAGATAGCTAATCCGAAAACTAGAATTTTGTAAGAACAAAATCCTCTTTTTGTTTTCTAAAAATGTTGATGGTTTACATCGGGCTTCATCTTGTGTCAACACCTTTTTCTTTCACGGATTACTTGTGAACATGTAACACTCCCTTCCTCCTCTGTCTGATCTCATTCATAAACCGCTCGCTATATTTGGAACGTTTGCGATTCAGGTTACAAAACTAATAACTGTTATTTGGCAGCTGCTGTACACTGTAATTGGTCAAACATAGATGTACGAGGAATTAATTATTAGCAACACCTTGACGAGCCCCCGCAGACGAAGGGAGAGGAAAGTGGAGACGACTGGTATTGAGTTGTAGTCAAGATGGAAGGTGGAGACCGTTGCCCTTCATTCGTTGCCACGAAGATGGAAAGTGAGGGCAGAGTGGTTCTTATTCACAATAACCACATCTACTGCATGTATATGAGAGATGAAAACACGTGGCAATAATGAAAGAAGCCTCTAGAAGCTTGAAGAAAATCATGATCATATAAAAAGTTTAAAAAATGTGATGGCAGCGGAAGTCTCTTCTGTTCTTCAAGATTTCGAAAAACGTCTCTGATGGGGTTTAACTTCGGAGGTTATTTTATTTCTTTCTCTCGCGTTTTTCATCTCTTCTACTGACATAATATTATGGGATGTGAGGAAAGGATAGGATCTCTGCTGCTGCTTAAATTTGTCTCTGTCATTAGCCGTTGCCTTCTCAGCCGTTGAGTAAATGAGAAGGAAGGATGAAAAATGCCGTTTAAATACGCTTAAAATATTTTCTTGGTTGAAATGGAGCCAAAACTTTAATCTTTGATAGAACTACACCTCTCTCTGTAAAAACTTCTACATTCCATTACACAAAGGACTTTCAAAGTGACTGGCAGACACTCGGTCTCCAACTCTACAGACTATACAGGTCACACGAGGGTCATGAAAGGTTGATGTCTTTAGTTGCCATGAATGACTCTAGCTCCATTTCTCCTGATGGGTTTCTACTCCCAAAGTGATGGAAACTGACCTTTCATAGACCATCTGGCAAGTTTCATACTCTGTCTTTCTATGTGCATGCGATGTTCATTGTCCTACACTGCAGCCAAGTCTTTGTTCTTTGTCGTTGTTGTCGTCTGTTTTTTCCTTGTCTCTTCTTTCCGTTCACAGCTGAACATTAAGCCAGTGACCAGACTCCATGAACCACAACTCGCAAACAACCAATCTCTTAGAGGAAGCTGGGGCCGAGGCGGAGAGAGGAAGAATTGGCTGCCAAACGTGAGTGAAAAAGTGAATGAATGAATTGCTCGTTCTGTGGAAAGCCTGTTCACCATCACACGAGTGTGTGGATTGTCTTGTCAGGGCCGAGTCTATCCAACTGTCTTCCCCCGACGACTAGAGCCGGTGGACCAATATAACCGGTACGAGTTAAAGGGTGAATGAATGAATAATTTCTCTCTTCCGTCTGTCGTTGGCTATAACTGCCGATTATTTATTATCACTGCTATGCATCAGGCCTCACAACACTTACTGTCCTCACGTGCTACCTCATATGAAGAAT
Source organism: Pomacea canaliculata (assembly GCF_003073045.1). Classification (NCBI taxonomy): domain Eukaryota; kingdom Metazoa; phylum Mollusca; class Gastropoda; order Architaenioglossa; family Ampullariidae; genus Pomacea; species Pomacea canaliculata. Next base: position 5,095,040 of record NC_037594.1, on the reverse strand, counting down.
GAAAGTTTTGAAAACGTGTTTTAACAAGTTAAAAACTTTAAAAATTGAAGTAATGCCCACGCGTTCGATTCCTGCTGTTGAAAATAATGGTATCCATATGGAAACACACAGTCTTTATTTAAATTGTCTAATCCGATATTTGGAGTACAAGGTCCAGCATCTTCTACAGGCTCAGTGTCATATGAGTTGAACTTCACTTAGGTTTTCAAGAAGCATTGACAACCAAGAGCGAAAAATTCACAATCGAAAATAAAACTTTAAAACTCAAAAAACAAGGAAAACAGGATTTGCAAACAGGATTGCAGAAAATGTTGCAGAGTATGTCAGAAGCTAAATGAAGCGAGGCTGAGAAACAATGTCAAAGAAAACGTGTTTGCGAAACACCATGTGACAGTTTTCACAGCCATGTTTTCTGTTTGTCTTCGAAAGCTTTAAATCGTAAAATCAAGACACAGGCCGTGAGTGAGAGACAAATGAAGACGGAGAAAGAGACTGCCTGCAGTTCTGCTCTCGACAGGCGGCGCTGAGTTGTCTGCCGCTACTGTGAGATAACTCGCCAGAACGATTTGCCTCGTCCTCATTGTTTCCGTTTTCTCTAATTCCTTCAGACAATCCGAGCAGTTACTCCGGAAAGCCATTCCACCTCTCGTGGGCATGGCCTCGACAAGCACATCATTTATCAAACTTCATTTCCCGCCTCCACTCATTATCCCACAGTTTGCGAGGAAATCCGAAGACAAGCTATTTCTGACCAGCTGGGGACTGAAGATTTTTTTGGGGGGTTTTTGCTGTGTTTTCCAAATTCCTCTCATGGATTTTTGAAAATCCACAAAATGAAGAAGCCAGGTCATGTGAAACGTGTAATTGCTGGAGCTTAAAACAGAAAGGATGTTATGCAAATGCTCCGAATAGGGAAAATTTGCCCTCGTGAGGTCGCCACAATTCTGTTTTTATTGTTTTTCATGCTTTTCAATGTTATCATGCAATGTTATCAGAGAGATCTCGAGAGTTAAACAACCGACATTGGACAGACAACAAAGTCCATTCTGTGTGCACGAGCAGTGAAAAATCTCGGTTTTGCACGATCTCAGAAAAATGTTCTTATCGAAATTGTCTTGTACGATCTTACAGGTTTGTTTTCATCTAATTTGTCGTGGAATCTCGCAGGACTGAGATAGGATGATAGAGAAGAAGGGCCTGATATTCCACCGAGGTTTCATTTAGCACCATCCGTTGGGAGAGAGGAGGGAGGATAGATAGCCCATGAGATCATCAAACATCCACCCGTGCGTTTCATGTCTGGCGTGAGGTCTTTGTTTTCTCCCCTTGCTTGCATTGAGTGTGTTTGAGACTTGGGAACCCTGACATTTACAGGTTAGTTTGATATCGCCTTTAACTATCGATGTCTGCCAAAAAAAGCGAACCATTCTGGTTACAGTTGCCCTCGGCTGTTCGCGCATGCGTTCAACAGGTCAGTCGCCCAGGTCAGTGCAAATGGAAGTCGTCTTTTTGTTCACAGATGATGATTGTCCACTGAAATTTCTGCAGCTCACCATGGACATGCTCCAACTGACTATTTTTATATTTCCTCTGTGATGGAAATGAGCTCGTAGGAAGGACGTGGCGCTCAAAGACGTGAGACACCATTCACACGCCAAACAATACAAGCCCCTCCACAACTCCCCACAAACAGACAATAGAGAGAATGTTTCTACCATCACTCACTTCCTGGATTCCCAATGAGGGAGAGGCTAATCAGGAGCAAAATGAACGTGACAGCAACAAAATCCTGAACATCAGAAGCTGAAATCGATCTATAATTGCCTCCCTTTAGAAAGGAAGGCAGAATCGCTAAGGGAACTGGAAGGGGGAGCTAATCACCACGCGGTCTCAATTCAGCGCTCTGTGTTTGCGATGCAAGGGCAGCGAACTCAACAAGTCAGGCGTGATTAGACTCTCAATGCACAGGACAACCCACAGACATGCGCAGAAGCATGTTTTTCATCGACTGGGAATTGAAGGACGGGCGCACTCTTTACTTCATTAACCGCAGCCAAACGAGTCGTGTCGGTGTTAGCCGAGGGCGTTAGCAAAGCAGACGGTCAGCAGGATTGTCATGGTAGGGTCAACAGCATTGTCATGGTAGGGTCAACAGGATTGTCATGGTAGGGTCAACAGGATTGTCCTGGTAGGGTCAGCTCACTTGGAGATGGAAGATGGCTAGCCATTCAATGAGCTGTTATATAAGCTTTATATAAGGACACAGAGCTCGACTAGAGTAGGATATCGGACTGGTTAGTGAGCGTGCCTGCGAGTTTGGACTCCGTTGCTGTGATCACTAGACCATCAGTTCCCTCTACGTAGTAAAGGTATTACACAATTTTCTCAGTGCAGATCGATACATAAATAAATAAACACGTGATTTAATAAATGATCAAAGTCATCAGCCAAAAAAAAATCTTCGAGCAGCGATGCGTTCTCCTCCCTTCGCTCTCAGCCGCATGTGGCACAAGATGGAGGCTCCCACTTCAAGACTACCATTGCAACATCGCCTCGTAATTATTTCCCTAATGAGCGCACAGAAAAATTCAAAGATGGCCTTGTATTTATCAAGTTAAGCACCAAATTCTAGAAAATATTTAAAGGACAAAGAAACAAGCACATCTCCAGTGACAATCATTAGTACTGGACAAAAACAGCAGAAAGCTGGAGGAAAACGACAGAGAGACAACCCGCACCCTTCTCCTCCCTTCATCTGACTTTGGTTTTCAGTCTTTGATATGTCTGCGATCGCCGCCAGGGCAAATGATTCAGGTTCGAGTCCTGTCAAGGCAGCAGCTGACTGATTCCATCAAACATCGGTTATGAACTCTGGTAAGAAATACTAAACAGTCAAACTGGACTTGTATTTTATTCAGTTTTATTTGTTTATTATTTAATGCTGGAGTGGTTTGTCTTCCTTGCGCTGGAGGCAAGACGGACAGCATGGTGGACTTCCCCTCGTGTCACCCATACACCATCCACACATTGCAAATATCTTAACTTATGTTCCCACACATGACACATCTGAAGCTCACATTCCCACACCATCAACCCAACTAACCCACATTTCAACCCACGTGCTGACAAATCTTCAGCCCACGCTCCGTCAGAGAGAAGCAAAGGTCCTTTAATAACGATGATGAAATCAGTCGGATGCAAGAGATTTCAAATAATTTGTAGATGTTGCGGAATAGGATTGATTCCATAAAAACTTCTGTATGCACAGAAAAGAATTCTTCTCTTTTAAAGACCCAGAAAGTTCCTCACTTTTTTGTTATATCATAGAACAGTTGTAAGCAAATTAAGTTTATCGTTGATGATTAAATTTTGATGCGATTCCATCTTGTTTTATTTTCTTTTATTTTAGGTAAAAGCAGTTGGCATACATTACCTCACACATACACACACATACACATAAACACATTAAAATCCTTCCACTGACTGAGCTTTTTAGAGCTTTAAACTCTACTTTCGTAATAGCAAGCTTTTCTGTTCTGGGAACAATATAACAGAGTTTTTAAACTCCGAGCGACCATTTAAAACGAACATTGTGATCAGGAAAAGGGTCTTCAAGAAAAAAAAAAAAAAAAAGGAAACAGCTTAAACTTTCCTTTATTTGAAACCTGAACAGTCTCGCAGCTCCATTCGTCTTTGAAAGCTGATATTTAGGACACGGACGAAACCCTCCCCCTGTCGGCCTCTCCAATATTATTGTGTGATCTTTTTTTCGCGGAGAAAGACGGGAAGGAAACAGTCCTGCTATTGTCTTGCCTGCACATCGTGTGAAAGGCCTGCACACAAACTCCTTCCTTCGCGAAAGTTATTGTCCTTTGAAAGCTTTTGTAGCAAAGAGCAGGTGGTGTCAGGTTTATTTCGAGCAGAAGATAATTCTAGATGCAAAAGAGTTTTTCCTGCTTTTATGAGAAGGTCTATAAAATACTTTATGGGATCCTGCCAAATATCAGACGGAGACATACAACAAAACATAAACAATACTGAGTGCTGTCATAATAATAAAAAGACCAGCTCCGTGTTTTTACTCCAGTCAAGACTGTGAAGACACACGTGGACAATTTGGAGTCTCTTTGTCACTAAAATCACGGACATTTTTTTGGTTAATCCCACTATTATTCCTAACAGTTGTATATCTTCTGTTTCTCTAGGTGCATTAATTTTTTTGCAAGTTCTTAAAGTCGAAAGGTAACACCGACATTTCAGGACTGATCCTGAGATGAGATCGAGTTGCATATTTTTTGTGTGTTTTCAATGGAAGGCGAGGTATTTCGTTCCGTAACTTAAAAGGCTTTCTCTGTCAGTTTATTGCCATGGTGATAGGTGATAAATGGAGGGGGTTGTCTAGGTAGTAGGTGGTTTTACATCCTTCTCGGCTGTTTGCTGTCTCCCAGCCTCCTCCCGTCTCCCTCCCAACGCACCAAGTAGAGATTGGAACAGTCTGTTACACCAAGGACATCTGTTACATACCAGTGCTCGCATTTACTGATTGATTAGTAGACTAAAACAGTTTTGAAAACAGAATTGCAGAACACTGAGCTGTATACCCTTATCTCAATATATCAAAATGAGAATAACGGCTTATACGACATCACAGGGATTTACGGACCTCGTGTTTTACCCAAGCAACCAAAAGGAATTATGCCACAAATAATTAACCTGGAGCAAAATTCATTTTGAGAAGGAACTTCATGCAGTCAGAAGTAGTATCCAAAATTCACGGTTTGGAATAATTCCTAAGACCTGCTGAAAATAAATACAAGGTCCTGTAAAAGAAAAAAATTATCAGAACCAGGGAACCATGAAGAATAATGTTTATAATTCTCGGATGACATTAAAGAATTGATTTTCAAATGAAAAGCTGTTGATCATCTCTTTTTCAATGACGAAAAATGCCCCAGGACAACACATTGACAGTTTGAATTGTAACCACTCTATTGATGCTGTAATGTGGTTTTTCACAGATGAAGACAGTTTATCCCGAACTGAAATAGTTTTAAACTTTTTTTTACAAAGACAATCATGTATTTAAGAAACTTCAATTTAAACGTGTTACGAATTTTTTTTTAATAACAAAGAAATAGAAGCATAAGAGGTAGAAAGAGGAGTTTAAAACATTTTCAGATTTTCAAAACTACAATTACTCTTCTACATTTAATTTATCTGTACTCGGAAGACATTTTAAGGCAGTTTGTATCCTGAATCTATTTATTAAAAAATGAACTTTTAACTAACCTGCATATGTTCACTTAAAATTTATTATAGGAATGCGAATATCAAATACTTGTCTGCGTTCCGTACCCAACAGGTCAAGAGATTCCTTTCATAATCTCTCATTATTTTATTAATGCATAGAAACTTTTTAAACAATCGTATCAAATACGAGGAATGACATTTGAGGAAATTTTTAGGACAGCATTTTTTTAAATTCAGGGTTTACAGTAGGTGTCCCTGATGACAGTACAGGGAATGAAACAGTGAAGCACTGACTGATGTTGAGAGATGTTGACATCGATGTGAGAGAAACAAATTCACTGTATTTGTCAGGTTTCTTTCGTCTGCCGCTTGTGGATTAGGTTTCAAAGAGTTGCTTTCAATCCTGTGTGGGTTTCCCAGCATGCCTCTCGACAACTTGAATGTCTAGACAGTGAAAACATGTTTTTAGTCGCTCACTAAAAGGTGATTTTCATCGCTACATGAGCTCAAGATATTTTTATTCAGTAGATTGAGCCCAGGACAAGCTGTTATCTTCACAATCGTGGGTGAACAATGGCTTTGTGTTCGCAAAGGTTTACAAATATCTCCATACACAGACAGACAAGTCTACAAATATCTCCATACACAGACAAGTCTACAAATATCTCTAAACACAAACAGACAAGACAAGTCTACAAATATCTGCATACACAGACATTCAAGTCTACAAATGTCTCCATACACAGGCAGAAGGTGAAGTTAATGGCCTCACCATAGTTTAGGTATGTGGCTGAAGCCATGACAACGTGAATATCTCTGTGTACAAGTGTGACTGGTGTGTCTGTCACCTGTGCTTGGTGATGTCTGTACCGTGCATTTCGAGATCACAGGGAGTGTATCCCCCACAGTTGTCTCCTATTGACATCTACCACTTGCTGCGCTGTAGGAGACTTCAAATACCAAATGCCACGTGTGCAGCATAATTTGCAGCACAACAACACCTCTATCGACCTTTGTGACCCCCGAATGTAAATCACGAGACCTAAATAGCAACAACAAGTCGCTGGCACAAAAGTCCAAAGAAACAATTTTCTGCAATCGTTTATTTCAGCATCTGTTTCCATCGCCGACTTCACTCAGGCTGTCACGGGGGAGCATTTACAATGCGAGCCGAGCTTTTAAAAATTATTCTTTCATCCGCTCCACGGGGAGGATACAAGATTGAAGAAATCTTAAATGCCTGCAGGCACGCGCGTGCACATGCACAGTGGAGCCTACCCGTGCTGTGAGAACACAAACGTTGACATCAGTGTATGTAGTCCTTGAGTATTTTACCCATGATGCACGTGCACTCTTTATCAGTTGTTGATTTTACATCCTTACTTTTCTGTACCAGTGTCTGCTAACTCACAAGTCGCAAACCACTTGCCATCGAAGCCAGACCTCATTACAGGAACTTTCATGAAGCATACCCCGGGTGGGGATAGGGTACCATCATACACAAATATACAGGAAGATATTTTGGGGATGCTCAGATTTAGGAGTAAATCATGTGCAATGCGACATTTATGTTCTACATTTTGTCAACAGTTGACTTATCAAAATTAAATACACGATGTGAGTTTAGTATTTCATTTTATTTCCATCCACTAAGCCAGGCGGCTTGACACAGATTCACGTCAGGAACAAGCACAAGCCCTACAACGGTGTCACGTGACTGAAAGCCTTGACATGCGCAGTGTCTGAGGGAAATTTTCGGGGTCATTAGGGCGGGAGACGGCAGGTAGGTCAGGAGTGGAAAGGGAGCGCGTAATAATAATGACAGGTGCGAACTCTAGAACCTTCCCGTCCCTCTGGCAACTTGCCAATTACGTCGTTGCCCGTTGTAAGGTCATAGGGCACTTGGTGTCGAGGCCATGGACTGAGGGATATCTTACTGCCCTCGAAGTTTCTTTCAGTGAATCCTTTGGATGAGTCTTTATTTTGTTGTATAGTGACTTCCGGGACAGTGTGAAATATGTTTATTTATGCTTTTCTCAATTCGTCGCAGCAAAGCATGAGACACAAAGAGAATCTTGGTGGTGCCCGCCATTAATGGCGCATAAACTCTCAGCAAAAAGAGATGAAAGAGCGAGCTTCACTCCACCTCCAACCACAAAGGGTCCAAAAAACCTGCCATAACTTTTATGTGAGAAAAAACAGTGCATTAAGACATTTTCGCTACAAAATTACACAGAAGACATGCATGTGTAGCTTTAAAACATGGCCTTTGTATGAGTGTTTAAAGCACAATCACAGTGATTCAGTCGGTCTTTCTCTCTCAAACACCCATTTCTGCTTAACATTGTTCCTTCAAGTAAAATGAACGCCACCCTCCTTTTTCACAAGAGAACCAGAGGAATACATCAGGACATTGGATCCTGTCCCAGGAAGTAGGGCAAGGTGAAGGGTGAGACAACTGCGCAGTGGTTGTTGGCACATGGTGGGAAGTTAAATGCTTGCAGTTAAAACATGTGAATCACAAGGCCTCGTGGTCCATAAAAGAGAGCTGACTGTATTTCGGGGTAAATACCAACATTCAAGGTTTACTATGGTTTCTCCTGACGAGCGGCTAACCTTCACCTTAATGTAGACTGGGCTATCAAGTCTTTTCTGGAAATGGTCTGGACACAAACAAAGTTTAATTTGCAGTTTCTGAGAAAAATTTAAAGATAATATTACTTCAGTTTTTAAATCTTGACCTGCAGCTACAATAACAATTGTATGAGTTTTATTGGATTTTCTTCCTTGTACTATTAAAATCCAATTTTTGTAGTTTACATTTGATGTTGATGTTTGAAGACCACAACAACAACATACCACAGCTTCTTCTTTTGACGATGAATAGTAAATAACATGCTACTTTAGCTGGTGGTGGTTAGTAACATGCTACTTTAGCTGGTGGTGGTTAGTAACATGCTACTTTGGCTACTGCTCGGATACCTGGATCCTTTGTTAACAAGAAATTGCAAATTTACGTGGAGCAAAATGAAAAGTACGAGAGACTTCAATAGTCGGTACTAGAGAAAGTACATCTGATGCTACCATGGCCAATCCGGCTTTGTCTGAAAATGTTGCTGGGTTATTTAATATTCCGAGGCTAGAAATCTTTTCCCAAACCTACAGACCGAAAATTGAACAGTCGTGGCACGAAGCCCGGCAAGTGAGGTCTGGTGAGTCTTACACAGACATTGAATGATCTTTCTGTCTGGAGGTGGATCAGACATCCGCTAGTCCTCCGAACAATATGTAAATGAAATTTTTGGTCTAATAAAGCAGTGATACGAAAATAATTGGAGAGTTTTGCATGCCCAGAGTCAAAAGGTGAAGGTGTTATAAACAATTTTTTGTGCAGACAGCCATATGGTCTCACTGCAGTTGACAGACGATCCCCATAAATGGGGAAAAAATCGTGGAACGATTTCATCATCATCATCATCATCATCATCATCCATCCATCCATCATCATCCATCAATCAATCATCCATCAATCAAATCCATCCATCAATCATCCATCAATCATCAATCATCATCATCATCATCATCATCCCTGCTTTTATAGCACTTTTTCACTCCCTCACAAAACACGTTTTCACTGGTTTTACTTTTGGGTTGCAGATGACTTGTTTCAAACTGCTTCTATCGCAAATACTTTAGACGGGAACTCCAGGGACTGATTATCTTTAATAAAGTTCTTATCACCACTTGTTTACTTTAAAATACTGCACACCCACAAAAACAACCACTTTCGCCTGCCCAAGCTACCAATTTTAAACATAAAATAATGAAAACAAATAAGAAAGAATACAAATATAAACCCGGAAGGAATAATAAAGATGGTGACACGTCTCCTTTGATTATGGCTTTCTTTTACAACTGTCCGCTGAAGAAGTGTTCATCGTGTGATCACGAAAATACCTAAAAAAAACCATCTTAAATAGGGCAGTAAAAACCAGTAAAAGCAGTAGGAGGGTTTTTGTTGTTTATTGGCTGGGACCAGGCGGGTGTCGACTGTTATGACGGGTTGTTATCACCCGAAGGTCCACCCTGTATGGCGCAGTCTGCTTTTGGAAGTCCAAACCTCTGACTGAGGCCAAAGCTATTTAAAACGATTGTTGTAAGAGCAGATAGAGGTTGCTAAAATAGACCCGGATGCAAGCTATCAGGTGTGAGTATATATATAAAAACAACAGACAGGGACATATACAATATTGTAATCACGGTAATTCTAGCATTGAATCATTATCTCTGTCATCTTCCATTGGAGTGAGGTAACTGAACATTTCTTTAGGCTGTTGATTGAATTCTGTTCTCTGTTGTACGACATCTCATCTGTTCTGTAATGTTCTTATGGATGTGGCTGTAACATGAGCGCCGCCAGACTCAAGATTAAATTATAAAAAGCTTCATTTACAACGATGATCGGTTTTTTCATTGTCTCTAAACATTTTCGTCTGAATTGTGAAAAGCCTCACTTTGTGTATAGAACTGTCTATGGAATAGTACATCTAATCTACATGTGTGTACGTGTACTTGTATGTATTATGTGAACATGTATGTGTGTGTGTTTGTGTGTGCGTCTCTGTCTCTCTCTCTCACACACATACAGACACAGGGCGGGGGGAGGAGAGACTATTCTTGTCATGGCGCTGGGAACAATTCCTTTACTATTCCTTTTTTGTAAAAGATCCCCTCACCTAGTCACCTCACTCACCGACAGGAAGCAGCGCCCCCCGCTATGTCTGCGGGCGATAACCGACTTTTGAGCGAACATACCAGCGCATGCGCACTAGGTTAAGTACGTCGCCAACCGTCCTCGAGAGACGAGTAGTGACGACCTGACGAGGGCAGATAACAGCGCGGTCGCTGTGTTGTCAAACAAAGAGAAGGACCCGGACCTGAGGAAGAGAGAGATTTTCAAATGTGTCTCGGGTCGTAGTTTAGTGTGTGTGTTAAATCCCTCTTCATACGGTACGACAAAATGAAAAAGTGGTACGATCGCAGTTATTTATCTAGTTTCTGTCAAATTATTTCCCTTTAAAACTTTTCCTGACCTCCATTGTCAGAGAACATTAGAAAATGTTTACCAAACAAGGTAAGATCAAGGTACCGTCAGTCCTGTACCCTTCTGGGGCGTTTAGTGTTCAAAAACATTTTCTCTGGGAGTGCGAGTTTGTGGAGTGATATCCCTTTGCTAGGTTTCCTTTTTGTTACCTGTAAGCGGTCATGTAACCATTTAGCAAGTGAACCTTTTAACTGGTCGCCAAACTAAACTTGATCTGAATTTGAACAAAACTAAAGACGAGTGACGGCGCGCTTTGGTGTAACCGTCATAACCGTCAAATCGTAAACAAAAAGCGTTGGTCTCAAACTCTGAGATAAACATACACCAGGCTTGATCGCTGGTAGCGGTTCGAACATAAATGCATTTTATTCTGACAGAAAGTACAGACCTGTGTGTAAACAAAGCATTAAATAACACTAACTCGGTGTTTAAGACATCCGGAACCCACTGACTCTTGTGACCGAGGTTTCTGTGCGTGAGGTCATCGAGAAAGGTCGTGAAACCTCTTGGCTAACGCGAAGCTGTTTGTAATCGTTGAGACATAAACCATGATAAACTCGTCTCCAGTGCATGTTTGTTTGAACTCAAGATTGTATGAGTCCGTCTGAAAGGCCATGAACTTAAAAGTGGTGCAGAACAGTAGCTATAATATATATCCCATGTAGCACTGCGTGTTGAGATTATTTACAATAAAAATACAATACAGATTTATTGTATGAGATTATTTATTATATTTATTGACCTGTTTCCAATCTCCCTTTCCCTCCCCTCAAGTGCTTAAAAAGCTTGTGTTGTTCCAACTTCTGAACTATTCCTCCAGCCACATTTGACTGGAACCATTCACTCAGCCTGTCGTGAGAATCGCTCAAGCGAGACGAGTGGTAAATACCCGTTATCTGACTACGAGAGGGATCCCCGCTCATTACTGTCGATGCTGAGTCTGTTTGCTGGACACGACATCCTTCAAAACTATTTTTGCTACTTTCAGTCTCTCTAGGACTGGCTGGAACTGGCTGTGATCCGAGCTGATTGACCTCCCCATGTCTTTGGTAGTTGTAGCTCCACATCTTTGCCTACTGCTCAATATGAGTTCTTGGTCCTCATCATGTAAATCACTTGGTCCCACCATCCGTCACTGGGCCTGCACCTTCATTTGATGCTGATAATTCTTCTCAGCCCCAGTATATCTTCATCACCACACATCACACATCACACATCGGACTCAATGTCCATCAACAACCAAAAAAATGACAAAACTGAGATCCTTCCATCAGCCTCTGATAATAAGCAGAAATGTGTTCCATCTACTAAGTTTACTTCTTGCAAGGTGGACAACTTTCTTTCACAGATCGTCTGGAATCTCACTGTTATCATCGGCGCATCTTTATCTCATTAAATCTCACATTAGAGCAGTCTGTGGGTCCATCTTCCTGAAGCTTCTCAGGATCAGTCCGACTGATATATTCTGTTGGTTTCCTTCATCAAAAAAGTTCTTTTGTGTCATCCTGGTTAGATTACTACAACTCTCTATTCTTCGACCTCCCTAACAGCCTATTGGAAACCCTCCTCCTCGTCCTCCTCCTCCTCGTCATCATCATCATTATCATCATTTCACCTGTCCTTATTGCTCCCTTATCTTGCTGTTACCTTTCGCTGTATGTTTATCAATGCTACATGTTTTTAAAATGTAAAATTTAAATTTTGAGCATCTCAACTTCCATCATTTTGTTGTTGAAACATTAAAAGACGAGGCAGTCTTCCAAACATACGAGTGTAGGTAAACATAAGGACCTTTACTTTGTTGTTTTTTTCACCTTCATTGTGCTTTTCAGGTCAAAATATTCACAGCAGGCGGGTTCATCAAGAAAGGTGTTTAAATCGCCCTCGTTGTGTTTTTAAATCGAAAAGACTGTCGAGAATTTCCTGTTGCAAACAAGCACGGCCATTGAAATTCTGGAGTTTGAAATCGCCTTCAGTTGAAGTTAGGAAAGTGTGTCGCGATTACCTCCCTTTCATGTTTACACTTGTACATCACAAACAACCTTTGTGGACTTCGCCTACTGAGCACGTGTTCCGGGTCAAAGGTGATCGAGACTAGAGGAATAGTTCTGTTGTCTGGAGCATTCACAGGTCAGCTCAACCTCCTGGCATTGCTCGAGGTCATCTTTTTGAATCGTTGTACACCTCGGTATAATCTTCACTTCTTGCATGTACCCGGATGTGTCCTGTGGTAAGGTGCTACATGTCATGAGATTAACTCTGATAAGTAATTTTTTTGTTGTTTTTCCATGTGATGCAACAGTCTTACCAGGACATCAGGGGAAGGCAACGAGTCTGTCCTGTCTCGCAGATGACGGACGAGGACAGACAGGAGTGTCAGGTCTGGTTTCTCATCTTCTCTATACGACCTCGTATATCAAGGATCTAGGAGGATTAAGTTAATAACAGGAGATTATCTGTGGTACGGTGTTGTCTGCACCAAGAGATGGAAAATTCTGGTGTCTATGATAGGAGATCCGGTTCTTTTATTAGAAGTTTTTTAACTGGCAGCTCATCAGACCGTTAGAGGTATCTACACATCAGGGTCAGATGAGACACACTCACCACACGCTTCTTCTCTGGCCTCACGGTTGAGATTTGTCTGCCCCTTTCTTTTCCAACTGTGTCCAAGTCTGAAACTTTGAAGTCCGGCCTCAAAACTCACCTCATTGGGGATCACTGGGGTGAAAGCCGTTTACTAACGATTGGTTGAAGTTCAGTGCTCCGTCACTGGCTATGGAATTATATGTTAATTAGGCACATCTATGTACACACGTGACATCATGATTTAACGTTCATGTTGATGGCGATGTTTGTATCTCGAGAACGGAAGGAGGTATTTACCCACGTTTGGGGAAATCGTGCCTTGCACTGAGCCATACCCAAGTATTTAAAAATATTGCTCCACGCTAATTCCTCAAAAAATGAATTTCAAAATCCAGCGAGCACTTCTATTAACTCCTTAATTACTCATCTCGTCTTTGCGTTTGTCACGATATTATCTGTTGTGATTGTTTGTGTTTCTGTGTTGTATGGCTAGCTATTATTTCCTTTGTAGTCTTTCGTGCACAGCTCATTCAGCTCTGGTCCACACAGGGAAATTTGCTCTACAAATTATAATATTGCTAAATAAAAGCAAATTTATTTGATGTTCTCATGGATTTTCTGTCATACATACTTTAGAAGGCAAGACAAAGTGTCTGATTGTGTATGTTCGCTTGTGATGAGCATCTACGATGTCAAAATTAACTTAATATCGTTTTCTCTCCTTCATTTATGTGTGTTTGTGTGTGTTAGTGTGCGTATATGTTAGTGAGGACATGTGTGTGGGTGGGTAGGTGGTGGGTAGGTGGGTGTGTCAATGTGTGAATGTAGGAGTCACAGAGAAAGAGAGAGGGAGGGAGGGTGTATGTGCGGATTTGTATTTGCTGATCAATTTAAATACTTCTCAATAAAATTCTTTTGTCGACCTCCACGTACACAGGTATGTTGTGGTCAGGATACCACCCTGTTCCCTCGTGTTTGTGACCATTGCAGGACGCGGCCTTGTCCTAGGGACAAGGTCACACAATCCCTCCTTCCCTTTCCCTCTCAGTCCGGAATCCAAGCAACTACAAACCAAATAAAAACTCTGCAAATTCAATAGAAATAGTTTACATAAGAAAAACAGATACCACTGCCGTATGGAGGGACCTTTTGCCATGTGTCCTCCCACCACACGCCTCCATGTTTACCACAAGTGCACCAACCTTGACCCTAGCGCCCTCGGTATCGGGCTACGAAGTTCAAGGTCGGTAACAGCGGGAGGGGCTGAACTCGATGTGGGAGTCGCTGGATGAAAACAGGATTTGACAGTCGAAAAGAGAACTTAAATGACCTCAAGATTAGGGACATATAGCAAATCACATTCAGTGAATTTATTGCTGAATATTTCACTACACACACAGCGGACGCACAGAATGACACACAGGAAAGAAGGAATGAAAAAAAGTTCACACATTAAGAGAGGAAGAAAAGAAAGGAAGGACTATAAAAATGAAAAATTTCAGAAGTTTACGGAAAATTAGTGGCGTTCTTGCTGTCTCACACCACCAGTAAAGCATCAACTTCAAAAGCTTCTGTAAATATGAGGGGTAGATAACTCCAAAAGCTTCTGTAAATATGAGGGGTAGATAACTCCAAAAGCTTCTGTAAATATGAGGGGTAGATAACTCCAAAAGCTTCTGTAAATATGAGGGGTAGATAACTTCCAAAGCTTAGCATACATATGAAGAGAGGATAACTTCAAAAGCTTAGCATTTTGTACATATAAAGGGTAGATAACTTGAAAAATAGTCTCAGTCGTTGCAAAAGTAATTGTGCTCATGGATAATTGAGTGTTCTAGTATCTTCAGCACAGAAAAAGAGACCGGAACTCCTGCTTGGAAATTGTACCAACTAACAGACGGGTACCACAGTAATATAGCAACAGACTGACAAAAAACCCCAAAAACCCAACAAAAAAACAAACAAACAAACAAACCACTCACACACAGACACAGAGGGAGGTAGAAAGCTCAATAGTGAAGACCTCAAGAGAAGGGGGAGTGAGATGAGTTACAAATATCCCCAAACTAGTCCCCAGGTACAGTTTATGTGGCGTTTGAGGTTATCTTTTGAATCAGTCAAGTAATTTTAGCTCCAAGGACGAGGTTTGCTCAGGAAGGATTCAGAAAAAAACTGTTTTGATTGCCGGTGCATGTCCTTGACCTGCGAGGTTCGTTAAAAATGAACGTCGAGTTTGGTTATGCGCAGTAAATTGACAAAACCCATAAACGGCGCTCCACATCCTCGGTCAGCGCAACACTCCCTCGTGACCCGGATCATTAACATATGTTGACAAATTTTCAGAATAAAAAATATAGAATCTTATAAATAAACGTTTTCCTATTGCTGCTCTGCCACAGACTTGTTCTTCATTCCATACATCTACTACACATACCGACAATGTCCGTCACTGTCAAAATCAGCAACACTTTTACTAGAGGAGAGCAGTTCCAATGCTCGTTGAACCCACCTGAGTGTATTGTAGAAGCATTCCTGTTTTTATTTGTCCATACATAAAATGACCCGTAGAGCGCGTTGTGGGGAACGCTTTGTCAACGCCCTTTAAAAAGGTCTGCTCAATGTTTTTGTTCAAGAAAATCAGATTGGAAAAGGGGTGGTCCATAATATTTTTAACAGCTTGAAATGTCTCAAGTGCCAGGTTTTATGTGATCACGAGCTTTATGTGTGTGGCGACACTGTGGTCTGGCTGGTT
The DNA here is from genome assembly GCF_003073045.1 of Pomacea canaliculata. Lineage (NCBI taxonomy): Eukaryota > Metazoa > Mollusca > Gastropoda > Architaenioglossa > Ampullariidae > Pomacea > Pomacea canaliculata. The sequence continues at coordinate 5,079,348 of NC_037594.1, read as the reverse complement.
TTTCTTCAAGGACACTGTGTTACAGTGCGGATGCACTCCTACAGAGTCACGTGGGCAGGGAGAGGAGGAAGTGAGAAGAAGGAGAGAGAGAGACTCACTGGATTTGTCTTCTGAAGTGTGAACCTGGTGGGTCTTTCCTTGACATGCATGCATACGAAATACAAAAGAAAAGTAAATAAATCCTCTGAAGTGGACCTCGGCAAGAATCAGGATAGGGATCTGGAACAGCAGAACCCTCTATGAAAGTGGCAAGTCAGTTCAAGGGGCCAACGAACATCAGGGCTCTCAGGTTATGCAAAACCAGATGGAATGGAAGTGACCAGACCAGACTCACATCAAGAGAAACCATTATTTACTCTGGCCACAAAGACCTGGATCCACTGCTGATATATATAGAGTCAAAAAAGGCGCTGATGGCCTGGGAAACCAGTCACCACAGCTCATGTCAGCAAGATTTAACGCTAAAGGAAGGAAGATAACCATCATCCAATGCTATGCACCAACAAATGCAGAGAGGAAGAGGAAAAAGAAGACTTCTACAGTTCCATGCAGTCTCTGCTTGACCGCACACCAAGAAGACTGAAGATCATTATGGGAGACCTAAATGCCAAAGTGGGAGATGATAACACCAACAAGGAACTCATCAACCAAAATGCAATGAAAACGGGGAGCAACAATTGGCGGGGGATCATGCTGCTGTCCATCCCCAGTAAAGTCCTATCAAGGATAATTCTAGAGAGGCTGAAGAAGGCTCTAGACAAGAGATTGAGACCAGAACAAGCAGGGTTTCGCCAGGATAGGTCATGTACTGACCATATTGCCATCATCCCTATCGTCATCGAATAGTCTATTGAGTGGCAGTCCTCCCTCTATCTAACTTTTGTTGACTTTGAGAAGGCATTCGACAGTGTAGACAGGGACGTCATCAGGAGGCTTATGATCCACTGTGGGATTCCACCTAAGCTCATAAACATTATTCAGGGGTTGTACGAAGACTCGTCCTGCCAAGTTATTCACAACGGGAAACTAACTAAACCTTTCGTAATGAAGACCGGAGTAAGACAGGGTTGAATATTATCACCAACAATCTTCCTGATGGTCATAGACTGTATTATGCGCAAGACAACCCAAGACAACAACACTGGTATCCAGTGGAGCTTCACCAGGAGGACCAGGACTTTGCAGATGACATTAGTCTCCTATCTCAACGGCAACAAGATTCAAAAACCAAACTGAGTAGCAGAAGACTGACTTAGAGGTAAACAGAAAGAAGATGGAAGTGATGAGAATCAACAACAAGCAGGAACTCCCAATCCAGCTTCAAGGAGAGAACATCCTAGAAACAGACCGCTTCACGTATTTGAGGAGCATTGTCAGCAAGGACGGTGGAGCGGACGACGACATCAAAAGCCGCATAAACAAAGGCCAGGCATGCTTTCAACAGTCTGGGCCTACACTCCATCTGGAACTCCCGAGCACTATCCTTCAGCAGTAAGACCCGCACCTTCAACACCAATGTGAAAGCAGTCCTACTGTATGGTTCTGAAACCTGGAGAGTGACAAGCACCATCAACAACAAGCTCCAGACCATTTACCAACTGACGCCTACGCCATATTCTGGGAATAAGATGGCCTGAAAAGATCTCCGACAGCAGCCTGTGTAAAAGAACCAACCAGAATGCCACCAGCCAAGACATCTAAAAGCGCAAATGGGGCTGGATAGGACACACCCTGCGCAAACCAATCTGCTGTTTAAGAAAATGTAACAAAACTGGATTGTGCTCCATCGCCACTCGCCGCCATGGCTGACACCCTGACCAAGTGGGATCATGTACAGGTTTTGTCAGGACCTTTCTCCCTCCGTTATTCAAACACATAAACTCCAGTACTGTCACCTTTGTAACATTCTGTTTTATTTTCCTGCTGTAGTACTTGGTCCCAAATAAAACATCACAGTAAGACTGCGTGGCCATGGCAACGCCAAGCCAACTACTGGCACCCAGAGACCTGTAGAGATGTCTGTCGCACCCGGTGCCATGGTTGCCGTATCAAGAGACTGAAGTCCTCCCCGCGGCCCAATAAGAAGTCGCTGATCGCGCACTTAATGACCTCATCAACAGGACATCAGAGCGAAATGACTAGTCTCTGTGGGCAGTGCCTGCGGGCACACAGCTTTGCTGGCTTCACATTAGGTTGTCTGTCGAGGTCTCTATGGACCCACCGTCAGCATGTTCGCATCCCTCCTGGCAAGATCCGAAAAAACATTGAGAGGTCAATGCTAAACCAATTCTTTGAGTTCAAGGTAGTGACGACTTTGCTACAGGTCAAATGCCAAAGTTTAGTTTTACTGGTAGTGGAAGTGATGTTGATGGCCAGCGCTCGATGTTAAATAAGTTTTTGACGTTTAAGGTAAAAGGTGATTGCCAGAGGTCATGCTAAATCAGTTCTTCATTTTCAGCGGCCATGTAATTCTCTATTTCCAAGGTAGTGGTATTATTGCCAAAGGTCAATTCTTCTCGCTCAAAGAGTGACATCGTTTTCATTAAAAAGAGTAAATTTTGCATTTTCATAACGAAAACTTTTCCTAATGTCAATCACGCATAGTTTGGAACTGCTAGAAATCGTCCTTCTAATAAAACTGTAATTAGTTTTACATTATTACATGATCGTTAATTTGGTGTCTGGCTGCAGGCTTCAACATCATCTATATTTTTGAGGATTTTTTCTCTGATCTTTTGTAATCTTTGGGGGAATCTGAGTTCATCTCATCGGTCCTTTGTTTCAAAATAGCTGGACTGGCAGATTTTTTAGAGGTTCGGCTAAGAAAAGCGACTGTGGATTGCATGTGTATTGTCTTACCTCTTTAAACCAACAACAATAGGCCCTCGTCTAGGTGTCGTCCCAAGGCTTCCTGTGTGAAGTATTGTGAAGCTATCTTTGTTTTTATTAATTTTGTTGCCTGCCCTCTGTCTGCCCATATGACGAGAATACCGTTCCTGTCCACACCATGTTATGAATGAACCATTATTTTTCTTTTATCGACATCACTCCTATTCGCTTTGTCATTATAGCTAAAATCATCTCCTCCATTCCCACATCAGCAGCAGGAAAGACCGCCTCCTCCATGAGTGTAGCATTTCTGTCTTTTCCGTGGTTTGACTGAGGTGGTTGTCAGAGCTAATGTAGAAAAATAATTAAAAGCTTCCCCTGTTTCAATCTGTGTTTTCTTTTGAATGCCTTACGCCTGACTGCTGTCTAGCTCTGGTAAATTGGCTTTGAAAGATGGACACCTTCTTTCATGACTGTTCCACCTAATCCTATAATGGCGCAGAAATCCCGTAATCCCATAATGCTTGGGGTTACGAGTGAGCAAACAGGTTCATGACAAGACCATGTCATTGAGGCAACGACAAACATCCGGCAGACCAGATGCAGCATGATGGCAGACCAGATGCAACATGATGGCAGACCTGATGTAAGATGATGGCAGACCAGATGCTGGCAGGTGCCCAAACTGAACATGTCCGCAGACCAACCAGCGACGAAAATAAAAAACACTTTAGCAGAATGAAAATGTGAACAGAAGGGTTTATGACAGTAGAGAAGCAAGTTTCCATGGCAGCAGGAAGAGAATTAGAGATGGGGACCTGTAATTGTCGGGTGAATTGGCCAAACATGATACGGACTCATCAGGTCCCGCTACCAGCGCCACAGTCGTTTTCTGCTGACGTAGAGCGTCAAGGCCCATAACCTGTCCGAGTCCGTCCATAAGTTATGTTGATGGCGCTGCGACGGTGATGGCAGATGCCGTTAGTGGTTCACCAGACAAAAATGTTATTGCGAGTAGAAGTGCAAAGGACCGAACCGTGAAGTATGTCTTCATCTCGCTGTCTCTAATTACGGAAATGGTGAATATGACTGGGATGGTGAGAGTGATCCCTGTACACATGACAGTGCCACAACGCTGGCGACACGACACTGCTGTCATGACACAAAGACACGACACTCTTGTCATGACACTGGGAGACTACAATCCTGTCATGACACTGGCACACGACACTGCTGTCACGACACTGGGTACACGTGAGGTGTTGCCGCAGCTCCGGGTTGTGAAGACATTTGCATGACTCTGCAGGGGATCTGGTACATGGGAATTCCAAAATCATTTTATGATGGGGAATTATTTTTATTTAACATTTTGTGACTTTTTACAATTTAAATTTGTGTAAACAGGCGTAACAGCAATTAAATTTATTCTGTAAACAGGCATTAAAACAATTAAAATTTTTATTTGTCTTTTTTGCATCATAATTTATTTTTCTATTTCTGTTTACAATTTTAATTTTTCGGATTTTTAATTTGAATTTTTATTATTAATTTTTAGTGCTTCTTTACGTCGATCTGTTTAGTTCTGTCTGTATGTAAAGCGCTTAGAATACGATTAATGCTGGAGAAAAAAGTTTTATTAATATACATTTTGTTTTTCTACTGGTTGCTCTTCTTCTCCTCCTCGTCCCCATCCTCTCGCATTCCTACAGTTCCCCAGACAAGAGGAGAGATAAGTCCGAAGCATTTGTCTCCTCTTTAAGTAAACAACCTTCTACATCACAAACTACACACAACAAGTGCTTCACTTTATAAAACTTGTTGCTATTCCTGTTGAAGACTCATTTCCTTTCATGAAAAAGCAAAAATGGCAGCTTAGAAGACCTTCATTTTGCCTTTTCACATCTCCAGGCTCTTTTTCTTGTGTAAACTGATGTGCACCTTTTTGAACAGGTTCTTTCTTATTGTCGCTCCTGCTTTGTTGTCAATGCTCATCTGAAAAGTTCAGCTCAGCATTTATTAATTTTGGAAGGAAGAGTAATGTCAACAGCCGCCATCTCGGTCCTACACCTATCATCTTTCATCCCTTCCTTGTACATGATCTTCAATTGGTCTTGATGTCAATCGTCATTTCCTCTCTTGTTCTGATGGAGTGGAGACATTTCTTGAAGCAATGGGAGGACTGCTTCTCGGCTTGTGTTCACAAAACAAGCAGACGACAGAACCATGCTCATTCTTGTCTACAACACTCTGAAGAACGGTGGGTGGGCGGGTGGGGCTATGGTGTCATAAATAAGGGAGAGACAGAGACTAAGTGAAAGAATGGAGAAAGAGAGAGAGATTTTCACTAAACTAATTTCATCGCAGTCCTTGTTTGTTTTAATTAAAATGCTTTTTTAGTGGCGAGCTTACTGCAGCCTGAGTATAAATATCAAAGAAGGTTTCGTTTGATCATGCCTTCTGTATTTCGATCTCACGGTGAGTGGGTGGAGAGGATTTTTTTTCTTATTTTCCAAAGTAACCAGTTTACTCGTGGAAACGCTTGCTCTGCAGACATAAGTCTGTTTTTCAAGACACTGAGAAAACAAGGATTTTCCTTTACCTGGTTCTGGAATGTAGGATACAGAGGTCTAATCATCGTAAAATTATGAGCATAGGTAAGAACCTATAAAACAAACTACAAAGGGAAAGTTTCTATTTAAGTCTCATTTGAAAAAAATTATAGTGCAACTTTACAGTTGATATTCTGTCTTTTAACGTGAGATAATGATGGCAAAATAAGCAGCATAGCTATATATATCTACAGAACATCCTATTTGAGAGAAAATACTTTTAAAAGTTTACTTCACGTGATTCATATAGGTACAAGACGATCTTCATTGTCTAAGTGACTACTTGCATGTACAAGAACTACCAAACTGATCTACTTGTTTAGGCTGTAAGTGCTTTCTTTTGGTAACTTTTCCATTATTTGTGTCTGTATGCATATATACTTTGGCTAGTCATTTCTTTTTGTTAGGCTGTAAAATGTAGTTGTCTACATGTTATGTCAGCACTGCCCATGTCTTTACGCCCACGAGGTTCATTGACTGCTGGACATATTTAGCCTCTGGATGCTGCTTCCATTGTTTACCTCTCCAAATTTATTTATGGGCGCGAACTTCAAATGAATAAAAAAAGTCTGTTTCATTTTTATCTGAGGTTTTCAGACTTCTTTCTCCCAACAAAGAGAAACGCAATGCTCCCTCGACTTGAAAGACGCCGCCAGTCCACTGCCATGAAAACATAATTCTTTCTTGGAGAAGATCCTTCAGACAGAATCGGTCGAATTCAGCGAATTTACTCGTTAAAGGCCTAGTGGAGGGCAACATTTTTTTTCTAATGACTGGGAAAACTTCATGGTTAGATACTTTTCCCCCAAAAAATCTGAGGAAATATCTCCCGTGTGTTACTGTAAGACACTCGTACGATCATCACCATGACTGAATACAGATATTATTATTATTATTATTATTATTATTATTATTATTATTATTATTATTATTATTATTATTATTATCCTGTTTCCGCTTACAAAGCCCCTACCTGACTCTGCCCAGATAATTTCCTTTTTTTTACAGGAACTGCGTGGCGTATGTTTCGCAACATGCAATGGAGTATGACAGGTGTGTTGCCTTAAAAATCACAGAAACATCTAGTTTCTAATTTCAGGACCTGTAGAGGAAGCACTTTTGTGAGTTATAGCCTTAAAGAGACAGCATTATACATGTTTTATACATCTTTTTTTTATTGTCTGCTCGCCACCTTGACGTGTTGATGATGTATTTTATCTGCTTCTCTCCCCTTCAAAAGGAAGGTGCTGAATTACTCCAGACACCGAAGTCTGTAAACCATACATCACTTACATAAAATACAATATCCTTTTAGGAAATTGATTTAAGATTCTCTCGAATTTGGTGCTGGAACTAAAAAAAAGTGTTTATAAACTTCTCAAGGACTTGGAGGTTTTATTCAATTTTTGAAATCTGACTTTAAATTAATTTTAAACAAAAAATAAAGAATAATTATAGCCTAAGAAATGTAAGCCTTATCCTGTGATTTTGAAGAAAGCAGGTTCTTGCCTCAAACAATTTTTGTGGTGGCGCCACGAATCCGCGCTAAAAACAGTGATAGTCCAGAAAGATAACTCTAGTTCAACAAATGTAACTGTTTTCCAGGGAACATTCATGTCCCTTAGTTCTTCTTTGATAAGTCTTAGGGCAGAAAAATTTACGATGGACTTCAAATGTAAAACCTTTTATTGTTCCCTTTAGATTTTTTCATATCTTCAGTTATGTTGCTACCTTGAACATATATATGTAATTGCTTTTCTTCTCTGGACTAGAGATATTTGTATGTGTATAGGTGTGTGTGTGTGGAGGACATCGCGCATGCGGAAGTTTCCACTAAATGCAAGAACATCCGGTCTCACTCCTTCTTTGCTAAAGAACTCAGCTTCTTGGTTACTGGGCAAGTCCTAGGCGACTCCAGCTTCATATCACGTGACATCAGAATTACATTTCCCAGGGGCTGTAGTCATGAAGCATGAAGTCACCTCATGAGTAGGATTACCATTGCACTGGAATCGTTGCGGAGTTCTGTTGAGGTATATTTGTGAATCGATGGTAAGGCCCTGGGGACAACATATGGACTTAAAACAAAAATGTCTTGCTTCTGAAGTTTTAAAGCCGGATCCAGACGCCCCAGATGTTGTTTTAGTCCTGGAGCCGGAGTTATAAAGTGGTCACAAAGGTGTTCTGAGGTAAAGAAACACAGTGTCCTCGGGGTCTGAACACTGGTTGGAAACAAGACGGTTTTTCTTAAGTTGTCCACCTTGCCCCAGGACAACTCCTAACCCTCGCCCCAGAAAAGATTTGTTGATTATCTGCAGGTCCCTGTCCGGCGTAAAGTCCACAACTGTGGTTAAGGATGGTTTGCCAAGGATGTAGGTATTGAGCAGAGGAAATTCAGCACAGTGGGTAGGGATGTCGGTCTGACTCATCAGGGGCGGTGGGTAAGATTATCAGGATTCCATCTCCTGAGACGGTCCACTAGTAGACATCTGTCTGTTCTGAAAGCTCGAGGTCTCACTTGACAAATGTGAAATGACCTTATCTTAGCATTTCCGGTCCTTTTAATTCTGTGAACTGCTGTCACTCTGAGGCCTGAGACAGAGAAACATTGTGCAACGGAGTTTATCGTCTGCTGACCTGTCTCCGATTGGACGGCATGGGACATGGGGAAAGACGATGATTGTCGTCTGTCCACGTTTATAACTTGACCTTTGCCTTGACTGCATCTGTTCTCTTTAAACAACCACGAAGTCAGCCTTGCAGACACCTGAACCCCTTGATGGTGCTATGTCCTTGTCCTTTATCAAGCACATCTTGTAAAATAAAAAAATTAGCCTTAATACCTAACAAAATCTGAAGTGCACTTCAACTTTAATTTCAGATAAATGAAACAATTTTATTTTATTTTTTTATTTGAATCTCATTCCTCAAATCCAAACTGTACATCACTGTCGACACTTGATTTCCACACCATTCAGAGTTTGTCAATTATCTGCCTCCGGTGTATTTGCCTCACCACTCCCTGATAAAGAACAAGCAATAAGGAGAACTCAAGAGGCCCGCAGTTTTCCCCCGGCAATGGATTCAATGGGACTTGTAGACTTGGCGATGAAGGTAGATGGTGGAACACCTTTAAAAAAATATTTACAAGCCAGCCTTACATTGTTCTCAGAATATTTAATTTTTAATGTCTTCAGTTTCAGTTCCGGTTTTTTCAAGCCACCCTTAACGCGTTCTCAGAATGTTTAATTTTTAATGTCTTTAGTTTCAGTTCAGTATTGGCTAATTTCTCTTCATTCTCACTTATTCATCTGAAGAACCGGTCCGATCCATTCCGTCCTTTTTGCTACTCTTCGTCCCGTTCTCTACAATGATGATGAGGAGGAGGAAAAGAAGAAGGATGACGATAAAATTTGAGACGATTTCAACGGGTTTTTTTTCAATTCCGCGCTTTTTCTCTCACTTCTTCTCGACAGGATAAGCATTACCCAATCATTTTCAAGTTTGTTGTAGAGGGGTAACCCTGTACTTGAAGACGTGTCAAGTCTTCCTGTGTGGGCGTTTAATATATGTTGATGTTAATGAGCAAGGCACACTAATGATATGCTAATGACATGCTAAACGTGACTGATATTAATGGCCACGTGGGTACACGCGAGTTTCGTCACACCAGCTACAAGTGCGGACGTGCAAGCGGTCATAAACGTCCAGCCGTTAGAACTGTCGTCGTCATCACAGCACCATCCCCACATCCCAACGTCCATCTCATCTTTCATTTTGCATGTCATCGCCACTCCCATCCAGTTTCCGGCCGTCTATCTTTTCTCGTTCTTCTTTCCGTCTCCCTTTTGTTACATATCCCCAGCTCTCAGTGTGTGAGAGGGAAAGAGGAGAGTATCTCTGATTGTTTGGCTTGTGTTCATCCCTCCTTCTGTTACTCGGTGAGTTGCGTTCATTTCGCTGCATTTGCAATTTACTCTCGGGTCCCGAGGACTGGTTGACCTTTTGCATGCAGTCAGCGGCCACTGGAGGTAAGAGCCGAGTCAGCAGGAGCGTGTCTGCGCATGGACGGAAGCTGCTGTGAAGGCAAAAAAAATAAAGAACGACTGCGTAATGACACGTATTATCCACGCACCCTGCGGTCCTGTGGAGAGCACTGCACGAACTGAGAGATGATCTGTAGTCGGGTGTTTATTGTTGTTGGCCCTGACTCCAGCAACACAGTCAGCGATATATCTGTGGGTGGAACTGTATAGCTTTGTACATGTGTGATTGCTTACAGCATGTACTGAAAATAGTGTGTGTGTCTGTTTAGTGTGTGTGTGTCTGTGTGTGGGAATTATTCATGGATAAATGGAGTCGCTGATCGGCTGACTTTAATAAAGGCAAAGACTCTTACATGCTCCAAGATTATTTAAACTTGACTTAAAGATGCTGCAATTCAGGGTATGCGCTGGTTGGAGTTGCTGAAGAGAAATAATTTAATCCCCCCCGTGGTTCCTACGCCATTGGTTGAAGCATAGCCAACCATACCTCTCGAGAAAAATCTCAAGCGATTGAGGTTAGGAACGGAACACAAGCGGTCCTCCACACCTCCGAAACCATTTCCAAGTGGCGATGACCTCCCTCACATCCTTTCCCTGCACCATCTTCTCATCTTTGCGACCGCCAATCTTCTTTCTGCACCCTCTTTACCCGTCTCGAACCATCCCGCAAAGTTAGCGGGGAGCCGTAGTTAGGAAAACGGTTTTGCCGGAGAATTGGATACGAGGGCTTTGTCTGAGAGCAGACGGCGCTGACGTCATCGCCAGCGAGCAGAGGTCAGTGTCACGTGTCTGAACCATTCTCAGGTTCGTTCGACCTGTACCCTAGGTGCATCAACCGTGGTAAACAGCTGCAGTGGATGATGAGGATGCGGACGACGACGACGATGACCGCTACGGACAATGGACAAGAATGGACTTCAAGAGAGCGTGTGAGCAGACAACTGTGAACGTTCTTGACCTCGAGGGTCTTGTCTCAGGCGTGACGTCAACCAGAGGGCGTACGTGCCAGACAGCAGCGGAGGAGACTGGACCTCCTTGTGTTTCTCACCTGAGGCACAGGTAGCAAAGGTAACGACGTGCCAGTAGCGGCGTAGTGTGGCTGGTCGGATACCCCCGGGGCCACCTGTAAAACTGAGGGGCGAGTCAGTGATGTACCCCACAACACCACGTTGCACCCAGAGCCAGGGTCTGGTGTCTGTTGTTGTGGTGTTGCAGTTTACAAACTCTTCTCGTCTCTAGTCTCGACCCTCTCGCCAAGGCCGTTGGCATCACTCGCAACCTCGCTGGAAACTGTTACAGAAAAGGTCACATGTGATATCACGTAGGTTGGATCACGTAGACAGGTCATGACCCCCGTAGCCAGGGCACGTCATGAAAGAGAATTTTGCTGGAATGTCTCGCATGACCTGAGAAGTAGGGTAGGTCTACAGTCATAGGTGTGTCAAAGTAGATTGGAATGATTGATGTCGTGTGTGTGTGGTTGTGGACTGTGGTGACCGAGGGTAGGCAGGAAAGAGTGAGAGACAAATTGAGAATTAATGACCTTAAATATGTGTTCTACCAATCACTGATGCACTAGCGATGATTAAACAAATTAGTAATCAATTCTCTCCTGCTTGACATTCTGTAGTAGTCCAAGCTCTGTTTCAAAGAATTTTCTTTTTTTATTAGTGGCACCAACACTGACAGCGATGTTGCGAGTTCAAAGTAATCAAAAAATTTTAAATAGTTCTAAATCCTAAGTCCTCGCCAAGACCCAAGACCCACGAGATTCGTTAATGTCATTCAAAGACGATTTGTTTTTAGTTGTGAACACTGAACACACTCCACGTTCAAAGTTGTTTCTGTTTATCAAGGTTTATTTGCATCCATGCTCCTTGCTTAATGGTTAACTAATTGCTTGTACCTTGCTGCCTGAGGTCAAAATATTTGTATCCTTGCACATTCAATCTTTCTTTTTTTTCGAAACCACTTCCTTCAATATTGTGACTCATTCGTCTACAAATATTTTCACCATGTTGTCCTCACGAGGCCTCTCTGCACTGTTAGCAAACATCACCGGAAGTCGCCTTACAGCGAGTTTAATAGGTCACCACTGTAAACACGAGCAAAGAAATGAATAAGTAAACACATAAATCAAGCATTCATCGTTCAATCTACCAACAAAATTATCAGTCGTCCACCCGAGTTCGGTTTTCTCGGTGTTTCAGATCCGCTTACCTTCATGTCCTGACCCCGAGTATCAGAGTGCATCATGTGCTAAAGTGTACCTGACCCCGTGAGTCAGACTGCTCTATGAGTCAGTGAGCTGTGTTCCTGGTTCGAGTATCATTGGACCGTGAAAGGCGGAGTGTTTCTTGTGGTCGCTAGGTCCGCCACGGTTCCTGTACATTAATCTTTCTTACATATCAACGCCTGATGTCAGATTGGAAACCGTCCAGACGAAACACGAGGATGTACTCTTACAAAACTTGGCAATGAGAAGCTAATTAGTCAAAACTCGTGACATTTATGCTCGTCGTGGGGGTCACAGGGGTCAGCTATTGACGTAGATGATGTCTTCAGCGAGGTGGTCACGACACACGGTTTCTTGGAACTCTGGAAAGTTTTGGATTTTGTGGAGGATCAGCTGCCGGTGGAAAGCGAGGACATGCGGGATTAGTCAGCGTCGCCCTGAGGATGTCGCGAGAAATCACGTGATCGTCTCAGTCTACGAGACTCGCACGTGCTCACCGCTACTCCGATGACGTCATACGGGATCTCGGGCGGTTAGCCTAATGAATTAACATAATGAATGAATTAAGATAAAATTGCGCAACATCATGATGTCGGTAGGAGGAAGAAAGCGTTAGCTTTAACAATAGTCCTTTCTTAACCGAAAAATTATCTTCAAGACTGGTTCGACCAGGGAAAGTGTGCAGCAAGAGTTCAACAGGTACACCGTTACAATGTCCGACTCGATAAACATTACAGAGAAAACATTGCACTGTACTGTCTGTGTAAATGTTAATCACTGAATCTGACTCACTCTATTTATAAGTATTGTTCAGTATATGTGAGCCTTCTTATTTGCATGACTATTCCCACTAAAGGTCACATATTGGCACTCATACTTTCGTATAAAATTATAAAATGTGTGTATATATATATCTTCTGTACAAAATGACAATGAAAATGAGAGCAGTTTGAGGATCTCTAGTATGGCTCTACTTTCCCACCTGTCGGAATCCTGTGATGAGGTGAGCCAGTCACGCGCAGAGCTTGAATACCCCGCCCACAACGGGTTCAGTCAGGCGAGACCGGGGTCATAGTACTCTGTGGTTGCCACGTCTATATTTAGCACGCAGGCCGTTGACTTCCACACGAGGTTCCCATGGCACCACCCGAACAAGTGGAAAAAAAAGTTCTTCACAGGCAGTGAGGTTAGCGAGGGTGGACAGCAAAATATTTTTTAATCGAATGACACTTAGAAAAATTTCTAAAATGAAATATGAACATGGAAAGGAAAAGGTAGGACAAAACGCAGGCAATGAATGGACACGCAGTCATTGTGACCTCCTGACCTCTTTCGCCTGCGTCACAGACCGTCAGGGAGGGGCCTGGCGCTCTGCGACCTCGCACGTGAAGAAACGTCCCATGTGAACGTCCTGTATATGTGAAATTATGAATATTGCCTCTTATTACTTCTGTCTTTATGGCCTACGTATTGCTGGCAACATTTCAGTTTCCTCTCGGTTTTTGCGTGTCGTAAAGCGAAAAAAGACGGGCAGTGTTGTCCATAGGAATCATTGCCATGGGAAAGTCCCATCGGGATGGGATGGGACAGCACACCATGGTAGTCGATACTTGATATTGCAAAATAAAATTTACTGTTTATTTCATTCATCAAGAATCAATCGCAGGATTGTTAATACCATGGGAATCCCCATGGGAATCGGGATAGAAAAATATGTCCCATAATCGGTTGGTTGGGGGAGTCACCTTTCTCTCTTTCTCATGTCTTCATTCACATTTTTATTCGTATGTTCATTCACTTGTTTATTTGTATGTTCATTTTCCTTATTTTTCTCACATATTTGTTGTTCTTTGCGAACATCGCAGTCAGCACCACCATCATTATCATCATCTGTTAATCTATGTACCATCTGAATTTACACCCATGAAGCTCTGTGGTATCTAGCCATCACTGTATTACATATCTTGTATTAGACTCATGTACCTCTGTAGTATCTAGCCTTCACATAGAAGTCAAGAAGGCGAGTGTATCAGCTGTGTGTCCAGTTTCCCCACCAAGGATGTCCAGACTGGCTGATAGTAACTCTGGTCACTCGTGTCCTGCTTCCGCAGCTCAGGGCTGGATGTCATGTCGGGTGATTTTTTTCTCTCTCTCTCTTGCCCTACCTTTCCTCTTCCAGGTACCTAACCTTTTTTTTTTCTTTTCACCTTGAACGACGGGAAACTTGACCTGACCTGTAACCCCGGTTGGCATGCGCCATTGACCCACATTCTCCACGGATCTCAACGAGGCATCTTGCACGTTAACAGGGTTAGGGCAAATGACCGGGCGGCCGGCCGGCGGATTTTTTTTTTTTTTGTCCTCCTAAACTCAGGGTCAGAGCTTATACCGCGGCTCCTTATCGTGTGAGGGACCTGACATTCAACACGAATATTTCCTCCCGTGGGTAGCAGCGCCATCTCCTGTCCTGTACCCCACCGCCAGCCATGCATTTCTTCGCATCTTCGTTGCTGTACAGCAATATACTAAGGTTTTACACTTATATTTATCAAGATCAAAAGCAAGGTGGACTGTCAAGGTTTTCGAACTGCTCCTTCACTGAGATGCTCAGAAAATAACAGTCAGCGGCCGGTCCAGACAAGACAGGTGCGAGAACAATCAGATGATGAGCGTCAAATGCGGGGATGAGGTTGGACTGGCGAGAAAAGGATTCGCACAAAAGTTGTTCCTTTATTTTCTTATTAAACAATCAGATTCCAAATGTCACGCTTCACATGCTGGATTCAGACAGAAACTGAAGCTGACTTTGAATGCCCCAAGAGAGGGAGGCTGGTCTTGTGCCCTTTGGAGTGAGAGCCCGTGAGAACAGTTCTTCTCTCTGAGTGCACTCAACTACCGTCGCCTGATCGCCTGATGGTGTGGGTGGGTGAGGCCTCATCGCTCGATCACCTACTTTTCTTCAGGGTACGCAACCATCGTAAAACAAGTTACGATTTCTCGGAATAGCTCCCTGACTGTGGGCCGACATGACGAGTTCTTGTTGCTGAGTTTTTATTCTGCCGGCCATTTGTGTATTGACAAAGTCGCAACAATCAACCTCCGCCTCTCTAGCTTTTAAGCACTGTTAACGACAACTCGTGCAGGTCTTTCTCTCTCCTCACAACCTGTAATTAATTACACACTTTCTAGTCTAATAGTCACTTGATACCTGCCTTGTCACAGTTTTGCTTTCTTTTGACAGATTGATCGCTTTTCTACATCTTCCTAGTTAACACTTTTGCTTATCTTACAGTTTCTTTCAGTTCAAACTCATTAACTTGCGCCATTATCACCATTCTACTGCGTTGCCAGGCAACATGTCAGATTGATGTGATAGTATACCTCACAACACATACACAGTGGCGTAGGAAGATGAAAGGCTTGGTGGTGCGTGGGGAAGACCTCCTTGCTGACAGTGAACAGTGTTCACATTCTTGTCCCTTCAATATCTTTTACTAAGGGGTGGATGTCCCCCTTACCCCATCTCTAACTCCTATGTCACTGATACATTTTTATAAGTTTAAATGTTGTGTAAAACCAACAAGTTGAACTTTTTCAAAAGAGATCCATTTTCAGGGAGGAGTATTAAATCTCACATAAGATAAATATCACGATTTTGTCAGTCATGATTTTGAAAGGTGAATTCTGGAATATCTTGAAGGAGAAGGATGATAATAATAATAATAATAATAATAATAATAATAATAATAATAATAATAATAATAATAATATTTAATAATTCGTCCTTTCCTGTTACTGAGAGTAGATTGATGCCCCTTACTTTGCCGCTAACCGGACAGGTTGTTCTTTTTAGGTAGCTTTACTATGATGCATTCCTCCTCGTTTCTGGAACATTCTTTTCGTCCCACACTTGTTACAAGTTTTCGCAGTCTCTATCGCTATTAGTGGGGTCTCACCCGCGCCTGTTGTCTTCAATCGTCGAGGGCCTTATCATGCTTCCTGAATGAATGGCGTCCTGCGTCTTACGCCTTTGAGTGCTTGCGTCATTTTCAAGAAAATAGATGTCATTCTGACGGCGTCATTTTCAAGAAAAAAGACGTCACAGAGGGGCAGCTGATCGGGTGGTTGTATCATGTCCATGTTGAGGTGCGAAAATAACCGGCGGACAGCCATTTCAGAAAAATAACATTCTGTTTCTACCATCCGGTGGATGATCTGTGTCATTTTCGTTGTCTTCTTGCATCTCCTTGAATCGCGTACTTTCTCCTTATTTCCACCCTTCTGACCGCTGTCAAACATCAACCGCCTCCGTTATAACCGCCTATCACCAGTCCATTCTCTAGACACAAATCAGCAAACCGTTGTCATTTTTTTCTTTAATTCCAAGAGCAGGATTCATATCCAGCATTGTCTACTCCTTCCTTCGCGCTTAGGTCCCCTGTCACAATGAGTGTCATGCTGTGGTGTTTTGTCTGGCTGGTCTTGAAGGATGCTGTAGTAACGGTCTTTTTCGTCCTCTCTGGCTTGTTCTGTTGGCACATAGGATTACAAAGCTCTGCGCTCTACGTTAGACTCGACACAAAATATTTGTAGAAATAATCTTCTCTCTCACACACACACACTAAACAAACAAAATTACTCAGGTTTCAAAAAAATCCTGCTTTGTCAAGATGGCGTCACCGGAAATCCGAAAATAATTAGCGTTCAGAGGCTCTGGGTGTGCGGAAGGTCGCCTGGCGAGGACAACAGAAGACGTGCAAGTGAAGCGCGACTGCGCCTGGCGACAAACACATGGCGAGGTCGAGTCCCGAGTGTCTGACCTCATTAGTGAAGCCCTTCTCACGCAGTTCGATGTCAGGTTCAGAAGGATCAGCGATCAACGTTGATCCCAGTTTCGTCAAAAAAATTCTTAACTGGGAGGGCGAGCTGGAACGATCATGATCGTGAACGAAGCGCAGGGAGAAAAGGAATCCGATGATGTGCTATGGAAACCTGTCGTCTGCTAACAGTTGACTGTCTGAGCTCTTGCGTGAAAACAGAAAGAAAAGTTTTCGAACTGAAAAGACAAACAACAGCCAGTAAGGACGAGTTCGTGATGTTTGTTTATTTTGAGGGAAACCTGGCCCATTGATTGCTGGAGACCAATCGCCAACATGTCCTCCGGTAACAACTCTTCGACTGCAGGTGTGGAATGACTGTCTGTGTAATTAACCTGATGATTAATTACAAACTCATGGATGGCAGGTCTGAACATCTCACCTCCTCAGTCGCGGGGTTCAGACTAAAAACTGTTTTCAAACTTCAAACTCTTGTCCATCTCTTTTTGTCTGATTCTCTGTGTAGGCAAAGTTAGTTGTAAGTGGTTCACGTTTCTACTCCCCATGGCTGCTGGGTGGAGAAATAAATGTTCAGTCACAAACCAGAATAAATGAGAAAGAATAAAATTTACTCCAACGTTTCTTTCCTCAAAAATAGGAACGTGTATTAAAAGTAGAGTTAATTATAGGCTGGCGTCAATATACCAGCATCCTAGTGACCTGGTGTCGTGGTAATAGCCGTTTGCTTTAACGACTGGGTATCAAAAGGTTTTTGTAACAATTTGAGTCATTCTGACTCTTGCGTAACCATCTTCTCTTCATCGACGACCTTTTGCTTACTTCCCTCGTTCTCTATTCCTGGCTTAACGATCTGTGAGCGGTGCGCCGGTCCTACCCTTGGGGACATTTTCGCTCTGAATAGAGTAAAGCCTATTTCCAGACATCCGTTGACACAAAATAATGTGTGGACGTGACTCTCGTGAGACGAGTTCACTTTGAGTTGCCAACCTTGTGATACTACACGACCTCAGCATCCACATGACCACCTACACTGTGTTGTGCTGGCGGTGTTGATGTATTAAGATTGGGGTGGGTGGGATGCTAAATCATCCAAAAGGGAATGACCAGCCTGCATGCCACAGTGAGGAGCGGGGAAGCAGGGGGAGGAGAGACGGGGAGACAGGGGGGAGAAAGCAGGGAGACAGGGGGGAGACGGGGAGAGGAGCCTGTCCCTCCTCCCCAACCGCTAAGCATGAGACTAATTCAGTTGCACTCTCTCGGCCCCTGAATCAGCAGAACTATTTGTGGAATGCTCCTTTCTGGTCGGAGGGTCGATAGCGAGCGTGAGGGCCACTCCCACGCACACATACCCGCCCTCGACCACCTTTGGTGTTGGCGTGTTCATTCACCTCGCTTCATTCCCACCGTCGCCTCGTTCAGACTCGGAAAATTACCGTCGGACCGTGTGAGCAGTAGTGACGGAAGAGTCGTTGGTGGGTGGGAACCTTCACCAGCGGTGGTCCTTGGTTTGGAGAGTGGAAAATTTTTGGACACGCTCGCGTACACATGCATCTTTTTGTGTGTGGTGGTGGCGGGGGTGGGAGTATTGGTGGGGACAAGAAAGACGATGGTTGACGATGAGCGCCTTGAAACGTTTGCTAAACGGCTTTGTCGTTTAACGATGTCCGGGACTGGACAGAATGCCAATGGAATACAGAGAACCTCATTAGTGTTTGTATTTATTTTTTTTATATTGACACACACTTGCGTGTAGGAAAATCCCCGGGTGCTTAATAATAATCGTTCCTTTCGTCGTCTGCCTGTCGTGTGGGTGGATGAGCCTGAGAAAGCACTCGGGCAGCTGACGAACTGCAGTCAAGCGCAGCGGCTCGGGTGGGCGGTGGTCCTTGCAACTCTGGGTGGACGTTGATGTTTGGATGTACGGGTCACTAGATGGTGCGTGAGAGTGTTGCTAGCGACTGTAATAGTTCTTTGCGGGTTTGTATTTGTTTGTTTGTGTTTTTAAACCATTGGCGATGTGTCACACCAGTTCACGAAGTACTTCAGTGACGCTGCACAGGTTTTGGATGTCCATCGCCTTCAATGGCAACTGTGCGAGTCCTCTTAGTTCTTCAACACTTTAACCACTCTGTTTAGTAATTAATATTTAAAACCCCTTGCATGCATAAAACTCCCGTGAATATAAACATATTCAGCACTATTCGTCAGTAGTAAGCTTATCTTAAACACTTGCCTCGTCTTCAGAAGTGCCCTCTTGTTTGTGTCTCGAACGCTCGAGATTATTAGAACTATGGAGGCTTCACGATGGGTAGAAAAAGGATTGTGAAGGATATTTCTCTGTCTAGCCAGTTTGCTGGATTGTTTGCGTCGCTGTCAGTGCGTTGGTGTGTGTGTCTGCATTCCGACAATGAGTTAAGTGCTCGGCATGCTTATCGTTCGCATGTCAAAAGGTCAAATCTCGCCATCCGCTATCCACCTCACAGCAAAAAAAGAAGAAAGCACCTACTGCATTAACTTCAACACATATTTTGACCCTTATGCACTTGTATCATTCCTGGGGCCGTTGCTATGGACAGGAGGTCAAGGTACCTTGTGCACAAAACGTCGCTAAGCATCAGAAGGAAGGAAAAAAAGGAAAAGCGATATCTGGATGGCGAACCCTAGGTGATAGCCCACAGCATTATACCTCCTTCCGTGCGTGTTTGTACACGTGTATCTCGAGGACTAAAGATATGTATAAAATTGACCCAGATTTGGAGTAATAGTAGAAAATAACAGTAACTAGGGCTGACGTCACGCTTGGACGCAGATGCGCCTGAATAGCACATGGTTCCAGTTCTCCCATTGGCTGAGATCTTCATTTTCTCTTCTGCTTGCAGATTTAGTATCTTGAAATGAAGGTTACCCAGGCATGTGAAAATAGCTGTGACCTCAGAGCACCGGTGAGACCCCAAATACCCGACCTTTATCACGCGCTGACTTTGAATGAACACAAGTGGCGCCTTCCCTTGAGCTGGAAGCAGCTCCTGACATTTTCAACACTCAGCTGAGCCCGCCAGCAGCTCATTATGGGGACCAGTCCACATGTACTGTGAACAAAACGACCGTTACTCATCATTTGGGAAGTGAGGTGCTCGAAAACCCACTTATCTCGGGTTTAACTTGTTGTAAAGCCGTTACCTCTCTTCATTACCTTTCACGAGGCCGATACTCGTGTAGAATGGGTTAACCTGGGTGAGTTTGCTGCGTCATCGGGGTATCCAATTGGGTTCAGATGGTCGAGACCAGGGTAGGAACCTTTTCCATCTCCAGGCCGCCGACGAGAAGCATACGTGTCTGTCCTGTCATGTACTCGTGTTTGTCCTGTCTACCCCTTCATGGACGTTCCTTGCTTGTCCTTTAAAATTTCATTTATTTATGTTGTTATGAAAAAAAAGCTCATAGATTTTATTCAACTCGCTTGCTGTTGCCCTGACTGGGCCGGATCCAATGATTTCACGGGACGGACGTTACTCCCCCTGCTCTAGACACTTCTTACGGTTGGGTGGGAAAGGTGAGAAGTTGTTGTGTCTGTGGGGTGGTCTGTGGAAACCAGTTGTGACGCATACTTAACAAGAAAAAAAAAAAAAAAAAAAAAAAAAAAAAAAAAAAAAAAAAAAAAAAAAAAAAAAAAAAAAATAAAAAAAAAAAAAAAAAAATTCTAGGTCACCTTTGAGTCATTTGTTTCCCTCTCGCCTCACCATATCCCTAGGTGTGAAGTACCTTGACGACCCGACCTGCCCCGCTTGAATTGCAAACCACTTTTCATGCAAGTATGTAAGTGGTACAGCAGGAGAAAGGCAAATAGAGCGTGACGAGGTGTAGTAATGTGTCAGGTATCTTTGAAAGGTAATCTTTGTTCAGCATAAGTGGCGTGGATGATTCTTGTCAAACCCTTTGTGTCACCTGCAAGTTACAGGGTCGCCCAAGGTCTCGTCTGGGGACAGTCTACCTGTTGTGTTTTTCTTTCACCGGAAGTGGGTGGGTCGTCTGCACACAAGACATCACATGCTCGTGGCTCTAGAAGACAGTTGTAGTAATCTTTTTTTGCGTTTTGTCAGCTGCATGTTCACTCCAGTGACCTAGAGGCCGCTGGTGCAGTCAATTATAAGAGTCTGGGCACCGCCAAATACAAGGCCAAAACAGTGCTCTCCCCTTGTCTGCTTCTTCATGTCCCGGGCGGACATCAACCCCACTACTTCCGGTTGCCGAGTCAGCAATACTCAAAAAAAGTTGCCAACGTAACGGACATTCGCAAATTCGTTTTGGTTTCACATTATGCAATACGTTGGAGCTTCCCTGCCCCGGGTATTTTCATGTTTAAGTCGACCATCAGCAAGAATTTTTGAAATAATAAAATTAATTAGCCACTGAGTGCTGCAACATTGCGAGTTGCAGGACTCATTGGGCAAGGCTCGTGTAAGTAGCTTGTCAAGAGATGAAACTTATTTACACGTGTAATAGGTGTATGAAGGAATAAGTTGTTAGCAGCAGGTCTGTATACAGGTGCTCGAGGCTGAACTCTGTGACTGTGAACCTGTATCTACACTCTGACGCAAGAGACTGGCTCTCATGTGCTCGCACCTCGTGAACCATCATTAGGTTTCGGTTTTGTCGCAGCAAGGAGAGGTTGGGTGTCTGCAAGAGAAGCACACCTTCTTTAATAGCTTGCTGTTCTCCGAACTCCACATCCTGGTTCGCTCCAAGGATATTTGCTCGTTCTACATCTGGATGATCTTTCCCATACCCCTCACATCAGTCCATCAAAATGCAAAATACACAAAATTGCAACAGGACGTCATAGGTCTTCAGCCGCTCCCATTGGTTGGACAAGAGTTTTTTTTGGATATGAGATGCACTTAAGAAAGTCACAAAAATCATCACCACGTCAGAAACAGACTGCAAACAACTTGCTTTTATACATAAAAATGATTTCTCTTACATTTTGTTTTCATCGATTTAGTTCTCTCTTTTAGATGAGAAAATACCATCTGCTTACATTTTTGTGTCATGTGATGATTATTAAATCTTGTTTTATAATAAATAACTGTAGATACATGTCAGTGTGATAATGTTCACCTCAAATCATAAGGTAAATGTTGATATAATGCTCAAACATGAAAGGAATGCCGCCCCAAGCTCATGTTTAATTATCATCATTTCCGCAAACACGTTGGCGGTGACTAAGACGACTTTTATCATCTCTCGTATGTCAGAGGCGGGATTACCTACTCACAGGTCACCATCTCAGGTGATAAGGTCAAACACCCCGATGGATGAGTCAGTTTTCTATCTCTGAGCGCTCTTTCATTCGTCACTAGGCTAGAGACAAGAAAAAAAGTGATGCAATATCTGAAGGTAGTCACATTTTCCCACCATTGTATGCTCTTTAGTGAAATAGAACCAAAAATTAAAAAAAAAGTAATAATAGGCTTTTTCATATCCTAGAAACATCTAGGCATTGGAAGCCAAGCTGGCACATTTCCAAAACCTCCCCAATTACCATAAAATATAAAGTCGGAGTAGAATCTTCCGGGAAGGCGGAGGGCATTGACGTGTTCTCGCTGGCTGGGAGGACAGACAGGTGTTTGACATGTCTGCAGCAATGGAGGGACGGGCTGGCGCTCGCACTGTCGGCTCCAACAAAATTACCTGTCAGGTTTTACCGCAGTGGTTTACGAGGAATGAGCTTATGACGAGGGGTGGTCGACGAGGTAGGAGAGTTTGGTTGCCGAGACTGTGGGGGACGAGGGAAAGGGGAGTCTGGGGAGCTGCTGTAGTGGTGGACTGGGCTTGTCCTGGTTTTCCCCGGCGTATCCCTGGCGTCAGCTGCATATGAGAACAGATAATTGCTTTGTTGTAAGACTTCACAGACACTCAGGGAGTTCGTTTCTCGTCTTGCCCTTCGGTTTTTTTTTAAAAATATGTTTTTGTCCTTTTTCGTCATTTCTCGTTTTCTCTTTTTTTCTCGCCCGCGCACGCACACAAAGTACATGCAATCAAGATTTAAGATTTTTAATTAACTAGTACACGTAGTGAACTATGCTTTGAGACCAGCTTCCATTATTATTATTATAAAAATTTTTTTATTGCACTTTGAGCCAGCGGTGGGTAAGTGGCTATAAAAATCTATTATTAATATATTATTATTATCTCTCTGGATATGTGACAAGTTATTATATTTAATTGGTGGCAGGACAGAACTCATTCGGCTCTCTATGTGATGCGGCAAAGGTGGGTCTTCGCGCCAAGACCAGACATGTTGTTACTAGGATTCTCTTAGCTAACCCTTTTTGAGGAATGATATTAGCTTTCGGACTGTGTGACATGATTTAATAAATATGTAGGAACTCAATTTCTCTACAATCACATGCTGTTAGTCTTTCAGGTTATCAGGTTTCAGTATACCACGTGTATATGGCGAACCACATCAAGAAAGACAACGAAATCTTAAAATCGAATAAATGATGACGACGACGACAATCATGATGATGATTACAACGACGACGATGATGATAAACATTTATACGGCGCTTTACATAAATGATATAAGAAAGTAAACTGAGTTCGGAAAGGTACGGAGGACAAGAGCTGAAAACATGGAGGTAAATGTGACTTTTTAATTCATAGACTGGAGGCAGCCATGTTGTGAATCAACGATGAAATCATGATCAGACAGCGTCATTCCTCTGACCACGTGACCAAGTTAAAGAAGTTAAAAGCTTAGGAATATATCTTCCAGCTTCAAAAAGAATATTTTCAATGAAGCACCCAGTGACTCACTAAGAGTATCACAGAGCACCAAGCTTAGAAAAGTCTTTAAAAAACTTAGCAGCCTTCAGCGATGATGTCTGATGATAAGAATGACAAGATCAGCAGTGATAATGCGTTGCTACTTTGGTTCGGCATCACAGACGATACTTACATTGTATATAATCAGTTAACTTCTGGTTTATATCCATCCAGCCTAGACAAGCTATCTCTCTGAGTTTATTTCAGGTGCCAGAGATAGCCTTCTCCCAGGTACAGAGGTAACACATTTTTCTATGATTCTATCTTCATAAGCATTTGAAATATTCGTGAACTTTTACAGTATTTTCTTTAACATGAAGTTTGCTTCATTCTTTAATTCATCATGGAGTCCTAACTTCGAAGTAGTGTTTGTCCTCCTGCCGTTCTAGTATTTTTCCGAGAAATTCCGATGCGAGAATGTGATTATCTTGTCTGTCTTCTCTTTGATTTATCTCACGGAGTCCCAGACTTCCCTCCCGTGACCTTTTGCGGTTCACGAGTTCAGCTTAACCGCTTGTGGTTTCGTCTGGCATGCTGACCCCCTGACCCCACGCGTGGTGCATACGTCATCGTGCTGCTGCTTCCTGTCCAGCACGGAGGTGTAAACCGAGAACCAGGGAGTGCCATGAGGTAGGGAGCTCTCCTGGCCCCTTTTCTTTCCTTTGTTGATCTGCTACCTGATACGGGACCTCAAGGGTTCGCGTGCGGCGTCATCAGACGAACTCGCTGACCCTAAGAAGCAGAGAATACAAAGACTGCGCTTCAGTTTCTGCGATCCTTGCAAGACTTGAGATAAGCCCTCGTGCTGGGAGCTGCTGGTGGTAAATCAGGCGCTAAACGGATTCCCGACCCCCTTCTTCTCACACGTAGGACAAAACCGTTGCCTACAAATTACATTAGCCGTCCTCGCCCCAACCACAGGGGAAAAAAAATAAAGACAGATTGCCTTTTATAATATCGGTGACAGGAAGTGACGTCAGCCATCTTGGAAAAATTGTTAGTCCTTGTATTATCAGCTTTAAGGACCGGAGAAGGTCTTTGGCCGTCTGCAAAAAAAGCTCACTTTTGCTTTACCTTTGTGTATATATACATGTATCACTCTTGAATCGTGTGTGTATACAACGCACACAATCCTGTATCTAAAAGACTGGAATCGTGTAAATACATATATATATATTTGAGATTCTGGAATCATGGAGTATAAAAATATATCAGGACAACTATGACAATGTCCCTGACTAAAACACAACTAGCATACAGCTAGCACACAGCTAAGACGCAGCTAACACACAGCTAACACACAGCTAGCACACAGCTAACACACAGCTAACACACTGCTAACACACAGCTAACACACAGCTAACACACCAAAGCATACAGCCAGCCAATCAATCATCCACCCAACCCACCTTTGACGTCTTGCCGGGTGAAAGTGGACTAGGGTGGGCTGCACCTATAATTGTCGAAATGCGGTTAACCGCTAACGGAATGAGAAAGGAAGAGGGAGGAGGGAGGGACT
This sequence comes from Pomacea canaliculata, assembly GCF_003073045.1. Taxonomy (NCBI): domain Eukaryota; kingdom Metazoa; phylum Mollusca; class Gastropoda; order Architaenioglossa; family Ampullariidae; genus Pomacea; species Pomacea canaliculata. The sequence goes on along the minus strand of NC_037594.1, from coordinate 5,054,440 downwards.
GGAAGGAGGAAAAAGAGAAAGAGAGATGGAGAGAGAGACAGCTTGTCACACTAGCAAGTGAAGCCCCTCCATGTGACAGCGTGTTTAGACAAGTCTATTTCCTGGGACAAAGTGGACAGACACTACATTTGCTTGATGACAGGAAGTCAACTATTTCGGAGACTTCTGCCGCAGAATTCATTCAATGAGGGTTAAAGCAGCAAAGTTTACCAAACTGTGCGACGGTTTAAAAATAATAAAGAAAATTAACAAAAGAAATCGAAAAGAGCACTTTTGAATTGTCTGTTGAGTCTTTTCATCAAAACTTTCACAGAACGCATCACTGAATCTAGAAATTACTGTCGTTCGCGTAAAATACATTGAAAACTCATTGTAAAAATTATAAAACCTTGCGTTGTTTGCTAAACGCTGATGAAAGTAATAGAATGTTTATGGAAATTTATTCATTCTTGACACGTAGTCCCGCCATCGTGAAACAATATGCCGGACATTTAGTCCTTCACCACATTCACCATGTCGCCTGTCACCACACTCTGTGGGTACCGTGGAGGAAAGTCGACGACGAAAAGGACAAAGGAAGAACTGGACGGCCAACCTGGAGGAGTGGACTGATCTTTCCATACAGGACCTGTTCACCACTGCTCAAGACCCACCCAAGTGGCCAATCCTTGTCAACTGTATTGTCTACCAGGTTCCCATCCCCCCCAAACGACCGGCTACACTTGGGCCACCTTAAATGGTGATCTTCAGTACCAGTAAATACATGAATGGATGGATGATGATTATCATATATAAAAGAAAAGTTTTTTGCAAATAAATAATAATCACAGAATTTATAAAGCACACTCCCTGTGTGCAGACGAGCTCCATGCGCTGTGCACGACAGACTACCAACGATCCGACAGGTAAACAGACAGCAAAGACACACAGGCTTCAACAAACAACAAACATAAACAAATTGCGTGGATGAAGATAAAGAAGAGAGGAGTGAGCGGAAGACTGCGCTTATTTATGGAAGATAGATTACAGATTACTCTGAGGAAGGTTCCCACAGTATCAAACTGTGACCTCTTCACAGTTCGCGAAAGATGACCCTGGAAACCCATTTCATCATGTTCATGTGAATGTTTGTTCAAGGTGTTGGCAAAGAATAGACGAGTGTTGTTCTTCAGCTACCTCGTACTGTAGTGTCAGATGATCACACAGTCAATCTTTGTGTCGATATTCACGAGGAGACTAATCGCGCACTCGAACGTCGAAGAAAATTCTCATTGACATAAACACATTTCATCAGACGCGTACACCGGGTAACCTTTCGCTCGAGGCAAGGTCCTTCTGACAGTAGAGTACGTGTTGCATCATCGTTAGAATGTTGTAGTCCTTTGCCTGAGGTCAGATGTCAGCAGACTAAAGGCGAGAGACAGAAAGAAAGACTGAAATTGGACTTCTGGGAGTACTATGATTTTTTTAACGAGATACCAATGCACATTTACAATTAAAAAAACTTGCATATTTTTATCAAAATATATTTTGGGGCAGATACGTGATTTTGTAGAAAATCAAAACCAAAAAAAAAATAAAAAACAAAAACCTGCTTCTTTAATGGCTGTACTGTTTACATACTGACTTTGGTAGAAGCAGTATTGTTCAAACTAACATTTAAAGGGGGATATTAATTTTTTCATATTTATTTAAATGTAATACAAGAACTTCGTATTGTAATGGATATTGCCTAAATATGCAAGCTGGAGGTTGTACAGGTCATTGTACGATTCAGTTCTCGGTTTAGCACTTCAGTGCCTTCTGTAAGATGGTGACCATTGTCTTCGATGACAGAAAATTTGTGGTGACCGAATAGTGAGAGTAGTTGATAGGATTTTCGCTGTTCTAGTCCTTTATCTATGTTAGGTTATTGCTCCTCCATCCAGTTTTCTTCACTTTATCCCCTTCTTGATGTCTAAGCTGACCTTTCTTGTGCTTGGTCATTGCTTCGGAGCAGCCTCTCTCTTCAGTTCCCTCGTTTGGTTACAAAACCTTAACACATTATTCGTGATCCAGGGTTGTTGCATCTTCTTTTTGTCTCCATAGCAATGGAACCTCTTTGATGTTTCCAGCGAGGATGTCTACATGTTGATGGCGGCAAATTTACTACCTTGACGATCTGCGCAATAGAAAAAGAACAGAACTTCAACTTGTACGATATGTGCGACTAATACAGAGCAAAAATATTATTGTTACAGCAGTGGACGGTTTCTTAAAAGTTCTTGAGAAAATCAAACATTACAATTGTATATAAGTATATGTAGTATATATATATATTTTATATACTTCAACAGTGGTTAAACTCGTTCTCGTAAAATAGGAATGTGATTCCAAAAAGTCACGGAAATATTTTGAATATTTTTGAATAACAATTGATGAACACTGATTTCAATCCTAAAATCCAGACGAAGAATGTTTTATTAGATATTGTCGGTTTTATTTGCGCTGCGTGTACTCAGATGACAGAGCCATCTCTCACGTTGAAAGCCTTATCACGTTAAAAGTTAATTTTGTCGAAGTTTCCGGAGCAGTAAAAATATTGACTGACACTTGGCGGCTGTTCATCAGAACCTTCAGACCTGCACGAGCGCAAATGTTGCTGCTGGCGGTTGATGCGGTCGATGCCCACGACACAGATCACGTGACTGGAGACGGCGGCGTGCCTCGCAGCAGGGTGGCGTCTGACCGGCCTCTGGTCGATGACACCCGTTTCTAGAAGGGCCACCCAGGTACTCGAAGGTCGAAATTAGCATGTGGCTGAAAAAAAAAAAGTTTTGGGGCGTTGAATTATTTTTAGCCACGGCGAACAATTCAGTGAGAGGGAAATAATGAGACGACACAAAGCGTTATCGACTTTGACAGTTCTGGATGTAGTCTTTCTGTCTGTCCTCATCACCCTCTTCTATCTTTGTCCCTCCAGCTGCCCTACCGTAACCCTCCTTTCCACCTCACGAGTCCGTGCTTGCTGTACTCTACACTGCTGACGGAGAACTGGGTGACCAGGTAGCACGTAGCGTGTAGTTGTGCGCTAAGCTCGGGAATTGTTCTGCCTCATTAGCTCAGATCACGCTAAAGATGGAATCAAAGTTTATGTCTGTCACCTGACTGATGATTATATCCACATACACGATCCTTCCTCCACTTTATATCATCTTGAAAGCTTCAATGTGCTATAATGTGTGTTGTTGTTGTTTTTTTTCGGAGGTAATTCCCCATTTCATTACTTCCGGGAATAGCTGTGTATTCGTGAGCCGTGCGTGTATCCGAGTGTGAAACTGTAAACGTGAGCAAGGAGGCAAACTCAAAATGAAAGTAGACTTTTGATAGCAAGAGCTGAGAACAAAGCTCTCGGCAGACTCTCGTGACGAGGTTGATAGCAGACACGAGTGTCAGCGGCCAGGCGGCGCTTCGATCACACGTGAAGGCAGCAGCCCCACAAAGTGACGCCAGACGATAAGGCTAAGCTAGAGTACGGAATCACAACGCAAGCCATCATCAACGATGCACCGAGGGAATCAAAACAAGCCAGGCAAAGGTGGGAGGGTACTGCTGATGACAGCAAGGTCCTCGCAAGCCCTTGAGGGCTCCTGCACGTCTTCATATCCCGCCTTCCCTCATCTCCTCCTCCACCCCAACCCTCCCTCCATCAATCTCCAGCCGTTCACACACACACTCTCTCTCTTTCTCTCACTCTCCCCCACCCCCTTTTCGGGCCTCGCGTGCAACTGACGGCTGACATGTGACTGAAACGTCATAGCGCCGGAGCAGGCGCCGAGTGCCCACGAGTATGCAAATAAGCTCGTGAGGTCCGAGCGTCGTACGGCGGTTTTGATTGGCTGCCCCGTTCATTGAGGCGCTGGGGTAGGAGCGGCTTGAAGGACCTACGTCACGTGTGACTTCCACTCCGTTTCCTATATAAACTGCCATTCATGTGCATTGGTGGAGAGAGGGAAGGGTAATTGTCTCTCGTTACACCGCTCCTGCCATTGCTACCGACGCCCGTGATTTTCTCACCGCCATTAACACAGCAAACGGAAGAAACCAGTCTTCTTTTTCTTTTTTATTTTTCATTGCTGCTGTCGTTAGCTAGACGCTCACCAGAGAGAACTATCAGTCTCACCTTGTGTACAGTTATCAACTGAAGTTGGATTACAGATCATCGACATTTTATTTGTAAGTATGACAAGGATTAATTGGATTTTTTTCTTTTCTGAAAAAAAAAATGTTTTAACTGCTGCTGAAATGTTTCAGTTATTTCGGTTTCACAACTGTTTACGGAACTAAACTTTTTTCAGCGTTCATAAATTAAATCTTTTGAATTCGACGAGTTGAAGGGAATGCAAATTTTATTTTGATAAAGGAAAGATCCGGAGGTGTTGTAGCCTGACCCTGGAGCTTTACTTTAATTGAGTTTTATTTTGCCTTTCTATAAATAACGCTACGACAATTTTTACAGGCAAAGATAGAACGGGTACAGTCTGTTGATATTATAGTTCTCAACATAATTAAGAACAATACACTTGATTCATTTAGTTCTTTTTCAAGCAGTCGTGATTTATTTATTTTGCCACCCGTTGTATAAACTGCGTGATTGGCTGTCCATCTGATTTATTTTTATATTTTGTTATTTATATCTTTTTCTATATCTCTGTTGTTGGCCTCAGCTAAACATGATTTTTCCTCTCTCTGTTGTGTCCTATCACTACTCAAAATTTCCTGAGTGTCTTCCATTGTTGTACCTTCGTTGGAGAATTAAAACAAAATTTTTGGTTTTCCTATGCCGGCACTTGAATTTTCACTCTTTCTTTTTTTTTGAACAGGTGGCCTGCCATCCAGTTAAGTTCTGCGGACATTCTTGACAATGGTTCAACTGGCAACGTCCACCTGTGTATTACTTCTCGTCTGCTTCCCGTTCTTGACCTCAGCCATCTTCAAGGTATGTGGTTTTTTGTCTTCTCTCTCATGTCCCACATGTTCCTTTCTTCCTCCCTGTATTTCTCGTCTCTTCTTTCTTCAACCATGACTTCATTATTTTTTCAGCACAACTATTTTATTTTGGTAGACATCAGATTTTAAGAATAAAAATAACAATTCTTACGATTCCTACACACATACACCCCTTAGTATAATTGTCGTCGTCGTCATCATCATTGATCGAACGTTGTCTTCTCCTTTGACTTTTCTTGTAAAAACGTCGGCAACAAAATCTCGGACATAAACTTTGTAAAAAGCTCCAAACATTTTGTCTGTGTGTGTGAACCGTCCTTGCGAAGAAGAGTGTAAGGTGGAGAGAGGGTGGTGGCAGGTCGCTTTCCGATGCATATCCTCAGTCGTAAAATTCCTGTCTCTTTTCTTTTCGTGATTTGAGGAGCGACTGATTACTAAGCGGGGCATTTAAATGCATGGGAAAAGCGAGAGGAATGCTCGTGTGAGACGTTAGCTTTCACTAAACTAAACACTTAGCAGTCCGACCCCACCCACACCCACACCCACACCCACAGCTAGCGACGCCTGCAGCCAGTTATTGATGCCGAGACTTAAAGGCTGACCCGAGCGAAAAATCATGTTCACGTGATTTAGTTTAGTAATATAAAAGATATAAATTCCCAAACTTTTGTGGTAAATGTCACATCTGAACATTTGCGTTAGTTCTAACGCCGCTTGATAAGAGGTCAAGACCTCATTTTCCGAAATATTATTGTGTTTGCTCCTAAACTGGACAAAGCCGCATTAGCATTCAATAATGTTAGAAGATGAATGTAGGTGTGTACTTGTGTACACAAAAATTAATAAAATTGACGACACTTGTTGGAGGCAAACGAATAGCAGCAGCATGTTCTGCTGACTGTGGCAACTGTGTAGTAGCCTCATGTCTGACTCGAGTAAGCCTTTAACAGGCAGAGACAACGTCACTGGGTTCCGAACGTCACCGGCAGCAGCGCTACCAACCGCGGATGTCACAGACTGACTTCACTCTCCATCAAAAGGATCCGTGCAGCCAAAGAGGCATGGCCCTGAATTGAACTCACGGTCAAAATGGAAAACTCTGGGTGTGTGAGGCAAGATTTTATGAGGTCTACGGCTGATGCAGAGAATATTAAAGGAATGAGATTTCTCAAACAGCGAGGAAATAAAACGCAAAAATACTAAGAAAGAAATCTTGAAAAATAAACGAAGTCTTTTTAAGAAATTTTGTTGTTCTTTAGTGTTTTCGATAGGTGCAGCCACATGATTTCTCACCAGGGATAAAAAAGTCTCATTATTGTTGAACCTTTAAACGCTGAAGTGCAGTGCGTGCACTGTGTGTTGCTACACATTGTTACAATTCTCTGGAATCTGGGAAGTCACTCAAACCCTCACAGTTTCGGATTCCAGTATGGGCTCCTTGGATTGAAGAAATCGAATCAAGGAAACTTACTGTAACCTCACATCTTCCATCACCTAACCCTCCCGGGAGAATTTCCAGGTCACGTGATGTTACAGATTGACCATTCAGAAACGACCACACAGTCACAATTTAGCTTTGAAAAGGATAGTCCATCGAACGATCTAGAATCACTTTCTTTTTCGAATAAAGTTTTTATTCATAAATATTCTGAAGAACTAGTCTGAGAAGATCGTTCATCCCAAGCTGAGTAAAGGATCCGCAGTGATTTTTTTCGGACTTTCTCACATTACTGGAGAGTATCCGCCATGTCATGCAAATGCGGAAGTCCTGTAACGAACACTAACCAGGAAGTCCTTTGAAGAAGGAGCAACAGACCGCAAGAACTAGTGGACCTGAGTGGAACCAAACGGATCTGACTCCGAACACAGAAAATTTCTAATAGTAAGGAAAAACTTTTCAACCATTAAAACACTTTTCCGAAAAATCTGTCACAATTAAACCGGTTAATTTGAAGATTATGAAGCATAACAATAGACTGGATATAATGAAGTGTATCATACTAGATATCATGAACTATAAATAAAAAGGTAACGGATTGTACATCTTTTTACTTTTGAAGACAATGTAGCTAATCTTCACTTATTTTAATTTAATCCTAAAAGATTTCTCTGAGTTTCTTGTAGAGTCCAAAACTTCGGCATTCTACACAAGTAGAAGTCTCTGCCAAGGAAAAGTAGGTGGAAAGACCTGGAAAAAAAATATTTTAGAAATATCGTGCAAAGAAGAGCGCGTGTGATGGATGGCAGTGAACAAGGGACTCATCAGAAATGTGGAAAGAGAAAAAATGATGGACATTGAAAGAATCCACAGTCTCCTACTGATGGGGACGGTGGAGGATGTGTAGATGTGATGGATGTCGTGGTATTAGTAACGGGATTGATATACACTCCAGTAGAGACATGTGAACGTGAGTTCTGGAGTCAGTTTATGAGTTTATCACGCACACTGATCTCATTAAACAGTTTCAGATATTTATTGAGGAGATTATTTACACCGGATACTGTCAGTTCTACACCAAGACCAGTACAGGGAAACTCATTTCTCGTTCTCTTGCATCACTCTCTCTCTCACACACACACACACGCAGACACGCGATAAGCCAGAACCAATCGCTGCAATTGCCGGCCTCGTATCTCGAGTTTCCTCGTATCTCGAGTTTTGAATGAAGTGGGACTCGCTAAAACACTGATGTTGCTGACATCTTGGCCGTTAGATAAGAAAAAAAAATTTTAAGGTGGGGAAAACGACCTTCACAAACAAAGACCCAGTAAATAATCTTCAAGAGGCTGCTATCTCCCAGGGTCAAGTTGGGGGTCACGAGTGTAACCTAAATTTGGATCGCTGCAAGCCCCGTGGTGTTGCTTGTTCTTGCATCATCCTAACATCCTAACGACCTTTACAGAACGGGAACTGAACCGCTCTTTACAACATCTGACTGCTCGTGGTCGGCTTCTATTCTAGCCATGGTCAAAGCTAGACACACACACGAACACACACACGAACACACACACAAATACACACACACACGCACGCGCGCATTTCCTCTGCGTTGGTTTTATCTTCTCGGCTTCTTGTTGGAAGTGTGCTAGTAACTAAATGTCTGTTCTTAAAATGATATATACATATTCTCTTTGACTAAATATATCTTCTTCTTTGACTAAATATGTATTGACCTGTGAATAAACATCTTAAGTAAATATTAAAATTGTTTCCCAGCGACATGTTCAATTTTGACGAACGTTCATCCTCTGGTGACCTCATGTTCATTTACTTGTGACTAGATGACTATCTCGCTGTGATATAAAGTGTAGGACTCTGTGAACAAACATTAATTTCCCCGAATTGCTTCCTGTGTTCATTCCTTTGTAACTCAATTCTCATCCCGCTGTAAATAACTGTTCATGTTCCTCGGTGGGTGAGTGAGGACAAGATGAACTCTACAGAAGCTTCTGAGGCAGAAATAGATGGAAGGTGACAAACTATCAATGGCAGGCGCTGTATCCTTCTCCCCTTCTTCTAAACTCGCACAACCTCTCATATCTGTCTGCTCCTTTTTCGTTACATTCATTCAGAGCTCGGGCTAAAGTAGAACAGTTCTCTCTCTCCCTCGCTCGCTCAATCCTCGTCGCTCGGCGCGGACTAGCTGTATCGTTATCAGAGGAATGTCACTTTGCCACAACTTAGCGGCCGTCCCAGGGTCTGTATGTCAGTAGGCCAACACATTCCACTTGCCGACAGTCGCTCGATATGTATCAGCACGAACGTTGGGGAACGAAACTTTGCCTAAAGCCGCCATGTTGAGAGAGAGAAAGAAGCTAGTACGATCTGTGCGGTTAGGACAAGGAGCAAATCTGAAACAACGGTTACTTTTCTCAGTGATTGTGTCCGTATGCGTGTCCTTAGAAGTCCAGAAGCACACATATTTTATTAAAAAAAAATAAAATTTGAAGAGACTTAAAAAATTCAACTAAATTTATTCCACACAATGAACCCATTTGCTGTTGATGCTCATCTATCTGCTATCTGACCCTTCATCCCTCCTTCCGTCCGTCCATCTGAGTGTGTGCTCGATTCTTCCTCGTCTCCACCATCTGGTCTGAGACCTGCTGCTGCTGTTGCTCACCATGGTTCTGTCTCTTGTGTCCTCAGACCAGCCGCGGGGCCCGCGTCAGCAAGCGCGTCCTGAACACGGAGGGGGAGGGTGCGGGGTCCGGTCTTGGCAGCCGGAAGTTGTTCTTCAAGAACCGCAACTTCCGCACTGTCACCGTGGCCGCCAGACACGACAGCATCGTCCTGGACTGCGAGGCCGCCGGCTCCCCGGTCCCCACCATCCACTGGCTCAAGGATGGCGAGAGGATTGTGCAGGTATGTTCGTGGATCAGTACAGGTGTACAGGTGTGTGTGTGTGCTCGTTATCTCTCAAATCAGCGGAAAACAATAAAAAAAAAAAAAAAAAAAAAAGAAATAAAAGAAGAACGACTTCAGGTGGTCACTGTACACCAATGGTCAAAGACTTTAACGGCTGTAACTATTTCGCTAGTTCTGGGAGAGTTGGGGTATAGTGTCACGTGACCTCACGTTACGTTACATCACAATCCGTGTTATGTCACAGGGCAACTTTGAGACGCTGGAAGATGACGTGGCTTCCTTGGAGGACATGGAGACGGAGTCCGAGGAGGCTGGAGACAAGTTGCGGTTATCCTCCACAAAGTCTCGGTTGTACCTGGATTGTCTGAACAGCGCCGCGAGGGCGAGTACACCTGTGTGGCCGAGACTCCCTACATGAGGAAGACACAGTCCACGATCGTCAAAGTCAGTAAGTGACCACAAGCTGACCACAAGCTGACCACCTGGCATACAAGACTCCTACTCTTCACATCCTATAACTTAGGGGCAGGCGGACGAGGCATCTGCCTATATTGACGAACGTTACAAATAAATTAATTGTAGGCTTATGTTGTAATGTGTATCAGCGTGCTGTCAATGATAAAAGACGAGATATCCCTGAGGAAAAAAGTGACTTTAGATCCCAACTAAAACCGTGTGATCGTGGCGTGAGGGCCCCGCACATGCCCTTTGCCTCGGGCCCCGCGGGGGCTAAGAACGGGCCTGACTGCAAGAGTTTTATTTCGTGAGAAAAAGTTTCATTAGCAACAAAATTGATTGCAAACAAATATTATCATGATTATATTTGTGGTTAAAAAAGATATATGAGCAGAATTTATTTATTTTATTGATCAATTAACTTTTAATAGAAAGCTATCCTCATGCTTAGTTATAAAATGTTAAGACTAATTTTTTGAACCATTAATGTTAATTTTAAGATTATAAATTTGAAATATTAACTGCAGAATTTTAAGATAACAAAATTATTTTATTTCAAAATATATATATAGTCAGATATAAATCAGAACAGTGAGCTTACTACATACTATCTTGTGGTTTGTCTTACAGCAGGTCATCGGGCCTCCAACTTTGAGAGCTGCGTAGCTAAACGATCTGTCAGAGGTAAAGTTTTATTTGTTTATTTACCCTTTGTCCTTGTTTCCTCATGTTTTCCTTGTGGGGTAAGATAAGTGAACACATAATACAACCTTTTCCCACGTTCAGGTTGTTTTTTTCTGTTGTGGTAAACTCCTGTCAAAAATACACTATCACAAATATCCAAATATTTCAGTTGTTTTAAGAAAAACCCGATGTATTCTCAAAATGTTTTTTCGCACACAATTGTATACACATATATTTTGTTTATATCTTTGCAAGAGTAAGCAATACAGTGCTACATTGTACACATTATAAACGCTACAGGTGAACCTGCAAGAATCTACATGTGGACCGTGTCTCGCCTGGAATATGAATCCACCACAGTCCAGCTCTTCTGCAGGACGTCAGGCACGCCAACACCCACCATCACGTGGTACGACAACATGAACAACACCATCGACGACTCCGAGCAGTTCAGTGTAAGAATTCATTTTCTCTTTCTAATCTTAATGGGCGAAAAATCAACACCAAATTTCACAAATTTCAGTTGTTAGTTCAATGTTAGGCTCATTACGAAGTTAATTAGTCAGTAATAGGTTTTCATGAAAGAAACTGGTCAGGGAGTGGTTTTCGTGAAGGAAATTTCCAGGAATAAGATTTCGTGACAGAAACTGTTCAAAAGAGGTTTCCATAAAAGAAATTGGACGGGAATAGGCTTCCATCACAGAAATTGTGCGGCATGAGGCTCTATGAAGGAAATCGTCGCACGCAAGGCCTGGATAGTTACAATCAATGATACACGCAAGAATCATTGAACAAAAAAGATATTTTCTTCTGTCAGTGGAGTCTATTGAGTTTAAGTCTTCCCTGGAAATGACACAATTACAGGCTAGGGGGATGCTACTGGGGAGCATTCATTTCCGGTATGCCTGCTGCTCTCGGCGCACCACTGAAGAAATGCGGTCTTGGCGCTTGTTGTAGAGGCGACTTGTGTTTCAGACGATGAGAATAGATAGTTGATGACGAGGCAGGGTGTTTCTTAGTCCGTGTCATTTTTGCTAGTGACATATATAAATGTTAATGCTCAACATAGATTTGTGAAATGTAAAATTAAGCTTTTGCTGAATATTCAGTTTAAAACATTCTTCAGAAAATTAGAAAAGTCCGATCATTTCGTTTGTTTAGTAATTATGCTTATGATGTACATATGTATATAAGTTATATTTATTATATTTATTACATCTGTTGTATTTTATTTCAGATAGTGTGTATACTGTCATTTTGCAAATTCACTATTCCTTTGTTCAGAATGCCGTTAATGGCGACCTGCTCATCAGGGACATCTCCTGGCTCAACAACATGGGTGTGTACCGGTGTTCTGCCGAGAACGAATATGGAACACAAAGCGTGGAAACTTTCTTATACCCTGTAAGTTCTTGAACGACTGCTGTCATAGTTACGGTCTTTAGGAATCTGCAACACTCTTGATTTAAAATCAAATCTTCTGTATTTGTCTTTTCGCGCTCATTTTTCTTCTCCTTTGCTTGGTTTCAAATCTTCACATTTTTTTTTTTGGGTAGAGACTAATGAAACATTAATTTTAGTAATAATAAGATTTTGGAAGGTTTTTCAAGCACACAATTTTTTTGGAAGGTTTTTCAAGCATGCAATTTTATTTAAAAAAAAAAATTAACAGGCTCCATTTGGATTGTGCCATTCCCCATTTCGTTGTCAGACCTTTGCCCCTTTCCTTCCACGACATGACTCAGCCAACTGAGCACCAACATTTCCGTGTATCCATTTGAGTTCTTTTGTTTCAAGTCTCTAATCAACTTCTTCTATTGTGTTTCAGACACCACGAGAAGACAGATTTGGAGCAGCAGAATAAGGACCAGACGGCGTGAACAGTGCGCTTCGTTCGTGTCCAACTATTGCCGCTGTGAACACAGCTCATGACAGAAGAAAACAAACGTGGTGGTGGCCTGGGGCAGCGACCATCCCCATGTGGGAACAGAGTTCAAGATGAACTTTAATCAGCAACATTTGCCAGTGGATTTTATTTTTAATGACAAGAAAGAAGTCCTTGGGTTTATTGTTGTCGATTTTATAGCTGTAGTACTTTCTGGTTTTCGAGGAGGTATGAAATCTTTCGTCAGTCGGGACTTTTGCCGAAGACTGAAAACACAAAACAACCAGAAATGCATTTTTTAAAATGACGCACATTGGTGACAGTTGTAAGCAGCAAGTTTGGACCAACTGGTCCTGATTAAACTCTGACCATGTTTTTTCAAGCTCTGGAGTTTGCCATGAGCGCTGCTCCCAGGCCAACACTGATGGCGCAGGCTTTGCGCATGTCTGAATGTTTTTAAAAAAAAACCCATTTCAGATTGTTGTGATCATGTTGATGTTGCCGATTTTTATTTTAAAACTCAGTTCAGCTATTTTTAGCTTGCCTTGCTGTTTCATGCAATGATGATGTCGTTGTTTAGGTTGTTTTTAGACGGCGACTGGTGTTGCAGATGTTGTAGAAGTCGTGGTGATGGACATCCTGGTTCAGTTGTTACGCGTGATGTGTTCATTGTAACTGCCCCTTAACCTGGAATACAAATGTGGTTTATGAAGCTCCAATACTTGCAGACACTGTGTAGCAGTTGCAGGTAGTATAGCAGGTGTTCATTTCCGTTCAGACAAGACACAGTTTCTGGAGTCCATCACAGGTACTGCCAGTGACCACGATTCCATAAACTGTGTGGAACTTTTATATGTACAGTCTCAAGTGTTTCTCTTGCAGCCACTTTCCACGCCAGCCACCATATCTTTAAAAAAAAAATCACATTTCTTCCAAATGGAATTATCTTCTCATTCATTCAGTTCTTTTCTTGATGGAAATGTTTTTCCTACCTCATCACCATCTTAATTTGTTTCCCATCCCATATAAATGCCAGATGAGCTATATCATGCTAAGTTGTTGTGGAGCATTGTTAACTTTATTTATTCAAAACCTTGTCCACTTTGTGTTGATATTATTTGAATTGTCTCTTTTGGGCATATAATTACCATTGTTACTGTATTCATTTGGTTTCTCTGTATTTGTTACACTGCGTTGCTTAGTCAAATGAGCTCTATTTTTGAAGAAAACAGACTGAGTGTGACTGATGAATGCAATTGACTGCAGGTAACAATGAAAACAAGAGCAAATTTTCTATAATTTTTCGTTTGTTTTCTTCTAAACAGAATGAATCGATTTGTTTGCGTGTCTTTAACGCCTTGAATGTTGCAAGTATTTACTGTATATTTTGGTTAACCGAGGAATAGGAAATGTTTTAAACAGACTTAAAGTCGACTCTTTCTGTCTCATTTCCTCTGTCTATCTTGTCTGTTGTTTATATATATATACATCCACACATGCACGCACTGGATCATGCACATCACACGGAGCAGACATACTATAGTCTATAACAGCTTTTGGCACGACCTCGTACAGTGTATAGCGGCCTTTAGCAAGACATCAGTCAAGATAGACAATGTTACAATCTACTAAAATCTAGAGCAGCCTTTAACGAAGCAAATAAAGGTACAGACAGAGTTTGTTAGGATGATAAGTGACTATAATTATGTTATCATGATCGACAATTACCTTTACAGATAGGGAGCAGAGATATTTGTAGACAAAGGTACAGGAATGTCAGCTGTCTGCCATGATGGACAATTCTCAGGATGGTGTTAAAAATAAAAATTGCATACAATAAACAAAACAGCGTTTTAAAGCCTGGCTTATTTCAAAAAATAAATTTTAATAAAAGTTTACGTGCATTTGCAATAAATACAGGGAGAGGCTTCCAGTTTGGTATTGTATTTGAGCTGCCCCCTTCCAAAGTAAGAAATCACACGAGGGTGTCAGGAACAGTCGGCTAGAAACTGTTTGAAGGAGTAAAAGTAAAATAACCAGCATTGGCCTTGACATCAGTTGTTAACCTCTTGCTAGTCTCCCAGTATTGAAAAACAAAAATGAAAAAAAAAAAACCTCATGAGCCTGCAAATCATTGGCTGTGTCATTGTAAGTCCTACATCAGAGATGGGATACATTTTCTTTGTGTGGACCGGTCTCAACATTCTAAGCCTACCCGACTGGCCGATAAGATAGCAAAAACTCACTCTGTGACTTCACAACATACCTAGTGAAAATGGAATGAAAAAAAAAATATATACACAGTGGTGTTCACTTGCCGAACCTAATGTGAAAAGTGAAACTATTTCCGATGTGCCATTCGCAGAACTGCGGACAAATACTCGTTCGTCACCTGGGAACGCGCGTTGGACTTACATTTGTTTCAGGATCGAGAAAGTCTGTTCGCACACTTACATTGATGCCATCATTATCACCATTCCTTTAGAAAATTATTTCAAGTTCGAAAATATGTCCTTACTTAACGATTTGAAGAAGTGGACAACGGGGATTAAAAGAATATTTCAGACACTGTGATCACTGTAAATCAATCAGCTCAAGGTGTAAACTATCTGGCGCACACTCAACTTATACATATATATATATACACGTATATACATGAAAAACCCAAGAAAAGAAAGATGCCCGCTTTGATAGACATTTTCAGTATCAGTTGAGCAGATGTCTGCCAGATTCCAAGTTCAACCGTTGGTCCCTTTGCCTCTTTCTCAAAAGAAGCCCCAGGCATGGCATCAAATAATAATAAAAAAGTAGTGATCTGCGTAGATAAACTATCAAGTTTGATGTTTCTTCAGATTGTTTGTAGATTATGCTAAAAGTGCTTCAACATTCCCTGGCTGGTCGTACAGACCGGATCGGTCTGACCCCAAACAAAATGAACTCTTGCGCTTTAAATATTTTTAAAGCATTAAAGAGGATTATTTTTTCTCATTGGGTAATGTGACTGCCTGAAGTCGTCTAGCCTTATAACAGCATGTGCCACCAGATGCACCGAGTGACGATCCGGTGTCTGGTTTTAGGACGCGGCGCCATGTCACAATAACTCGATGCAAGGGTGTGATTCAGGACAAGAGAAACATGTGGAGTGAGAGTTGATAGTTCGTGTCGAATTCTCTGAAACTTATCTTCTATTCTTATTTGGTTTTCTTGTACAGCTTGCCTTGCTTTCTTGCTTTTGGTCGTTCTCTTCCCGTCACAGATGTGTTTATTCCATGTCTACCCGCACCCGACTTCCCCATCCCCAGCAACCATCACAGCTACATATATGTTGCTGCGACATACGAGCTGTTTCCACCGACTCAAAAATGGTCCTTGTTTTGGTCCACTTCTTGGTCCACGTTTTGCTGAATTTAAGCTCAAAGGCAAGAGGAATGCTGTGGACAATTTGATATTGTAAAAATGTCATCTATTTTAGTTTTCTTGATATTTGCATAGTTTTGAAAAATAGCAGATTTATTCCGTTGGTGATAGATGTTCATATTCCCTTTCGATCAGTGGCTTTATTTGGGATAAAAATTGTTGAATTAATGACTTGAGCAAATGGTCATGAAGGACTATTGAATGACTTCTAAAATAATAATGTAGTGAACAGACGGGCGCATGAATGTTTATGTAACAAACGCTTTTCTCTTGCCTGAAGTCTGAACATTCAAATAATGTTCGGGACTTAAGTCTGCCTCTTCAACTTTATTTCCTTTTCTATAGAGAGAGACAGAAAGAAAGAGAAGGGCTTTTTCAGAAGCTTCTACATTTTTCTGAAGTGGATCAATCTGTTATCACCACCACAGACTGAAGACCTTAATGATGCCAATTATGTAATAATAACAGTATATGACTATTAGGCAACATGCAGGCAATTCACATGCAGACATCTGTGATAGCTGTAAATAATAACATTTATTAATTTGACTAAACTACTTAAAATATTTATTACTATCTAATAATCATAATAATATAAAAACTTTTTGTACTATTTACATGACATAGTAGTTGTCCAAACACCACGAAGATCGTGATGAAGGCATCCCGTGGATGTAATCATTGCCTAAAGCTGTCATCCATGTCTCTGTACAAACAATCTAACCTCAGGCTTTGAGACCGTTCAGTAAAAGCTAACAATGTCTACAAATATAGACAATTTATCGTGATTGTCGGTGGTTAAACAGAAAGCTTGGCTTTGATGTGAAATGTCACGGGTGACGGCGCAGACGTGACATTTGTAAACCGCTCACTTCTCACACACGTGACTTTGCATTCCGAGAGAGAGAGACAGAGAACATTGGACATGAAGCAGGTGGCAGCTGACACTGGGAAAAGGCAGAAGTCTTCACTGCCCCAGTGTTCGGCGCAAGAATTCGGTCAAGAGCATCAGGCGAGAACCGTTATCTGAGGAGGTCAACACTCACTGCGACCTCAGCTCCTACACCACGACTCACTGCCGCCAGCTGCAGCCCGACACTTGTTAGCTGAGCAGGAGTGAGGCACTTGTGAAAGACAAATCTTTCATTTTTAGCAACATTTTAGAAACTAGGCTTTTTTGTGTTAACAGGTATAATGTTTCAAATAAAAAGAAGGAAGAAATAGACTAGAAAACAAAAATCAAAAGAATACAAAATAAAAATAGGGAAAAGACGCCAGAAAAGGAAAAAATGGATGTTTTGTATTTTTTTTAAACTTTCTTTTGATGTAGAAAGAAAACGCTTACAATGCTTCCAGTTTCTTTAGAAAGACTGAAATGAAATACAGTACGATAGCTTTTATTGTCTACTCTACTTCTGTCCACACTAGAGATAGAAGTAGTACACACCACTTTCATCATTTCGAACAGCAAAGCACTCAACATACACTCTGTTACACTCAATAACAAGTAGCACATAAAGTTTTTCAGAACCGAGAGCCAGATGGCCAATCAGAAAGCTCAGATGGGTCTTTACACAACTGTCCTTTGGGAAAAGAGAATTTATTATCGTACTACTTTACGAAGGAAATGTCACTGATGAAGTAGGAAGGGTCCTTACTAAGTTGATGTCTTTGGGTTGTTCTCGTTGCCAGCTGGCTCTACTTGGAGCTGGTTACAGTGTGACATTCCATGCACAAAGTCACGTGGTACGCTCTGAACATCAGGTACGACCTCTCCCCTCTCCCCCCACCATCGACCCTGATCGAAAAGCAACAATCTTTCTTAGCGCCATCTTTGGAACCCAATTCAATTTCCCTCGCTTAATCGAAGCTTACTAGTAAACCTGTCTTACAGTTCCCGGTAATGGAGCCTGTGAGTTGGGTCACTTGCTTAGCCCCCTGCATTGATTCTCTCCCTTAGCCAACACACGTCATTTCCTGTCTGATAGAAGGCACGCAGGCCACTTACAATAGTCGCCATTATCCTCTCCCCCTTCTTCACCAAAAATGTTACCCGAGAAAAATGAAAGGATTTGCCATCATCCTTCATTGTCTTTTTCTTGTTTTAGTTTGTTCTTTCTTTTTAGATTTCTTTCTCTCGTGGTTGCACTGTCTGATCTTCAGATATTAATGAGCAAATAAGCAGAAAATACATAGATGAGGTAAAAGATTAACTGAACTCTTTCAAGTCCGCCATCGATAGTTTGTATAACTTAAGAAAAGACAGCAATCATTTAAACAGAAAACTGTAATCCTAAACAAATTCATCTAACAATTTTTTTTCCATGATTTTGCTGACACCTAGAAGGCTTGTCTTCACGAATAGGACTTGCTGACGCCAAGAGACCCACTCGTGAGTTTTCCTCCCTACAGCAAAATACGAACTGACTAATTTTTAAACTCTTTCATGTTTAGAACCTTTATGGGTTTATAAGAGATCAAAATGTTTGAAACAAAGACTACACCAAACTACAAAAAGAAAAGAAAAAGACTAAAGGAAAAAAAAAACTCAATGAGTGATTTGGGTTTTTTTTTTTTTTTTTTTGTTTTTTTTTTTAATACGAAGTTGGTTTTGAGCAAAATACACTTTCTAGTCTTCATTCAGTTTCAGAGACAACTTTAGGTTCTTCGATAGATTGGAAGAAAGGAGACGATTCCTTTGAAGCTTTAACCAGAATCATTGTCGGCGTTTCACAAGGAACTGTTCAAGAGAATTCAACTGTTCAAGAGATGTCAAGCCATTGACATCGGGTGATATAGCCATTTATTTAAAAACCAAAGTTTTTATCTAATTTATCCTCTTTGTATATTACGTCTTCATTTCGATTCGATTTCTCCAGTGTATGTTCATCATGCCTTCAAAAGGACTGTTACATCTAGAATTTCTGCATTTTCATTTAATTTCAGAAATACAGTTTCTTCAACGTAGAATGGATTCTTTCACATCCTGTCGACTTGTAGAGTTTTTGTCAACTTCAGGCAAGGACTGGCAGAGTACACGAAAAGCAAATTATATTTTTGCAAGAAGTTAATAAATCTGGATCGAACATACAATAAGCCTTTGATGCAAGGCTGACCCGCTGTCATTTCAGAAATAATGAGATTAAAAAAGAAACTAATTTGTCAAACAATTTAAAAAAATGATGCCCTTGAAATCCTAGTATGTACGGAAATAGAAGCAGATTGAAAGAAGGATTAATATTAAGAAAGACGAAATGAAGAATGGT
This sequence comes from Pomacea canaliculata, assembly GCF_003073045.1. Taxonomy (NCBI): domain Eukaryota; kingdom Metazoa; phylum Mollusca; class Gastropoda; order Architaenioglossa; family Ampullariidae; genus Pomacea; species Pomacea canaliculata. The sequence goes on along the minus strand of NC_037594.1, from coordinate 5,035,374 downwards.
GTTCAGGGCTCAGCTGCACAATACACTAAATCTTAAAATTGCTTAGTTGAAGAAAATTTCTTTTCTACATTTCAAACAACTCCTAGCTGGTCTAAACTTGCTAAAACTGTTTTGAAACCAATATCCAGGGTTATCAAAATCGCCTTCAGATAAGAGCTCGAGGCGTTGATAAGCAAAAAAGAGACTTGATGATAAAATAAAATGACGACGAATTGTTTCCGTGGTTTAGATTTCAACAAAACTTTATCTGCAGAACTTTTGAATGACCACTGACGAAAGCACAGATGAAACCTGCGATTTCAAGAAATAGCTAGTTGTAAGAGACACTTTGAATGTTCATCTATCAACATTTATTAAATGTTTCCTACAAAACAAAATTTGAATATATAATTTACTCCCTACGATACCATGGTACTCTTGTAAAAGAATTCTACCGTCAAGGCAGTGGTCGAGTCGTCTCGTCGTGGTCGTGTTGAGTTGACATTTTAACTAAATATATTTCTGACCTGAATGTGTTTAAATTTCGAAATGCGTTGTGCAGCTGGCCCCAGAATGCTAGCACGGTCTTATCTCACTGGTGTCGAGGCTGCCATGCTCGTGGATATAAATAATGTAGCAGTAGGTTCATGGAGCCAGTGGAGGGTCAGCAGCATCGCTCAGCAAGAATGCTTGCTCTCCTCACCTGCCTGTGACGTCACCGAGCAGCTGCAAACACGTGCGATCGTTGTTACCTACATATCTACCTGTCTACTATCGCCTGGCACTCTGACTTACTGACCCGTGTGGCATGACATTCGCCCTTTAACATAACGTGACATGATGAATTGAGACATGGAATAAAATAATAATTGTAGACTAATTTTTCCTTCTTGGTTGAGAGCCCAGTGCTAGAGCAAAAGAGATGCTCGAGAAAAGTAACATAGCATAATATAACACACGACAAAGATAACAGCACAATATAACATCACAGACATGCTTATCACTAGCAGATGAGAGACAGACATTGGTCCCACTAGGACAGATTTCAATGATGACAAGATATAGATGTAGGTGCCTGCACTGTGTTCTCTACTCACTACAACAGGGTCTGCTATTCTATAAGCAGGTATTATTTCTTTTCTTACGAGTTATCAGCGCGTGCAATGCCAACAACCATTCTCCACCTCCTGATTTTATTCTTTAAAAAATTAATAACAAAAAAATTTGCAGCAGCTTTCTTGGGTCAAAATAAAATTAACAGCGAAAAGTTCAAGGTTTTGATCAGGATTGATGCTGATTCCACGACTCTGAAAATCACTGGTATGTGATCCAAACTCATTCGTCTGTTGTCTCAATAAACTCTCGCAACGATTAAATGGAAACTCAACGGTCTAAAGTCTAATCACGATCCAGTGGGACCGGAACACTATCCAGTCAGAACTTTTTGAACATATCCAGTGGGAACTCCAAGTCTCTTAACGGATCCAGTGGTAACATCACTTTGTTAAGTGTAAACCAGAGTGACTGATTGCCGAGTTAAAAAAATGAAAAATAGAGGCCGAGTGGCGAGCAGTAGGCGCTGATGGCAGGCGCGATACTTGAGGCTGTGGACCAAGGGAGAGCATGCGGTCCAACAGTTGCGAGATCTTGCTGCTCCGAGTAGCGTCCCTTGGCAAAATAAACCCTTTCGTTGCCAGATGCCTTTTACAGGAGTAAAATGTTTCTGGACTTGGACGTCTATTATTATTATTGAGGTATGCGCTAATACATCAAAGTAATACCACCTTACCTATCACAGTCATGTTCATTTATGGGGAATTAGAGATGTTCGTGTGTTTGGCGATGTGATGGTGAGTGCGCGAGTGACTATGTTTGCATACTCATTGATGATTATGAGAGTCTGTTTGCATACTCATTGATGATTATGAGAGTCTGTTATTGTCCGGGAACTTGTATCTTGGCTACTGTGAGGGAATGGGAAATGTTAGCTAGACCGCTAGAGTAGACAGGCGAACACATTGACAAGCAGGTAGACAAACAGGCAAGTAGAGAGACAGGTCTATAGTGTGTGTCTGGGTGTGTGTGTGTCAGTATATAGACACATACGCACGTTGTATAATCATATCAGGAATATGTTTAATTTTTTTAATTTCTTGGGTTCACGCATTTGAGTTCATTGACATCCTCTTTTTAATTTTGTTATATTAATGAGCTTATCTGCTACCTTTTGAATTTTACTTTTCTATTATCAAGAGCAGGCAATCACATGGATTCACTCTGTTTAAAAGAAAGCGAGACAATGCTTAATTTTTGCTTTATTGTCAATGCTACAGTCAAGATGTTTTCTTTTAAATACAGGTCATTTAGCTAAGTAACAAAACACAACAGTTGCAGAGAAAGCAAACTGAATAACATAACGGTAATCAATAAAGACAATTCAAATAATATCAACCCAAAGTGAATAGAGCTTTGAATAAATAAAACTAACAACGGCTCATCGACAGCTTAGCGTGTGGTTGCTCATTAAGGGTTTGCATAAACAATGAAAGTTGTCCCGGACTGTGTTGCTGGCCTTCCAACAGACACTCGTATCTATATAAAGCCTCCAGAGAGAAGAAGAAGGAGGGTTGGGCAGAAGACAAACCCCAAAGCAGCTACAACTGAAACATCAACAACAAAAAGACCTCTTGTCTTCCTTCAGATTTTATTTCTTTTTGAAAATTCTTCACCAGACATGTGTCTGCTTTCATCAAATCTTTGTAGTAGACTTGAAGCTGCTTGTCGGTATTGTCTGAAACAACACAAGAAATAATTATTGAGTAAATAAACTTGATGTACGAGACTTGACACAAAAGAGCTTAAATTACAAAAGCACAACTTCTTTAAAATATATGATTAATTATATAAAGATTTCATACTGTAAGAATTCTAGAAGGTTGCTCCCTGTCAAAATAAAGACTGCTAGTTTTTTTCATTATTTTTTAAATGTTTCACACGAAAGCATCTTGCCAGAGTAAGTGAATTTTTGTCAGGAGGACTTCCTTCAGAACATCTAAGTTGGGCTGTAAAGATTCTCATACGGATGGTCGGGTTACTAAAGTAGTTCAACATTTCATATAAAGTCAAATGGAAGAAATTGGTGGGTTTAGAGGAGAGTGTTCAGTGAAGGCGAGAAGTAGTAAGTGAAGTCGAGTAAGTAGTACCAAAAAAAAATAAAAAAAATAAAATAACAAAAGGTTAAAATTCCTAAATACCGATTACTTTATGGGAAACATGGAAGAACTTACAGCATGTTATTCTGGTGGAAGAATGACATAGAGGAAGACAGGCATGGCTTGCGCTCCTTTCGAGTTTATAGCACCACACATATACACACCCTCGTTCTCAGAGTTAATGTTTCGGATGATCAAGTCCCCACTACTATCAATCTGAAAAAGAAACCAGAGGATTTCTGAATTTCTAGGAACGGATACTCAGACACACAAAAAAAAAAAAAAAAAAAAAAAAGAGTAACAAATTTTATTCTGTTTACATGCTCCTTGTTCACATGTGCAAATGCTTCATGCAGGATGTTTTGCAAGATTTACACACAGAACAAAACACTATTCTTAATTTGACTAATCCTAATTTTCTGCGACAGGACATTCCGTCGGCGCAAATTCATTTCAAATATTTCAGATTTGATGCTGTAGTAGATGATGATGATGATGAGAATTAGAAGGATAATATATGTTGTTGTCTACCTAATTCTTGAAGTGGCTCAAGTTTGGTGATGACGTGCTCATTAACTAAATTTTATAAATGGTTCTTCATCCATTGTCATTTTTATTTTTACCAAATCCTTTCAGCAACCAAATTTTCCGGTAAAACAAAGAAGAACATGTATTCTCCAAAATGAAGATTTCGGTGAAGATTAGAATGAGAATTCTCACAGTGTACTTCTCGGAGCTCTCGATCAGGGTGCCGTTGGTATCCAACCACTTGATTTCGGGTTGTGGAGTACCGTATCCTCTACAGAAGAGCTGCACGTCCTTGGATTGATACTCCAAGCGCCCCCTAGTCCACATGTAGACTCTGGCCTCCTCACCTGTGCACGGTTATAATGTAAGTCTACAAATATTTACTCTTGTGAACACCATGAAATGCGGATTATATGTGTCTGTATGTCAGCACAAAAGGAAAATTTTCAGAATATATTTTATTTTTAAAACAACTGAAATATTTCCATGCTTATGAAAGTGAGGTTTTAAAGGTTTATTATAGAAAAAAAAAACCGATCAGACTGCTCGATGAAGAGACTATGAGAAGTCCCATCCCCCACACATGAGGAAAGGACACAATCCGCTAAAAAGTGACCTGACCTTATGACCTACCTTCGGTAGGCTGTTCGATGAGACAGCTAGTGTAGCCCCTATCATCAGCTGCAAGGCCAATGATATCACTTCATTAGAAAATAGTCTCTTCTGACTATATTTTGCATTATTCAACGCTTTTACCTTTTTTGATGATTCTGAAGTTATTCTCGACGAAGAATACGTTTCCGCACTTTACAAAACAATTGCAGGTCAATAAGGGTGGGCAAGGAAACATTCAGCGACACAATACCCGTAGAAATGTATGATAGTAAGGACATTGAACACGAATTTTATACTATGCTTCATGGTAACAAATTTATTATTGAACTAGAAATACAATGTCACATATTACATTAAAAATGAAATGAAAATACACCACAAGCGTAGAGGCTTCTGTGATCCACCCTGTGTTGTGGTACGGGTACAATAGTACATGACCAAAACTACTGAAATAAGAGAGGAGAAAAATATAGAGTGGGAAAGAAAGACACAAAAAAAAAAATGAGTAAGACTTTTGTAAGATAGAAGGTCTCATACCAAAAAGAGGATAGTAACGATGTTGGATGAGATTGGAGAGGAGGTGTATGGGGTGGGGGGTGTAATCAAGGGGAACTAATGAATCTGTGTGAGTTTGGCGTGATATTATTCTCCTTATATAATATTTTAATACTGTTAGTGCTCCTTTATGGTAGTGACACATTTTCCTATGCACCTTTTTTGATGGTGATAAAATAAAGGAGCTTGAACTAAAAAAGTCTTGAGAACGAGATTTTTGTCTGCCCTATGGTCAGCTTAAGGTGACTTACTGACGGCGAGGTTCATGGTCATGCTAATCTCCCTGCCGGGTATTAAAGCCACGCAGGTGTATTCACCACTGTGGCTGCTGTCCAAACAGTTCAGGTACAGATGGGATTCTGTGCTGGATACCTGCATTTTCTCCTCGGTGTTCGTCTCCAGCTCCACCACTGTTGGCGAACCCTGTGACATAATTCTTGGAAGTGTCACATAGCCCTTATGACTGTGACATAGCACATAGGGCTGTGACATAGCATCTAGGACTGTAAAGTAGCCTATAGGACTATGACAAATCACCAGATGCTAGGCCTGATCTCTCTCTCTCACACACACAGGTAAAGCACTAAAACCTCACCCGTATGACTACGCCGTCCTTCAACCAGTAGATGGTAGGTTTGGAGGAGCCAACGGCCAAGCAGCCCAGCGAGATGGATTCGAATAATGTGGCCCCGATTTCGACGCCGGTTCTGTTGTCGGCAAACTCAAGCCAAGATTGCTGGTTCGACCGCAGTAATCTCTCATTGGCCAGCGACACAAGATCAGTCTGGACAGGACCACCACCGCACGGTGAGCAAGGACATGAAAACGTAATGACATGATTTGTCGACAGGAGTAATGATAAAACAGACAATGGACGAGTTGATGGAAAGACCGAGGGATAGATGGAGGGAGCGCAGGTAGATGAACTGATGATTCTGTAATCAATTTTGAGTGTTTCAATATTTTGCGCCACAGCAACTCAGTCTGGTCACCATATATGGTTGTTTTGGTGATGAGGATAGGTGGTGGTGGTGACAACGATAGTAACAACGATCTGCTGCTGCTACTATGTCCATAAAACATTGAAGTCAGAAGAAATGAGTAATAAAGGCGTGAAGATAATACTAAATAACTGACCTTGACGAATGCTGAGGTCAGAATCGGGAAGCAGACGAGAAAAAAGACACAGATGGATGCTGCCAGGTGAACCATTGTCAAGAATGTCCACAGAACTTTTCTGGGTTAACTTTGCTAACACCTGTTTATAAAAAAATGAAACTTTATTACAGTAAAATAATTGTAAATACTTTAGCGACGGTACGGCAATGGAATGTAGTGGGAAAGTGTTTCGAAACACAATAAATGAGAGAGAAATAATAATTTTCATCAGATTTTAAACACAAATATTGAAGGAATATAAATACAGGAGGGATACACATATAGGGAGAATATAAATACAGGCTGGATATAAATACAGAAGGAATGTAAATGATGAGATAACATAAGAGATCCACTGGATAGCTGGTGTGCCACCTGCACAAACTGGTACAGGTGGAAAAATAATTTTTAAAGTAAATCGTGAATGAATGAAACTAAATACACCAAGTTATTTATCTTAATTATTTTGATTGCTGTAACATCACTAGACTTTATTGGTACCAAGACCAGCTACAAATATCGAAATATAATTATAGAAAGGCTAAAGGAAATAATTTTCAACAAGAGCGTCAAGGTTGTTCTGATTCCTTTTTCCATATACAGTATAAAAAATCCACAAAAGTCCTTCACTTCGTTTAAATTATGGAAAGTTTGTCTGTGAACACTCTTGAAACTCATGACTGAAGAAAAAACAGTTTAACATCCGTTTTGTAGACATGATTAAAACACATGAGGAAGAATTGCAAAAGAAACAATTTAAATTAGTCTCTGATGCTTACAAGTCCACTGTGCCGAGGGCGTTCAGACAATCAAGGCGTCAGTAGCGATGACAACAGCAATGTGACTGAAGCCAGTCTTCTCATAGACACATTAACGACAGTTTATATAGGAAACCCGATGTAGCTCCTTCAAGCCGCTTCTGAGGGAGCCAATCAGGCACTCACATCTCACGAGCTCATCTGCATACTCGTGGGCACTCGGCACCTGTTACGTCGCTATGACGTTTCTTGCACGTGTCGACCGTCAGGTGCACGCGAGTGGTAAGTAAAATGGAGAGAGGGAGACAAAACTGGAGGCTGGTTGGCCGTATGGGAGGCCTGATGACAGCTGTCATAATCAAAACCCTCCTGTATTCGTCGACGTGGTGGACGCTTACGTTGCGATCACGTCCTCTTGCCGTATTTTGCATGCGGTCTCGGCTAGCCAGTTTTTGTTTTTTTTTAATCCCATCTTTCCTCTCTGAACCATCCTTGACATGCTTTCGGCCAGTCCCCGTCGATTACATAGGAGTTCTTGCTCAGATCATAATCAAACAACCTGTAGGGTAGATTTTCTGCTGGATGTCTAAGCAAGCTTTTGTCGACCTTCACCGATACCATCATCACATCCTTGTCCTCTGGCATTTTCTCACACTGCCTCAAAACAGCCATTATTATTAACTCTCTTTAAAAGACGCTATACTTAAGTGTCAAAGAACTGCAGAACTAACATCCCATTAGTGATCTTCCCCTTTTGTCTAAGACCGTGTGATCCTGGACAAGTTTAGTGAGCACCTTACTCGCCACTTTCTTCTACCTGCCGACACCATCCTGGTAAAGAGACAGTAAAGAGCAGCCGGTTGAATTTCGTTGTTGTTGATGTTTTAAATTACTAAGCGCTTTTCGCAGAGAAGAGATTATGGAACCTAGAAGGGAAGTGGTGTACAAATACCATCTTAGCTCCAAGATTCAAATTTTTCTAGTTTATTTTATTGTAAACGCTCGTACCATTGTCATTTTGCAGCATTAAGAGACCGGGTAAATAAAAATTTCATGATATTTTAATGCAGGCAGCCCGTTGTTTGTCGTGTGCATTCAGGTTGAACCTTGACTGCAGTTTTCTAGAAATTTCGTGGTCGTTTGCCTGTGACGGTGGGTGTTCTCTGCTCCATAACAACAGATGTCGCTGGCTTCGGATGTCTTGCAGTCACAGAAATCTTCACATTTATGATAACTGGGAAAAGGGTATGTACATGTAGACAAAATGTGTTCACAGATGTGTGTGCGCACACACACACTACATAAAGCATTGTGTGCACGTGCCACATACACTGCATTCATGTATGTACCACAACTATGACTATACATGTGCAACACATACTTCCATCTTTACATACTACAAATCAGTACTAATGTACTACTGTATATGGATTAATTACTATGTGTGTACTAATGTACTACAATATATTTATTAATTACTGTGTATGGGTACTAATGTACTACTGTATGTGTGTACTAATGTACTACAATATATGTATTATTATGTATGGGTACTAATACACTAGTATATATACACTAGTGTATTGCTGTGTATATGTAGTACACATACTTATATGCATGTGTATGCACCTTGTGTTTTATGGTATATATGATGTACTACTGTATGAAGTTCATATACTATTTTGTATATGCATGTATCTGGGATAACTGGGTTTTAAGCAAGAGTTTGGACAGCAAACAACAATAAAAATAAGAAAGTAATACAGATAGAGCCCGGCTTACGAAGTCTATCTCGGTAAACGTTATGGGACCCTTGAATTTTCGGCTTTGGATGCTGCTAGGGACTCGAGAGAAGGAACAATCGAGAAGTGACCACCTCTACATGAGGAGGAGGAGAAGGAGGAGGATCAGTTTCGTGCACCCAGCAACACATTTTGACCGCCTGCTGCCTTCCAAGTGATTACAAGCATGGAAGGTTTCTTTGTCTGGGAGATGGCCGAGACCAGTAACATCTGTCGTTATGGAGCAGAATTTGCATTCTATGGAATGCTAACTGAGTGATTTTATTTTTGTTTTAAAAGGAGTCACAAAGCTTTCTTGCTGCGTAGAAAACTGTGTGGCATTTAATGATGTTAATATAGAGGAGTGTGTGGAATTTAATGATTTCAGTAAAGTTGTTGGCATTGCAGGTTCAAATGATGTCTTTCCTGCACGTTGAGAAATATTTCATAGGTGGAGCGCTATTTAATATTTGAATGACTGTACAGGTCTTTCATACAGATTTCACATTAAAGTATATTATAGAGACGCAGATAACATTAACAGTAAAAATATTCACAGACAGAAAATAAACACAGAGGCTACCGGAGTCGGATGTCTTACCCGTAAAAAGACTTTAATTTTTAAGATGTAGAAAACGTTCTTACGAAGATCTTCTTCTGTAAATTCTTCAGTTATTTGTTCGTACGTTTATTTTTAACAGATTTGCATGCAAGCAAAGAACTAATGATAGGATAATGTGTAATGATATGAGATAAGACTTACCGATTTCAAAGTAATCCACCCTTTCCATTCTCAAGATACAGGCCCAGAAAATCAGCATGCACAGGTAAAGGCCACTCACACAGACGTCAGAAATGTACATAGATACGCTTATATTGCGATGGCCTTAGCCTGTGGAAAGTTGGGAGTATATATGTTAATTAGGCATGTTAATTAGGCATGACGTCACGATTTTAACCTCTGTGTGTGTGGTGTTTGCAGGAAGCTAGCGAGAGACTTCACTACATACAGCGTTGGCTGCTGTCCTTTAGTATATACAATCGTGTCATTTAGTATATACAATCGTGTCGTGTAGTATATACAGATACGACCTTTAGTTTTACAGTCATGTGCTTCTCCTGCTATTGTTTGCTTAATTATCCTCCAGTGGTTCGAGCGACGATGAAAAAAAGTTCTTTAATGATCAAAAACATCAGCTACACAAACATGTGATTCCCATGGCAACAGTCTGGTGCTAATCTGTGCCCGTAATGGATTGAACGAGCTGTGGGACAGAGAGAAGAGCTCTTGAGACAGCAGACCATGTATCGGGATGTGGACCAGGGGAGAGCATCGACAGACCTAGAGGCCTCTCAACATCTCGCAGTACTTCCCCTTTGATTGGAAACCAATCTGTTCCCAGCTGCACAGTGTGTTAGTGTGTTGGTCATTGTACTTGTGTGCTAGTCGGTGTGCGAATGTGTTGGCTGGTGTGCTATTGTGTTGTCGGAGTATTAGTGTGTTGGCCAGTGTGTTGGTCAGTGTGTTGACGAGGGTCGATGTGGAAGTATATTGTGCTCTGTGTGTGTATGTGTGTATGCGCGCTTTTATCAGACACTTGACACGTTCTTTATGTTGGTTTGTTTTTTAACAAGAGACCTGTTATATTGTATTGTTGTTCTGGAAGAAGGTGTTCTAAGTCATGCTAAGAGAAAGACAGATGAACTAAGTTTAACCTATCAACAACCGACAGCCAGACAGACTAGTTCACAGAAAGGCAAGCGACAGACAAGTTTTATTTTAAGCTTTAAGATCAACACTCGGAACCTTTTTCAAAAGTATCAGCTTGTCGTCTTCTGTAATACTCAGGCCTGGGTAGTGAGAAGTCAGCCACGAGGTAGGGCTGAGATAACCTTTGACACTTGACACATTTTGCAACTGATGCTTTCTCTGCGTGTGCGAGCTCTTTGCATTGCTTTTAGATTAACCTCAAGTTTGTATACTTTCAAAACAAAATTTTTCAAACCTCTGTTGATATTCAGCCTCCATTTGTGTTGCATCAACCAGAATATTTTTTCAACCAACTCCGGAACTAGTGGGGTGGCGAGCAGGGGACACAACCCATGACTCCGTGCAGGGTGGGATGGTACCTCGGGAGATAATCCGTAGTTTTCACAATCTTCAAAATTCCAAGTACTCAATTTGCCTCCCTTTTGGGGAGTAAAAGTAAATTTCGACTTATGATTGTTATTTTTGTATCCCTAATCCGCTCCACTATTTACAGTATTACAACACTATGTCATTTATTATCGCGAGATGCTAGGAGAGCCCCGCAATTCTATTTGCCCAAGGCCCAGCGCCCCACACACTGTCGCCCCTCCTACAGAGCAATAGATGGACTGTCTGGAGGGTCTGAGGCTGAATGCGATATCTGTAATATTTGTTTTTGTCTTGTGCAACCCGGCAACTCCCTGGCAAACGTCTGATGTAACTTTGTAACACTTCTAATGTAGAACTGTTTATGTTTATGATGCATCAAACACAGAATGAATTTTATATGATTATGGTTACAGTGCTCTCACTCTCCCGACTTCAGCAAAAATATATACAATTTTAAGTTACTTTGTATTTTATTTCATTTTTGTCTTTCTTTGTTTGTTTGGTTTATTATTATTATTATTATTATTATTATTATTATTATTATTATTATTATTATTTTGTTGTTGTTGTTGCTGCTGCTGCTGCTGCTGCTGCTGCTGCTGCTTTTGTTGCTATTTTTGTTGCTGTTAGGGGATGTTTTCTAGAAAATACATTGAATTTTAAGTTATTTTGTATTTATTTTCATTTTCGTCTTTGTTTGTTTGTTTGTTTGTTTGTTTGTTGTTGTTGTTGTTGTTGTTGTTGTTGTTGGGGGATGTTTTCTAGGAAAACTAACGGTAATTTATTTTTCTCGAAGACAAAGCCACACATGAGATCAGCCTCAGCCCGCTCCCTCTACTCACCATTTCTTACCTTTACTCCCTTGACCACCAGATTGAGATTAAGGTTGGGATGAACACAAGGCGTCGCGATCCCCCGACCACTTCAGCTGTTGCTAGGATGACGTTAAAAACCCCGCCAGCCATCCAGCCATCCAGCCTTGGGATTGGTTTTTTGTCTACAATGTAGTCACGATTGTTTGTCCTGCCACAGTTGATCTTCGGTTCACCTGATTTCATCCCTGAGGTCGTCTGTCTGGCAGACACGAATACCGAGATGCCTTGAATACTTAGACGGCTGAAACACCTGCCTCCTTTGTATAAACCAACATTATTTGTAATGGCCTCGGTTGATATGCATGGCGAATGTCACAGATTTGATCATCTACTACACTAGTAAATTATTTGCATTTATTTATGACATTTTTTGGAAATTGTTTGTGGTGTTCCATTCAATCTCATGAGCATTAGGAATTTAATCGAGTCCTTGATGAACTTCATATGCTCCATAGGATTCTTGAAGTCTGTGTTATGCAGTGTTATGTTTGGCTTGAATTCATTTGCACCATTAATTGTTACCTGGCTCACTTGGATAGCTCCTTGAACTTGAATTTGTATCTGATTGTGTTGCAAGCAGGGTAAGATCAGATTCTGAATGAACTGAGAGATTACTTAATGACCAGAAGATACAGAAATGTACGAGGTGCAAGAAAATGGAGATAAATGCCCGTAAACAGGATCTGTACTACATTTTAAGTCAACATAAACAGGGTGACATTTGTGAAAATTTGCGTACTTACTATAATTTATTTTTCTCATGCAAACTAGTACAGGGTAACAATAATGTTTGTATGATTTATGTAATTATTTTTATTGAATTGATCGCAAAGAAATATAAGGACGTTCAAGTGTTTACGAACATCACCTGCACGAAGAGAGGACACAGCAGTGAGCAAACCGCCCTCATTCTTGGTTGCCATCTGCGTTATGGGATATAATCGTAGACTTTACATCACCGTAGTGTAAATCGACCGAAATTAACGAGAAAATTATGAGTTTGCAGGTCTGCACAAGTGTATACAAGAAAGCATAACATCTTCACACTACTAACATTATTTCGTAGTGAAGAAACACACATTCCACGAAGCCGGAAAAAAGACATCACGAGCGAAGTGATACAGTCCACCCATCACCTCCTCACCCACGTGCATGGCGGAACACATGCATCCCTGATGGCGAGGGAGGATACTCATGGAGCTTCTCACCTGCGAAGTACAGCACGTGACCGGTCACAGGGATCCTGAGTGATTGTCAGGGTATAAAAGGCCAAGACTGGGAGGCCAACATTCAGTTTGACTCACGTGCAAAGTTACCTGGACAACACAGTGACGAAGTGCAGGTGCGAGAAGTGAGACCGAATCCAGAATCCAACAAGATGGCTACTTCCATTCTGTTGACGAAATTTTCTTTGGTCCTCATGCTGCTATTGTTGTCGGAGGGTCAGTATGAGTTTCACTCATTAGGTACTCTCTGTGTGTGTCAGGGTCTCGCACACTTCTCTCAAGACCTCACGTGGTATCCTCGTTGTCATCCTTTTCTTCCTTTCCTAATGTTGCTACCTCTGAAACATCACCTTAATGTTTTCACCCCTTGTCTCATTTGTATTATTTTTCTTTTTCTTTCTTCTCAATATAAAATCTTTTGAATATTTGAAATCGCCCTTTCTGCTTAAATTTTTTTTTATTTCTGTGCTTTTATGCTGTACATTTGATGTTTCAGTCCTGCTTTATACTACAACACTACTTTGTCCTTTTTAGAGCTACGTTGTCCTTCTTGACACTACTTTGACTTTCTTTGTAGTACATTGCCCTTCTTGACAATATTTTGTCCTGTTTTAAGCTACTTTGTCCTTGACATTACCTTGTCCTTACTGGTAGTACTTTATTCTTGGTATTATTTTGTTTTTCTTGGCACTGCTTTGTCTTCTGTGCACTATTTGGTCCTCGGTACTACGTTTTCCTTTCTGATACTTCTTTGTCCTACTTGGTACTACTGTGTCCTTCTTGACACTGCGCTTTCGTTTTTGGCACTATGTTGTCCCTCTTGGTTTTTACTTTATTCTTTTGCATTCTCTTTTGCACTTCTCTTACCCCTGCGTTTCTTCTCCCTTTTCTTCCCAAATGTTTTTTCTGGCCTCTTGGCGCTTTGCAACACTCTCTCTCTCTTGATTTATTTCTCCATACATAAAGTTATTTTTCTTTCTGCATCAACTCCAATTCTTCTAAACACCATTCATTATTCTCTGTAAATATTACGTCAAACACTTTTTTCTAATCTCAGTTTTTGTTTGTTTTTTGTTTATTTATTTATGTTTATTTTTGTCTTCCTTTCTCGTACTTTATTGTATTCGCTTGCGACTACATTATTTTTAAATACTTTTCTCTTACCATTTGTTTTTTTTTTGCTTTTGTATTTTGCAGGTGAATGTCTTTTTTTCTTTTTCTTTTCTCCTGTTTTATCTGTATTGACTTGAGATTTTTTGTCTGAGAGTTTAATGTATGGATGTGCTATTTCAATGTACTGGATATCCTTTACACAGTGTTACATAAAAATTCGCTGGGATGAAAGCTGCTGACTCGTTAATAAAACATAACTAAACTACCAAATTATTATAATCAGTCCTCGTTTTTAAAAAAAATAAAACCTTGGCTCTGTCTTTGTCTGTAGGTGGCGATGGCTCCCAAATAAGATGTTCAAACGGTTTTATAAACAACGAGAACAGCTGCTACAAGTTTGTTGACATGGCTGTTTCTTGGGTTGAAGCGACGGTGAGTAGACCACAACAGGTGTGCAGGTGTCAAGTCACACCAAAAAAGTTCCAGATTTAAAAAATCCAAACTGTATTCAGTTCTCTCCAATCCATGTAAAAGATAGAAATGTAAAGTACACATCTTCATACGAACGCATGCAGGCAGACAGAACTCCATGTCGCCCACTCTGTCATTGTGTCCCTGACATGACTGTCATGACTGACGTCCAGAACATTGACTGCAAAGCTTCAGGTTCTTCTCGTGAGCAGGAACACCTTTCTGACTGCTTGCTTGAGAGTGGAGACGACAGTCAACTTTCAGGTCTGATGTTCCCATAAGTAAAGTATTGAGAAAGGGGCCAGAGAGACCCTAGTGTCCCTAAGGATGCACACAAGACGACAGGACAATCGCCAGCCCAAGTTGGTGTCACCAGGATTATCACTGACAGCTCGTTAAAGCGATTTATCGTGTTTGCAAAGTACAGCAGCCATTTTGTTTCTGTTCGTTCGACGCCAGAGGACAAACAATCGCTCGGTGAGCCACTCCCGATTTAGCGACACAAAAAGAACGAGGATGGAGACTTCATCGTCCTTTTTTCATCCTGAGCAAATTTTGTGAAGACTGTCCACTTCTTGGTGCTACAGGATTGAAAACATGAAAGCCCCCTTTTTTGAAAAGAACTGAGTCGAACTTTGATCCCACGTAGTTTAGGTCGTAATCGCGAACTTAGTGACGTAACAGACCCTACTTCCGGAAGACTGAAAAGTTGTTGAGTCTGAGCAGTGGGCCCCGCTTGCATGAAACAAACCAAACGCCCTTCGCAAATTTTAAACCTACAGGTCAATGGTGTCGGAGTAAATTTTAATCTTGATTGTTTCAATTCAGACTCATCAAATCTTATGCACTCACCTGCACGTGTTCACACACTCACAATACACGAGCGTATGTAAATAAACACACAAACGCACATACACACACAAATCTGTGTAATTCAGACCCACAAATACTCTCTTTGATAGAAATGTTACTTGCTCGTGCCTTCTGAAAAAATAATAAATAGAATGTTTCACAATAAAAGAGAATCTATGACTCTACATGAAGGTTGTATTTACAGGTGTTTTGCAACGCCATGGGGGCCCACTTGGCGGAGGTGGAATCTCCGGTAGAAGAACAGTTTCTCTTGCATCGTGTCTACTTTGTACAATGTAAGGTGCTGTTACATACCTTGATAAACTAGCTATTGTCTAATACCTTGATAAACCAGCCATTGTCTAATACCTTGATAAACCAGCCATTGTTTAATACCTTGATAAACTAGCCATTGTCTAATACCTTAATAAACTAGCTATTGTCTAATACCTTGATAAACTAGCCATTGTCTAATACCTTGATAAACCAGCCATTGTCTAATACTTTAATAAATTGACCACAGGCTTCCAGTCTTTTCTGTGGGCCTGTCTGTTCATCTAAAGAAACTCATTAAAAATATTCTGATTATACTTTTATGTAATGACATAATCATGGCATGATTAAAATTCTGTTGATACGTATGATTGCAAGAAAATGTCATAATTAAACTTATGGCTGCTCCTCTGTATGATGACCTAGGCGTGCCATAAATACAAGGCGCAGACCTGTATGGTAAGGTGACCAGACGTTTCGGGGGCGAAAGCGGGACACGTGCCGATGATGGTGTCGTCACCGTCAAAAAACGCCGAAAAAAGTGATTTTTAAAGACAACCGGGACATTTGATGGACTTGCCAGAAAGCCAGAAAGCGGGACATTGGGCGTCCCGCCCGATATTCAGGCGGGACACGAGGTCAAAAGCGGGACTGTCCCGCCAAATGCGGGACGTCTGGTCACCTTACTGTATGGCAACCTAAGCATCATTAAAGCTACTAACTAATTAATGACTAATTAATACTCTGAGCTGCAACATATTTTAACATGTACAGCCGAGCTGAGGGACAAGCCGCTGTGGCTGGGGGCCAGTGACGTCATGAACAACGACGAGTGGGTGTGGATGCACTCCAAGCGCGTGATGGGGTACCGCAACTGGAACATGAACCGACCAGAGGCCTCACCTAGTGGACACGGTCACTGCCTCGCCATTCAGACTCAACCTGTCTTCGCCTGGGTGGAGACTGCCTGCGACCAGAACCTCAGGTTCATCTGTGAGCAAGAGTAAGTGTGATTCAATACTCGTGGTCGCTACACGGTTCAGTGAGAATGTTAATAACTGTCAATGGGAAAGAATTTACCCGGTAAGTTATATTAAGTTCTTTGAGAATGAAGCTCACTGGGGCTAATAAATGTTTTGTAAGGTTCAGTTAGCTGTTGTGTAAGTTTTGTTGTTGCTGATGGTTATGTACGGTTCAGTTGTGCTAATATGAAAGTTTAGTTGAGAGGGATGGCGCTGAAGTAGGACTAATGATGTGTTGAGAAGAATGAATGTGAATCAGCAAATAAGATGGGTGGGTGAGTGCGTGTGTGGGTGGTTTCGCGAAGCACGTGAGGAAACCGAATGAAAATATGTGTTTGTTAATTTTGTTCACTAATTTTTTGTATATGATAATTTATGTCGCAGAGCTCTGTAAGAAGTCACCTGAGACCTGAGTATCCTGCTTTGATTGCCGCTGGCGTTCACCTGGCGAAAGTTTCGTTACTGTGTTATCGCCTCTGTCACTGACACGTGACCTTTCCAAACACATGTAGAACTGTATCTGTGACTGTGCGACATGAGCAAGATGAAAATATAACACAAAAATCAAAACGTGAAAGTGTAGAAATACTTTTTTGCATAGAACAGACTTCCAGCTCGCCAAGATGTTCGGGTATTAGAAATCATTCTCAGTATACACCTTGGGCAATTGTCATCTTCAGAAGAAATATAGAATTGTAAATCTGAGATATCTGCTTCACCTGTTTGCTTTCCTGTCCTTACCCTTACACAGACACAAACAAACACAAATACAAACAAACAAACACAAACTCAAACACGCACTCGCTGCTCTGTCGTAAGATAGTTGCAAACTTAAATTGTTGCTCGGTTGTTACAATGATTTAAAAAATTATTTTGTGTCAGAAATAAAGGAAGTAATTAGTAAACAGCATCTTAAGTTTTCTTTCGTGTGTTATTGTGCGTTTTGATATCGGGTTGGGGCAGATTGATTATTGCCACAAGAGCTTTAGCTCTAAGAAGAGTATCGAAGTAAACCAATATCACACAACAATTTTAAACATACTCCAGTTATTAACAAGCACAATAGAAAGCGACTTCTCTCACACATCAACACTACCAAAAAAAAAAAAACACGAGCTGCAGGCTAGCTCACTCCTTGCCTTTCTGTTTTTTTGTTTTGTTTTGTTTGTTGTTGTTTTTTTATTTTTTATTCATTCTCTCGGTTTCAGTTTTCTTTGCTGCCTTCAGCCGTGCAGAAAACATGATGGCAGTAATAAATTATCTCCTTCGTTTGACGAGTTTCTAAAGCAATAAGCTTATCTGTAAAGTGGTCTCGTGATACTCTCACGACAGCATTCTATGACTTCCCCTCCTTCTTCAATTTACGACATCAACGTCTGTTTTGCTGCACCGCCCTCTGGCGTCAAGTTTGATAACCAGTTGACCAGCACGCAATAATAATAATAATAATAATAATAATAATAATAATAATAATAATAATAATAATAATAATAATAATAAGGGTGAACAACCTAAAGATGTTTTCAGCTCGGGGCCAGCGATAGCTATGGTGATATATATTTTTATAGATATTTATAGTCATTGGTGTTTCATCTGAGGAACTTTATTACATTTACGACACCTGACAGCCGCACACCTGACATGACACGGAGCCATAAACCAAACAGAAACTTGAGAGAAAGACAGACCTAACCTGTAGGGCCATTTGATGGCGATCATGGAGCACAGGAAGGAATAAACTTTTAATGTTGCCACCTAAACTGCTTGCATCTTTACTAACAGTGCGAGGCTGGAGCAAAGAAAGAAAAGAAACTCGTAACCTAGAAACTTTTTCTATCAAATCTCACACCCAGAACTCTATTAATCTATCGTCAATATATCGTTAATCTATCGTCAATCTATCGTTAATCTATCGTTAATATCTCTGTTTACACACTTTTAGTTAACGCACTACCCTTGTCCAGGAAATCTTGTCATCGATTGTCACCCACGTCCTAGAGGTCTGAACTGTTCACCCGTTACTCATTTCCGATGACAATGCAATATTAAATTATTTCTAGCAGTCCACAAGTAGTAAAATATTTTTAGTTGTTTTTAAATTTTGTATGAGAACATAGACTAAGCTAAATGGGAGATAGGTAACTGCTCTGAAGGACAAGTGAACTATAGGTTATCTCCTCTAATTCGGCCTATAAAAAGGACAAACTCACAAAGCAAAAAAAAAAAAATTGTTAACAAAATTCAAACATATAACAGACCCACTTATTTGATGAATGCATTTCAAAAAAAAAAAAAAGACAACAAAAACTCCCCATTAAACTAAAAAAAAAAATTCATGAAAGCAGTCAAACAGTTGTAGTAAATGTTGGGTACCCGTCTAGGGTATCAGAACATCAGGAATGTATCAAACTACACAACAGACTTTCCCTTTGTTTGCTGCTAAAGTTCGTGTGTGTGTCCCACTGTCTGCGTGTTGTTCAGAGAATAAACAGGTGAAAAAGTATTGTGCAGAAAATCCCTCTCATTGTGTCTGTGCGCCCCGTGCTTTGTCCCTTATGTTCACCTAGGTGTCAAGGATTTGATATAAATAGAATGTAACTTGAAATATAACAGAGTAAGGGGCATTGAGACTGTATTTTAAAAAATCCCGAGAATTAAGGAACAGATTTTTTTAACCCTTTTTAGTGTGTTTTAAATAAAAGTGTGCTTTACAATTTTTTTTAACTTATTTTGTTCCTGTGTTAACGTTTTCAGCCACCAGAGGATGCAGGATAAGTCAATACATGTAGTTGATTTCACTTTAAAATAATGTTGAATCAAAAGAAGGGAGTTGTAGAAACACGAAATATGAGAATAATCAAGTATTCGAGAATACAAATCTTTTGAATAATCGTTTTATTTACTGCACAAGAAAGGCAAAGATGTCTACGCCCTAGCGTGAGACGCCCATGGCTGTCCCTCCCTACAAATCTTGCCACCTCTTCGTTCTCCTCTCAGGCACACTGTTCTCTCTCTCTCTGCAACACCTGGTTACAGTGCAAGCTCCTTGCCGGTGATATGTCCTTAGTTGGTGGCTCGGCGCAAAACACCTTTTCCCTCCCCACTTCCCTGCCACTCGTCGGACTTTGGTACTGTCCCCACCCCACCCCCCAGTGAAAGTGTGCAACGAATCAGGCTGAAAATTTCGGTCAAGTCGTGGAAAAAGCAGTCAAATACGATGTGTCTTTAGAATATTCATAGCAAGGTAAGAATCTGTTTTTCTTTCAATAAAATCAAACAGAACAAACAAACAAAGCGTCAACTAAAGTTAAATTACCAGCTTCTCAGTTTGCGTGTACTGGCTCGATGAAGTACATGTGAACAGTGTTATCATCTTTATCATAGGTTGATGTGTTGGACACATTCTTGTGACAAAAGTCATTGCGTGAAGGACTTGGAGCTGTGCGGTGGTCTCACGAAACATGGTTAAAGCTGTATCTCGTTATTTTGTAGAAGTTGTTAAGCCCTTTGATATATTTAATATATATTATTAATATAAGTTTGTACAGTGATCTTTGTATCTTTGTTCAGTTCAAGGTTTAATGGCCTCGCACATCGTTATCACCCACTAGTTTCACCTGTATAGTGTAGGCCTCAGTAAACAACTTCTCTTTTCTAAAAATACCTGTACCCGATATTGCAGCTTTGCATACATTCTGTGGAGTTGCCCAATGAGGCGGGTATGTCAAAAGAAAACAGTTTTATTTCTCTTTTTGCGAACCGATAAGATAAAAAAGAAAATATAGGGACTTGTTTATGCAGTTAAGTTAGGTTGCTGAGATCCTGTCAATGCAAACACAGGGGTAGTGATAAGATAGAAAACTGCATGTGCACTTTGTACAATATCCAATCATACGAGAGAGAGGGAGAAAGAAAGGAGGGGAGAGACTTGGGGGAGGAATGAAAGGAAAGGGGCTGACGTACGTTTCTTGCGTGCTTGAGTCTCCAATGAAGTCCTTTGTCAAATGTCAGATGGGTGATACCCTTCCTACAACAGCCGGAGCTACGAATACGAATAGTTTTTGTGAGGCCTTTGGGCCTGTTCCAAATGATTGGTATACACTATATTACATGGAAAATATATAATACACCAGGGCTTCTGCTAAGGCTCAATTCTTTGGGGTCCCAGGGACCCCTACTTCAGATTTGTGTGGGGTCCCAGGCTAACTCTAAGGGATCCCTTTACAATGTGAAACAAAAAAATCAACAAATCAACATACTTTGTTCAACTGCCTTTCAAGCACACAGAGCACTGTAATGTCTAGTTCAAAAAGGCGAGATTTCTGTGCCATGAAGTATGTGCAAGCATCTGTGATGAGCTTATTATGCTTACTGTACTTGGGGTGCTCAATTTCTTTCCGTTTCTGAGACGATGATTTTAACTATGCTGTCAACATCTTGGAAATAGGTTAATGGAACTCTTCCCGGTATGGGAAAAAAAACTCAGTGCAAGGGAAGTAACTCTCACCTTGTAGCAGACGACAACAATAGATTGGGCTACGATGTCAGACACTACACTTACCCAATTTTGTATCTGTTCTTCGCCCAAATTTGAAGGGGTCCCCTGGGACCCCACTGACGAAAATTGAAGGGGTCCTCCGAACTTTTAATGCGTACTGTTCGCAATTTTTTGCGTAAGCAGAAGCCCTGATACGCAATAGATGAAGAATATCTTTCAGCATAGAGTATCATTTCTTTTCTTTGTTGCTAACTTTAAAAATTTGGCAAGGTTACACAATATTTTTTTTCATTTTTTTTCACCTTAGCATCAGTAGTTTAAAATTATTAGGTTTGATGTAATACATTTTGGAAATGAAACTTTTTCTTAGATCTATCAGACATGGACAGCATAATATAAACTGAAACACATTTGACTGGAGAAATAAATGTCTAAATTTTTTATACAAATTCATTTGTATACCTCCATAAAGCCACCTTTTATTCGCTGCTAAGAATACCATTATAGAAAACCCAACAATATTACTCTTATTTAAAATTAACATTTAGGATAAGTGTTACTGATGTTGTATGTAATGTACTAAGTTGATTTTGTAGCCCCATTACAATTTCTGATATCAATACCATTCTCGTCTGCAAATAAAAAGATAAACGTTTCTATAAAACCATGTCATAAAGCCGTCCCATGTTTTCTGTTGTTCATAATTTCTAAAGGTAGTTCATTAATAAAAGTGAGAAAGATAAAGGGCTACACACTCTCCTTGCTTAAGGCCCATTTTACACTCAATGTAATCCGTGAAGTAGCCTGAGCATCTGACAAGAGCTTTAACCGATTTGTACATATTTTGAATGAATTTGTGTAATTGTCCACGTACAACATATTTGGAAAGGATTGGCCACAGTAATTTTCGAGAGACAGAATCTAATGCTTTTTTAAACTCAATAAATGCAACATAAAATTTACAATTTATAGATAATTGTTTCTGAATGATATAAATAACGTGAAAATATGATCAACTGTATAACGGAATTTCCTAAATTCGTCCTTAGTCTCCCACGATATCATTGAATCCCATCCATTTTTAACCTGTTATTCAGAATACAATTGCGCAATTTTCTGTTAAGATCATTTAAAGACACCCCACGGTAGTTATTCGGGTCCAAGTAGTCTCCCTTCTTATGAAATGGCTGAATAATAGATTCAGTCCACTGTTCTGGATATAGGTGCTTTTATCAAACAGTGTTAAATAATTTACAAAAAAATTGACAAAAGCACCATCCAAATATTTAAAATCTTCACCAATTGTACCACCTGGACCTGGCGCTTTATTATTTCTTTAGAGATTAAATGGCTTGTAGAACTTCTGCTTTGGTCATAGGGCTATCTAAGTCTGTATTTCCCTATAGTGTGTTTAGAGTGGATGGGTTCTCTATCTCACTATTAGTGTCAAGTACTGTCCTAAATGACTATTTTATTGTTGAACATCTGCTTATATCCTCGTCGATTTTGTTGTTTGCTTCTATTAGTAGATCTTGTACCTCAAGGGACTGAATAGCTTGGTGGAATTTCTGGACATTACCGGGGCTCCGTACCATCTTGTTTACATGCATACTTCTTGCTTTAACAGTATTCCTTCTAATCTGACCAACTGGATGAATTTAAAGACTAAATTCTACTATAAAAATGTTGACATTCAACCCTATATCTGCTACTATCATCTTAAAATCAGATGTTTTTATGAAACAGTTTGTTTGAAGCAATATAATAATCTATTGTACTATTTTGACAATCTGATAACTATGTGTATGAGCATAAGTATGAGCTTCGCTATTACATACTCCATTTAGTATAATCGAATCCAAAGTAGAGCACATTATCTAGTCTAGTCGGCTATTTTTATTTACCTCATATTCCTCTGATTGTCTGTATTCGATTATAGTTTAATCATTTGTAGAATACATATCACACAACGTACTGATGATACAACGTACTGATAAATATATATACACACATGCAACAGTCTGAGTGTACTCATCACTCATCCTGAGCCATCACTCATCCTCTTCAATCAGCTCACAGAAACCATTAGGAATAAAAAATTGGACAAAATCGTTCACGGCCTCATTAGGAAGCAAAACACATCAACAACCTGATTATAACATCAATCGTCCTTGGTGGCACCAACAGAAAGCAGTTCAAGCTAGGTAAATCTGCTACCAGCCAGTAGGAGGTCAAATGTGTTTTAAATGTTACACCTGCCTGAAGCCGATCCAATCCCATACTGAGCCGCTATCCATGAGGAATATATAATTATATATATACCTATAATATATACCTATTCTGTTGACTAGCCCATAACTTTGCTTTGAATTTGACGAAATGGCTGACCTCCCGTTATCATGTGTAGATATCAGAGTTCATCTGACATAGCAGGTGTATGAGATAGACCACCCGGACATACGTGGGTACAATCACACTCTCACTATTTTGAGTTCTATTTTACCCTCTGTTTTGCTCCGAGATAAGGCCACATGTATGCAGCAAGGTGTAATATTGATGATATTATGCACGTGGTTTATGAGCAGACAAACGTCCATTGTTAATACTGTATTCAGTGTGAGGTTGTACTCCCTCATTGTTGTAGAGACAGACCTGCAGGAGAAATGGCAGAACTGACAGAATACAAGCCGCACGAGTCGGGTGAGACCAACTTCGGATACCAAAATCATGATGAGGACGCGGAGGTATGAGGTCACCGATTCATATTCATGTCCTTTTCACACTCAGATCGCCATGACACTTAAAACTCGTACATTGTCATCTCCATACTCACGCCATTGTACAAGTGAATGTTATTTCTCTAATCATAATTTATTAGTTATAGCACACCCATAAACTCACCCATCCGCCCACACTTTCCGTTCTCATTCTTCATCCCTCACCAAAAAAGCAGGTTTCTGTCAGTGCGTGCGTGTGTATGTGTGTGTTTGTTTGGAGCCTTAACGGGAACTGTGCTGTATAAGTGGTTTATTGCTGTTATTGTTGTTTACCTTTATATATTGTGTATTACGTTACTGTTATGCATTTTTATGTTTAATTTTGAGTCTAAGTGTTGTAGTGATAAAGAAAGCGACTAACACTATTCTAGTCGATGGAAAGCGAAACAAACAAACAAAGGTTTTATTTTGAGCAATATTCTTAACATTGTCAACTGGTTCTTAAGAAAAACTCAAGTTTTATTTCTGGCAAAGAAAAATCAAGTTTACACAGAGGTGCAGCCACCAGAAAACCCCGGTTCCAGCCATCCACAAGGTCGATGTTCTGCCTTCATTGGGGTGGCTCAGAGAGCCCTGGGTACCTGGGTCAAGAAGAATCGCCGCCAGCTGATAATAGGGATCAAGGCCGTGGTCTTCCTGCTCTACTTCGCGTACTTTGGGTAAGTGTGAGCAATGAGGAACAGCATGGAGAAGAAGGTATAGCTGGATGGCTAACGGGTGCATCTATTTTAGTTGACCGCCATCCAGCTAGCCCATGGCGACTAACCGTTCACTTGCCCCAACCCTGTAGTTGTAAGTCGTTGTGCAGCTGGTGGCGAATGTCGGCTGAGTTACAAGATGCGATACCTGTCCCAGGTACGCCATGTATTACCGGTTTGGTGACGAGGGGTCCATCCGTCTGCTGGCCTGCACGGTTCTCGGCGTGCTCATCCTGTTGCTGTCTTTGACCTCAGATGCGATCATCCAGAAGTTGGGCGCCATCTGCGCCAGCGTCAACTTGAGCAGACGACAGCGCGCTGGCACCATCCTACGCTGGTACGTCCACCTACATCTGGTGTATCCTCTGTTGATAACTACCTTTCATCGCGGTTTTTACCAAATGGCTGATAAAGTCTAAACTCGGCTGTACAAGCTAATTAGTCATCGGATATTGATGATGATAATGAGGAGGAGGATGGAGAGGAGGAGGAGAGGAGGTTCCTGAAGATGCTTCGCTGTTGTATGTCTGACAGGGTCCTGTACGTTCTGATGGCAGGCTTTGCCGTCATCTTCGTCATCGTCGACATCGCACTCCGAGAGCCCCGGAACCTGATGTCACTGACAGGCATGGCGTTCTTCGTCATCGTGCTGTACATCACATCCACAGACCCAGCCAGAGTAACGCCCTCTTTTCTAGTCACTTCATTGCTTCCTTCTTTTCACGTGTACCATTTCTTTCTTATTTTTGTCCTATTTTACACGATTCGTTTTTCCTACTTTTCTACCAACTCGCATTTATCGCTTTATATTTTTTCCTCTTAAACTGCTTCTTTCCCTTGATCTCCAGCTTTCTTTTCTTTTATAGATAGAGACAGACTGTTAGTAAGTGACCAATGTGGAGGTATTACAGTCCAAATATCAATTCGGCTTTTTTCACTTCTGTCTGGATCACTCGGTCAGACACGAAATTATATGACATACCAAACCGGCAACAAGGCTGTTTTCAACTATGTCTGCGGGTTGCAGGTGAACTGGCACCCTGTGTTTTGGGGCATGTCCTTGCAGTACATCTTTGCCCTGCTCATCATCAGGACAACATGGGGTTACGATGCCTTCCAGTGGCTGGGTGACAGGGTTACCGAGCTTCTCAAATACTCCAATGCCGGCGCTCAGTTCGTCTTTGGGGACAAGTACACTTATCACATGTTTGCTTTTCAGGTCGGTTGTCCTTACAGCAGGTCGACTTGGAGCACTGACTCACCTTAATCTTTCTTTTGTGCTAATGAACATATCAAGCTTATTTTAAATTATATTTTGTTTAGAGTGTAAGTTAATTACCCTTTCAACTTACAATAAGTTTACAACATGCACTAAAATTAATTTAGACTAATTAACAAAGTGCATATTCAAGTTAGTTTAGTTTATTCCTTGCTACTCCTCGAAGATGATACAGGAATGTCGCAATGGGCCTTAAATAGTCTGAAAATAGTTAAACGTTGGAATGGAATAACGGTGTTAGAATGTGACATGCATGACGGAATGTGATAAAGAAAATGTCCGGATGTGCAACCACGCATTACATTCTTCTGACATCATTGATTCATCTTCATGTATTTTCTGTCTTTAATTTACCTGTATCAGCCAGTAGTTCAGGTGATCGTGTTCGCTGATTTTCGTGTTGAATTACCTGCATGTTTCTGCAGGTGCTCCCAGTGATCGTGTATTTCAGTTCGCTGATTTCCGTGTTGTATTACCTGGGAGTCATGCAGTCTATCATCGGAATCATCGGCCGTTTCCTCGCATTTTGTCTGGACACGTCCGCCACCGAGTCACTCAACGCAGCCGGTAACATCTTTGTCGGACAGGTGAGCTAGCAACTGCTTGCTTCATTGGCTCTAAGTTACAAGACGAAAATTTTGTTGCCTCAATCAGCAATGTCGCTGAGATGTCCTCAACATTCGCCGTCGGCACCGGTAGCTCTAAGATGCAGGCGGAACTATGCAAAAAAAGAACACGTTGGTGTTATCAGTGTTGTCGTCGACGAAGAAAACGATTAATATGACGATAACAATGAGGATGTTCACAGGTGATAAAAAAGCATGGCAATCAAAGATTGAGAATCTGGAACTTAAAAGTTTGGTTGTTTTGTCTGCAGACAGAGAGTCCCCTGTTGATCCGGCCCTTCATGGAGACCATGACCAGGTCCCAGCTGCACGCCGTCATGACGGGAGGGTTCGCCACTGTCTCCGGCTCTGTCCTCGGGGCCTATGTCTCGTACGGGGTGAGTGGCATGTTAGATTTCTATGTAGTCAGACAATTGATAAGTTTGTTACAACCAAGGTACTGATGCTTTTTTGTAACCAACAAGACAGGAAATCTTACAGATTAACGTTAGTAAATATCGAGTAGTTCTTATAACCATCAAGGTTTCAGGAAGGGAGCATTTCTACTCTCCTGAAGCTTCAAATGCTGCTTTCCTACAATAATAATAATAATAATAATAATAATAATAATAATAATAATAATAATAATAATAATAATAATAATAATAATAATAATAAAAGCGTTTAAAGAAGAGTTCTGGCGAAAATTAGAGTTGAGAAGGGTTATTTTTGTATAAATTAGATGGAGAGGCTGTTGTGAACTTTCTTCACTTGGAAACGATCTCCTGACTTTTCCTTTTGTCCCTACATCTGAACTCTTCTTTCTCTCTGTTTAGGTCAACGCCAGTTACCTACTGGGGGCGTCAGTCATGTCGGCACCAGCAGCTTTGGCCATCTCTAAACTGACCTGTCCAGAAACCGAGGTCAATAAGATCGACGAGAAGGAAGTGTATAAAATGGAAGCCGGGTAAAAGAAAGAACATTGCTGAAGTTGAATCCCTTGCAATCTTTTTCCTTCCTTCTGACACCCTTTTGTTTCCTCTTTCTTTGTCGCCACCTTCTTCCTATTTCCATTTGTCTATTATCTTCCTTTTCCTTACCATCTTCTAAATATTCCTTCTTGTCAACATCATCACCGTCAATTCTTTCCTACTACTTTTTTTTTAACCTTGCCGTTCCTTGATTCCTATTCGATAACACGCGAATTCTCATACTCACATATCGACATGAGTAATCAAAATCAGTTTCTTATAATCGTGACCGTCGCTGGCTGCCATAAATCCACCCCTACCCCTTCACGTCAGGTCGTCGCACAACGTGATCGAGGCGGCCTCCTCCGGCGCCTCAACGGCCATCCAGCTGGTGGCTAACGTCGCGGTCAACGTCATGGCCTTCCTGGCTATTCTCGAGTTCTTCAACGCCACTCTCGTCTGGTTTGGAGACAGGGTCGGTGTGGATGGCCTGACCTTTCAGGTGAGGACGATTTTTACTTTTATTTTAAACACACACACACACGCCCTCAACCACTATTTCAGTGTTTTACTTTAGTCATTGAGATGCTGTATTGTCATGACCTCGCTGACCCTTTCAGTCCCTTAGTGTTCTGACGTGTTCCGCCCTGCGGCTCCTTTCTGTCACGTAGTTTCTGTGTTCGTACGTGTTCTACCCGATGGCCTTCCTGATGGGGGTAGATACCCAGGACTGCCGGCGCGTGGCCCAACTCATAGGCTACAAGACATTCACTAATGAGTTTGTCGCTTACATCGAGATGGGAAAGCTTCTGGACAACGGGAAAGTTTACAGCAACTACACCGCGACCTTCGGCCCAGATGCTCCCATCGAACACAACGGGCTGGACGTCACCCTCACGCAGTGGGGCACGGTTCTAATCGGCGGTTTTCTGACGGTAAGTAATTGGGACAGGACGTGGGAACTACACGTTCAGCTCGAGACCTTTCTAACAATTCCTTGTCATCAGTTTTTTCATTCACTTCCCTAGTTTTAGTGTGTTGGACCTTTAGCAACAGCAGCGCCCTTTGTTGAATATTCTCTGAATATTTTATGATCCTAATATTAAATTTGCATTTTCTAGAGATTTGATATTGTAAATACTGAGGTTAATATGGAATTACTTTTTTTAAAGGGGAGGAAGTAAACACGTGCATGCAAACCAATAACAAAACACAATTAACCACTATCCACCCACCCGATGGTCTGTTCTAGGCACGTTCCGAGCTGATAACCACATATGCACTGTGTGGTTTCTCCAACCTGGGCTCCATGGGCATCCAGTTGGGCGGCCTGGGGGCCATGGCGCCGAACCGCAAGACGGACCTGTCGCGCCTCGTCCTGCGGGCCATGATCGCCGGCAACGTCGCTTGCTTCATGACGGCTTGCATCGCAGGTAAACATCCGACACACCCGGTGTTTGTTTTTGATAAAGCTTTTCCTTGAAAAAGAAATGGTTGACATCAGGCAAATTGGCCGATGTGTCTATAACACGGTCGCCAAGAACATGACCTACCTACGAATGGCCCATCGAGCGGGAAACAGCTATCTATCCATATAGGTCCACAAAACTGGATGACACCACCTTGAAGTTCTTATCTGATCCAGAATGAAGGAATTGATATGCTCGGAATGTGCCGACGGCAAATGATTTTGACTAGTTTTGGACTACTTACTAATACACTCCTAAAACCTGTAGCAAAACTAAAACCACCTTCAAAGTACCTTGCCTAAAAACATGACCATGCACAGAAACCTTTCCAGATTTCATCCTGATAAAAAAACGAAAATAATTTAGATCTCGAGAAATATATCTTCTCCGAAGTTAAACCTCTTACCTAAAATTAATGTTTCTAAAAAGTGCACTCTCGTTGACCTTTAACGATGTCCAGCTATACCCTTATGTCCGTACTTGACGTCTGAAGCACACCTACTCAAGCGACCAGTTAGAAAAAGATACTACACTGTAACACTGATTAAAACATTACATTACAATAATTCCATTCTATCTTCCTGAAGTCATTTATGGTCCTAGGATTAGCAAGGGGGCGTCCATTAAAATAAAAACCCAAATGTTGCACCCGGTCACCTCGCGTTAAATTAGCCATGCTAGTGTATGCGTTGATGTCTGATTTCGGGCAGCTTCAAATATAACTAAAGATGCATTTCGCTCAAGGGATAACTTTCAAAACAAAGCTAGACTTTTAAAATTACTGTGTATTTTTTTTACAGGTTTATTCTTTAACCAACGGTGAAAGAAGATCGCACCATCAAACCGACATTCGGGGATGATTTTGCCGCATTGTCAATGTTCTCGAAAACTTTCTTTGGAAGCTTATTAGGAGAGTAAGCACTGCCAATATCGAAAGTTTCATTCCATGAAACTGTTGCCAAAATGACATTTTAGTGGACACAAAACGTTTGGCAAAACATGAGCAGTTACACATAATCAGCAATGTCTGGTTATGATGACAATTGAACATTGTAAATGCCTTCATTAACATCGAGACTAATGTGTTTTGTTTTTTTTCTTTTTTACCTAGGTACAAACCATAAAAGACTTATGTCTAGGAAAATGACTTTAATTAAGGCTTTTAGATTTTCGCTGATTAAATAAGGTAGACGACTCATGAATGTATTTTGCTGAAGACTTTCATCTGAGTTGTTATAAAAGGTAAACACGGTGGAGGGAGAGTGCGGTTTCCCCTTCCACATACTTTCTCAGTGCATCGGCCTTATCTTCCAGCCAGCATGTGGTTCCAGAGTGCAGGTCAATACGAACCCGCGTTTGTCCAGTTCTTGAAATAGCTAAATAAGGACTCGTTTCCGAACTTTAAAAAAATTGTCAAAGAAATGGTAGTGATGTTTGCATCGACGTATGTGTGCTAACAGACTTTTTCAATCATGTGCGACCTGCGTTCACGGATGACAAGCATCTGGCCGCAGTTCTGCAAATCGACAGGTCGGAAACACGGCCAGATTTTGAAAGGCTCTTGGGTGAATTCAAACAGCTTCACTTTTCACTTTAAATTTGTTAAGTGACCACCACAATGGACGCATGCTTTCATACCATTTTCACTAGGTCTGTTGTATAGTCACGTGGCGTGGGTTTTTGGTATGTTACCGGCCCAACACATAGTACAGAATGTTGAGACTGGCCCACAAAAAAAGTCTTGTCCACCCGTTGATTAATCATTTGGCAAAAATGTTCATACTATTATCTTAATTTTACTATGCCTGTAAATCCTATATGTATTTAATGCTTTCACAGTTTTAGATGTATTTTTTTCTAATTTTGACTATGTTCATTTTCTTACTATTTTCCCGATTTCTTCTAAAGCAATTTATAATAAACCAGTGATTATACAAGCAAAAGCCATCAGGCACATCACAAAAGTAGCATATCCTTTAAATAAAACCAGTTTACCAACACAAGATGTTACAGTGAACATTAAGCAATATTTCATGACAAAATAAAATTTTGCTGCCGGATATGCAGAAAACTGCAATAAACAGGCTAACATGCTGAACACACTATTGCAATTATCCTTGATGTTTCACTCAAATAACTGGCAACGCTTGGTATGTAACCAAGAAGTACACTGAAATGTCAAAAAATTTAAGTGTTTATTCTCTAACAATGTAAAATACAAATCAACGATTTGCCTCTCCGTCAGATTTAGATCATGAAACACATTTTAAAAAACGGGATTGGTTATTCAGAAAGATAGTGACAAGAGAATATGTGCATTCATACAACTGGGAATTTTTTCCAGTTATTTTTATACTATTGGCGTCTTGAACTATTTTAACGTGATCAGTGCACTTTACAAGTCTCAAATTTAAGTCTGATGACAAGTACAAAACAATCAAGACCGCATCAGTCCTAATTGTACAGCGCTCTACAGACATATTCAACAAAACCATCATCGTTGATCTTAAGCAGGAAACCTGCACATTAAGCCTTGTAGAGTGATGCACGGTAGCTGAATCTATAACTGCTGTTTATAAGGGAAAAAAATCATGGCAACCGTTTATCTGCAACCTGGTAAGCCCATTTTATATTTTATTGCACCTTTCATCATTTATGTCCCTAGCCAATTGTGTTTGGGTGTCTTATACTATCTAACATAAAGAAGACAAATCAAGCTGAAAAATTTGTCTATTTTTAAACACTTTCACTGGCAAGAAGAGAAGAGCACAAAAGCACTTATATGCACTGAACACTAATCGTGGTACAAGAGACAGGAGCCACCTAAACCATACAAAAAAGTTCAATTCACTGCAGGACTGTCAATGATAGACTAGCACCATAAACCTTCTGGGGTTGCGGTTGAGCATAACACCATTTATTCACTCTGCACATCCCTCTGCTTCCACAATGGACAGATTGGTGAGGTCCAAAAATATTCCTCGTTCCCGCTGGTTGGGATCAAAATCTGTGCAATCAGACACGAGCTATAAACAGTTCATTTATTCTCTGGCATTAGAAAATAGGACAAGAAGAAATGACTATTCCAAACTATCAGTGGTCAGTAAAACAAGTAGATAAGAATGTCAAATATTAAAGCCCCATTTGAGCATAAAGTTTTAACAGCTGTTTTGTCAAACATTAAATTCTTTCAAGTTTGGTGAAACGTGTAGTTGAAAGCCCCACCCTCCTCAATCCTTAGGCTGTGGCTGAGCAAGAAACCCTGAACAGTATAAGATAGCATTTTAGAAAATGCCTGCAAGACATGAAATTATTCAGTTGAAATTAGCTGTCTATTTCAACAAGACACATTTCTGTTTCCACTTCTTTATATCTTAGATAACATGGGTTCCACGTCTTAATTATGTGAAGATCATGAAACATCAAAGGGCAACACAGTAAAACAGCGCTATAAGAGTCACCAGTATGCTTTCAAGTTGTGCAATATTATAAACTTAAACAAAAATATCCAAACTATTTTTAGTCACTTTAACGATTTGAATGATTGCATCTGTAGATACACCATCATTTTAAACAGCTAAGTTATTACTCTTATTGTTAATTATCCTGTCATAATCCCACAAAATACAATTTAAAAAAAATCTCATTAATCAAAATCAGAAATGATAGCTGTTGACTATTTAAACACATCTCCTTCACAGAGCCACACAAGGAAGCAGAGGGAAATAATTCTTAAACCATCTTACGTTTTTGATGATTTCTTGGAGATTTGAAAAGTTGCTGCTTTTTGTTCTTGAACAGAATGGATGTTGGGGGATCTTCTCTGCGTAGTTTCCTGTGGTGCCAGTCACAAATCAAAATATGCAGATGCTAAAGCCAGTCTATGTACACTATTTTATTAGCAGGAAAGAATCTACAAAGCCCCAGCTTATTCCAAGAAAGCTGAAGACAATCTAGAACAATCATTCATGCATAGATACACAATAGAAAGACTACTTGTTTTAAGTATAACATTTTTGACAGTGTTTACGATAGTCAAAGAGCAAGTATCAAACTTGAAACAGAAAATTAATGATTTACTGCAGCATTGACAAGGAAGTACTTCAAAATGGCTTAAATATGTACAAATGAATTTAAGCAGAAAAGAAATAAGCATATGCTTGTGTTAGGTCGAAAAGTTTGGACCTTTTAATGTAAATTATATTTACACTTCCATTGCAGTACCTACTTGTTTAGTGGAGGTTCTTTGTAGGATACAGCACTTCCAGCCCTCCTCGAAGGACGCCCATTTTGTGCACTGAAGTACATACATAAGATAAAACTCACTACTAGTTCATGCACATTTTACTGCTGTCTTCAACTCAGTTTTGATCTGCTCATAATCATAAAATTAATACTCAAAGGCCTGTACCAATAAA
Source organism: Pomacea canaliculata (assembly GCF_003073045.1). Taxonomy (NCBI): domain Eukaryota; kingdom Metazoa; phylum Mollusca; class Gastropoda; order Architaenioglossa; family Ampullariidae; genus Pomacea; species Pomacea canaliculata. The sequence continues at coordinate 5,002,101 of NC_037594.1, read as the reverse complement.
CCTTTATAATTTTACTGAAAATCCTACACAACATTATACCCAAATACAAAGCCATCAACAATGACCAAATTGCTAAGCAGTCTTTTGAATCTAATGATTCAAAGTATAATTAAAAGTAACATAAAATCTCATGTTCACATCGTGTTTGCTTCACATTTTTTATTCTCTAGATAGAAACTATCAAAGTGGAGAAATAAATGATACAGACTGCAACAACATTGTAAATTAATCATTGAGTGCTACTGCTAGAATTTTAATGAAAAAATTTTAATGCTTCTTTAGACACTATGTTGTCTCTGTTGATGACCCTATTGTGATCTGTCACAACAAATAAAACAAAAAAGTGGCATATGAGCAGCAATTATAAGCTAATTACCTGTCATTATCAGAGTCTAGGGTCTGCAAAGAGTCTCGGTCTCTGGATGTTCTTGCAGAGGAAGCAGTAGAGGAAGAGGCAGACACACAGGTGCTTCTCTCTTTGTTAAGTGAGTGAGCAAGCTTGGCCTTCCCTGCATCATGCTTTGAGACTGGAGATTTCTGGACTGTGCTTCTACAGTGGAAGGTAGGTAAGACTAGTGGAGATGACTTGGTACAAGGCTGCTTAAGCTGGTCTGGTAACGTAAGTTTGGTAGACTGGTCTAGATCTTTAAGCTTCTGCTTTACCTCTTCTAGCTGTTGGTGGTAGTCCACCTGTGAGCAGACAAATATATAGTTAAGAAAAAATACTTACTGGCTCATAAACCCAAAAGAATGTTCTTGTGAAGCTTGGGGAAGGGGGAATGTGTTGAGACTTTCTTTAAAGGTCTCGCAGGTGCATTTTTTTTCTGCTGACTAGATAAAGCTCAGTACAAAAGACCATTTTCTAAAATCTAAGTAAATAACCATCTCTTCTATTCTTGAGACAAAAGTGTATAAACATCAACATACACAGAAAGAGGTCAACAATTAAGACATCAGGACTATACATGGATATGGTTATGTTGTTCACACTTCAGCTAATGAATGAACTGAGATGATATGTTAATTAAGCATATCTGTGGACACACATGCACACCTACACCTTCTCACAAATACATGTGAACATACTAAGGAGAATACCCAGTCATACGACAAAAATAAAATAAACAAACAAAAAACACCCCACTAGACCTTCAACAGACTCAGCGCACAGGGAAAATTACATAGTAAAATCTATTAAAGTACAAGTAATGTCACATTTCAGTATCTTCTTTCATGAAACTATTAGGAATCATTAATGTTCAAGTAACAATTTTCAATTATATACTAAAGCCAAAAACTGCTTTCTTCTATTTAAAACATATTAGTTTCAAATTATTTTGGAAAGAAAGAAAAGATCACAGTAGTTATTGTTAAGTTTCAAAAACCAAAGTAAGTCTTATATGACTGCCACCTGTTCCTTCCCCAACTATGTTGTATGTGACAACTGTCTCCCGAAGTTAGCTGATCAGTGCCAAGTCAGAAGCAAGGGTAATATCATGCCAATAAATTTAAGAAAAAGGCTTATCAGTAACTGTCCCCTGAATAAGAGTGTGGACCATGAGTTTTCACTAGAATGGTACTAGATAATCATACATTATCTTCCTAATCAAAGTGGTGACAAACCACCCCAGAAAAACTGTAGTGTGAAGTACTGGTTCTTCTCCACACTTCATTCCAATTTAGATTTCCATTCCTGCTACTCTAGGCAGCTACTGGCATTATTAAAAAAAATTTTTTCTTCCATAAACACTCTGGTATAAAGGTGGAAATTTTATCTGCCAAAACTAATATTTTAAAATTTATCAAATAGAATCAAGATGTAGCTCAAAGACCAACTGTTTACTTTAACCTCAATTCTGCCTTCAGAATGTTACTTTTAATTTTATTCTAGTTATGATATAACTATGATCTATCCTTTCCTAATAAAACAGAAAAAGAAACCACCTTCTGTAATCTAAATGTACATACACTTTGGTAGTGTACATGTCCTACCTGCAACAACTACAGATTTGCTCACACTACAGCAGCAGTGGATTCCTAAGATAATTATACTAGAGAAAAAATAAACTAAAGAGTACAAACAGCACACAGGTGTCTTACCTCTACAGCAAATTTCTGAGCACCTTGCTTTATTTTCTTGCTTGCAGTGTTTCCTGTTACAGCTGACATTAACATGCACTCTTCACTCTCTTGTTTCCTGGTATTTAGCAATGGTAATGTCTGTTTATTTTTCTTGGCTGGCACAGGTGATTCATAGTCTTCCTTGTTTTGAAACTCTCTCTTTTCACACCCCACAACCTTGCCAAGATTATCCTTGGAAGTGGAAAACTGCTGAGTGATTTTTCTTTCCTTCGGTGTTTGCCTTGGAAGTTCGCCATCAGGGCTTGACAAGCAATCTCCACTATTGCTAAACACGTGCTTGTTTTTTGTCTCCTGCTGGTCAGCTAAACATTCAGCACTGCTGCTTTTGGTTTCTTTCACTGTGTTCTTCCCTAAAACTGGGATGTCAGTTGAGAGAGACTCGAATGCTTCTTCACCACTTTCTGACTTACACTTCCCACGTATTCTTTTGCTTCTGTGTCGTCCATCGGACACTTTAGTATTTGCTCCAACCAGCATCAACATCTTTGGTACTGATAAACAGAGGAGCTTCCTCAACATTCTCTGATTCATCAGGCAATTTCCGATGTTTGTTTTTGCTTCTGTGTTGTCTCTCAGTCATTTTAGTACTCCCTCCAACCAGTATATCAACTTCTTTGTTACTGGTACAGGGAAGAACTTCAACATAATCTGATTCATCAGGCAATTTTTTATGTCTACTTTTGCTTCTATGTCGTCTCTCAACCATTTTAGCAGTACCTCCAGCAACAACATCTTTGAGACTGGTAGACACTTGAGCTGATATATTCTTAGTGCCTTCACTTGCACCTGCATTGACTGCACATACTGTAGATTGTGCCTTATCACAAACATCATCCCCATTCTTCTGGCTCTTAATCTTGTTTGATCTACAGGCTTGACTTTCAGCTTCCCTTCCTTCTAAATCTCCATCACTGGCAGAATTATTGCACATGGTGTTAGCACTATGAACTTGATCAGCAATACCATGCTTTTCAATTTTATGCCTGCTTCTGCTCCTGCCTCTCTGTTTTGAAGACTTGTTTTTAGCAAAAATGGGGTTGTCACTATCTTCATCATGTTTTTTTCCTCCACCACACACTCGATCTTGATTTTTAACACTTTCTTTTGCACTGTCCATGTTTAGGGAGTCATCAAGATTGCTAGTACTGTCCTCTTCCACATATCGTTTTCGGATGCTGTTTTTGCTTCTTGCGCTGCGTCTTGGTTCCAGTGGATTTTCTGTATCTACTGGGGCAGGCTGACACTGATCTGAGGACTTTCTATGCCTGCTTCTACTACGACCTCTCATTCTGCTGCCACTAGTACTGGGCTCTTGAATTTCAGCAGCACTTGACTCTGCTTCTGCTGTCCTGCTTTCTCCTGCAATTCTTTCAACATCCTCCTCTTTTCCTGCAACTTTATCTTTCCTGGACCTGGACCTGCTTTTGCTTCTGCTCTGTGAGTCTCTACCTCGCGAACAGCTTCTTGGTCTAGAACAACCCCCACCAGATTTGTTTTTCACAAGATACGGAGAGTTATCCATCTTCAAAGGCAGTCTATATTCGGGAGCATCCCCAAGTAGAGTTGTTACTTTAGGCTTCTTATTTAACTCCTGCTCAGATTTTGTACTGCTGCTCAAAGGTTCTTCTGTGCTTTCTGGAAGGTCTTGCCCAACCACAGAGATTCCCAGTTCTCTACCTAAGGTTTTTAGCTTTTCCCTCACACTGGCAAGAGATGGAACAGAGGTAGGCACACTTTCACCAACAGACAAATCAAAGATGGAATTGGCTGCCTTCGATTTGTCTGACTTATGCTGAGGAGTTTTGTCATGAAAATCAAAAACAGTCTTAGGTTCTTCTGCAGATAAGTGTTTCTTCATTTCATCAATTTCTTTTTTAGATTTTGAGCGTGCTTTAGTTGAAAGCTTGGCAGGGATTGCTTTTCGTGAACCATCCTCCTCTTTTCTGGACACAGCAAACACCATCTGTCCTGGTTTGCTCACACGCAATGCCACTGGAATTTTTTTATCATCAGTTCTTGATGTATGCCTGGAATTGTAAATTGAGTCTTGATTGCTTGAAGTTTCACTAGGCTTGATGCCAGATTTTGCTTTTGATGCAACTTCTTGAGTCACATTCTCATCATCCACTCCTTTCTTTGCATTTTCTGTTTCCAGGTTTGTGCTTACATTTTTTGCACTTTTTTCTTCAGTAATTTCTTCTGGCGTCGCCTCAAGACTTAATACTTGTGGAATAATTTCTGTGAATTCCATATCAGTGTTAAAATACATTGTACAGTCACTAATCTCTGGCTCCAATTTGTCTGAAATTCCCTGATTCTGATTCTCGGTTCTGCTTGGCAGGCACTGTATCCCATCTGAAGCATTCTTCTTATCACCAGGAAAAGAGATGATGGAAGCTAGCTTATCACTAATACGATTAGAAGCCTTAATTTCTTCTACAAAAGATGAAGAAGATGAGGAAGCACATACTGTTGTAAATGAATCTACGTCAGAGTCCAGACAGCCATCTTTTGAACCAGTGACCCTCTGATGCACCAAGTTGAGTGCACAGGGATTAGTTATGAAAAAACTTGAGTCTTTTACTTTTTGTGTGCACTGTGAAACAGGTGCTGTAGGTTTCTTAAATTTGGAAAAATGTTTCATTGCCTTGCCTTGTGAATTCTCTTTATTCATCTCTTTATTGGTGACATTCAACATTTTTCTACCATTTAATGGCTCCACAGTTTTGATAGCTCTGTTAGACTCTATGAGCTGGAGAGCTGTAGATTGCTTGCCTTCAGAATTTGCTCCTTCCTTGCAGGTTGGTCTGCAATCTTCATCAGAAAATAATCCATCTGAGACAAGGTCAGGCATTTCTACACTGTCAATGCCTTCTCCATTCTCTCCTTCAAGGGCAAGGGAAAGGGCATCTTTGCTGATAACAAATGTTTCTCTTCGACCAACATTAGCACTGGATAAACTGAAAGTTCCTCTGCGGCATGCCTTACCAGCACTGTCTGCTTGCTTATCATTAGTGCTGCTGGTTATCTGGTTGTCCTTTGCAACAAGCATCTGTTTGCCAGAAAAAGGCTTGTCATTCAGATCTGACTTGCTTGTGCAAGTGATTAATACTCGCTGAGGAAGCTTGCTGTCAGTTGTTCTTTTGGTCTTCTCCGTTAATACATTTTTTGCACCAGAAGTGGCTGGTGTTGTGACTTCTTCAAATACTGTCAACATACATCAGAGAGCTACTGTTAGCACATTTCCCAGGCTATGATACAATGGACAAAATGATGTAGTACCCTGTTAAGAACTATTTAGCCAGCCCACAAACATGTGCAAGCAAAATCTGATTAACTAGCAATACAACAAACAGTCAAACAACTTTTTAAATGGATCAAGAAGGTTGAAGCAAGTAATAAGACTGCAAAACATACCAAGGGCAAACAGCAATATTCTACACATGATTTCTTTACTTCACAACTATGAGGCCTGAGTCAAAGCTTGATCAAAATTGCAGATCTCATCTCTGGTGGCACAATCCACATACTCTAAAATATATTTCAGTCTTAGAACCGAGCCATGCTAATAAGTCTCTCATGGGCAATTCACTTTGTTGAAAATTTTTGAGACCTTTCAAATGGATTATCAGAGAAACTGATACAGAGTTTTTAAGACACACATACTCTGAAAAATACTTGATTGTCATCTCCCTCATAACAGATTCACAAAATTTCACTCAAACATATACTTATCAGATTACCTGTGTCCATCTGTACAGACTCTGGATTTGCATCTTCATCCACGTCTATAAGAGACTGCTCCATGATGATGGACATATCAGGTAGAACTACCGCTTTAGTACTGGGGACCCCATAGCCCATGTTGCTGAATACACTTGTTATTTCAGGTTCTCCACTTTCTGTCAAAACACTGCATAAATAAGACTGAGTGTTTTTTGTGCCACAAGCCACATGTGAACTGCAAAAGTGCCATGCTGTACACATCTTAATTTGAATAAAAAAAGACGTAATTACGCACACACACAAAAATGTAGCTGAAGAATGTTTTAGTTGTTATATACAACATTGGATTATTTTGTCCCCTCACAGGAGATGTAAACTGAGTAATACCATGCACTGAAATTATCTCTATAACATGTTTATATCACATTCTGAAAGTTGCACATTTTATGCTATCTTATTCTTAACATGTGCCTGATGCCTGCCATTTTGCGACTAATTTTCAAAAATCATGCTACAAAATATTTACAAGCAGCGTGGCACTTTTTGCTTTAACTGCAAGGCAATACAAATTTCTAGAAGTGCAAATAGTGTAGTGAAAAAATGGATCATGCTAAAACTTATAAGCATAACAACTGTTAACATTTAATACCTAAATCTTCAAAAGAAAAACTTGTGTCATGTAATTAGCAAGAAGAAATGTCCATAAAGAATAGTGGATGAACAGCGTCTGCCTCCATCAGCTCCATTTCTATATGAAAATTTAAAACTTTTGTGCATTAAATTTATTTCCAAGATGTGAAAAAAAAAGGTGTCCCTACTTATGCTTTCTCTGCATTGGTTTAAAAATAAAAATGGGGGAAAATGCAAGTTATTCTTGCTTAAAACAGTGCATGGAAATGAGACTGATACACATAACATGTATGTTATTTTTTCTCCTTCTTCTATTTAATTTACTGTGCATGTCAAGTCATAACTTACATTCTTTGTTCAATCAACTATTAACGAACTGAATCATTTACCTGTCCACATCTTTGGCTGCAGCAGCATCCAATTCATTGCTCTTTCGAGATTCAGTCAACATAAGATCTCCAGGACATGAGGGAGGGAGTGTATCATTAGAGCCCTGAGATGTGCGTGGAGTTAGCAAGCATAAATCAATGCCATCATTCAAGCATGTGCCCACGTCCAGCAGATGTCGGCTCATCTCATGTAACAGAGAGCGTAAACTCTGTAGTCGCTGCTGCATACAACATAAAAAAAAAAAAATTTGGGATATATAACAGTAAGTATAAACTGTCTTTATTTTTATATTGTGTTAAGCTGAGCTGTCTTCTGTTCAAAATCTTATTTTTGCATGTACAATAGCAATTGCAAAACTGCCAATTTCTTTTGGAGTTGTGATACATAAAAAAAAACACCATTATGCAAGAACATAATATAGCATACAAGTACGGAGATCAGATGCATTCATATTTACAGACATTATCTTCAGTGCTAGTATGAAATTAGCATTAGTCACTTTAAAAAAAAAAATGTTCTATTTTCATCAATCAACTTATTTGCTAGTTATGAAATTGAATATAAAGCACAAAAAGAGAGAGATGCCAAGTTGCAGACTTTTTAAACTAAATAAGAACTTGCCTCCAAAATAGCTTGCTCTCCACTGCCACTTTGTAGCTGCTCACTGCGCATTAAGCGAATGGTCATTTCTTGGTTTTCCACCTTTAGATGAGCAATCTCATTGTATGCATTTCGCAGTTCTTGTTTCACCTGTTGCAGTGACTGAGCTAATGCCCTGTTGTTAGCTGCAAGAGATTTCCTGACTCTGGAGGAGTTTACTGCAGCAAACCAAAAGTAAAGATTGATGATCGAAATGTGTCGATTTTTATGAAGAATGTAGTGTACATCCTCATAATAACAACAAATTCATTTCTTATTGTGACAATTGCACAGTATTGTTTATAAAAGGGCTGTGTACATTGGTTTTTTTTTAAAAACAAATGGTAAAATAACAGACAAGATCCCCAGTCAATTCAACCATTTGCCAGTTATCTCCTTTATCATCTTTTACACTTCAGACAGAGCTTCTGCTTACGCAAAAAATTGCGTACAGTACGCATTAAAAGTTTGGAGGACCCCTTCAATTTTCGTCAATGGGGTCCCCTTCAAATTTGGGTGAAGAACAGAAGAAAATCTGAAGGGGTCCCTGGGACCCCAAAGAATTTAGCCTTAGCAGAAGCCCTGCCTCAGACATTAAAAAAAGTGACATAAGCAAATTTAGGTACTTGCTTTTTAAAAACCCATTGTTGAAAATATTTCACCATTATTGGTTGATCTGTAAACCTCTCTCTCTTTGTGTAGACATGCATGCAAACAAACTTGAAAATTCTCTTTTCCCCTAAAAAAAGTTATGTTGTGCAAGTGTTGCACTTATGTCAGGGAAGGGCGAAGGGAATAGGTGGGGGATAGGTGAGAAACCAAGCAGAGATTAATTATTGTGTTCTGCAATTAAGGGTTTTTTTTTAGATTTTAAGATATGACATTTGTGATAAGCAATGTCTGTCATCGCTAGTTATATCACAGATGACATCATGGCAAACATGGATGAAAATGAAAAAATAGAGTGAACAGAATAGTATACATATTAAATATTCAACTGAAAATAGAAAGCAAAAGAGATTATTAATTACCAGTCTAGACTATCTAGTGTTGATAAATGGAATAAAAGGGCCTTACCCTGAGATAATAAAATAAACAATTTTGGACAATGGATGTAATGCATGACAGTTATTTGCTTACACAAAACCTTCTCAAGTAAAAAGACTAGTCTATTTATTCTTTAGTTGGAGGTCCTCGCAGAAATGTCGCTACTCAGGTATATAGTCATTTAACTGTCTTTGCCATGCTGCAAGCCAGTGTTTGTGGTAGCATAAAACATTTCCATCCTTATACAATCGGGCTACTGGCTACTTGCAACCTCCACATGACTGTCAAAACAAAGTCTTTAGTGGCCAGAGTACATTTGTCACCTCAATTGCCCAGACCAGTCTTCTGGGCCTTGGACAGTTTACAATAAACACAGCATGATAATAAATTAATAAAAATGTGGATTTATGTAGCACTTTTTTCAAAGGGTTTTTCACAATAGACAAGAGTGATATGATGTGCTTTAAGCTCAATGAGTGCACTATCTTAATCTATGAAGTCTCTGCATATTAAAATAATAATATTGCAAGCAGTCATTTTTGTTTTGTAAAATGGTGGCTAAACTTATTTGAATGGTTCTGCTTAAAAGAATCAGCTGAGCTTGCACATCTATCTTTGTTCTAACGTATGGCTCTTTTGGTAATAAACATTAATAGCTACTTGTTTCATATGTGATCAATTTGCCTTTTGGGCCTGGGACAAAATGGACCTAGCTGGGACGAAATGACTTTTGGTGTGGGACAAAATGCTAGTGCGAAAGGACCGTGCCCTCCTCCCCGTAATCGTCATTAAATGTTTCTGGTATACAAGATCACAGTGGATAAGACATCAGTAACAAAATCATACTTACAGCTGGCATTTAAAGCAGCCTTTACTTTCTTGTAATAGCTGACAGAGCCTGATGTGTTTAAGCCAACTTTTGCCTTTTTCTGCACAATCCTCTTTAGTTTGTGATGTTTTCCTCTGACCACTGTTTCATCAGCCATTCTGTAACAATAGTAATATACAATCTCCTGTAATTCTTGGAGCACAATACATTTTCGTCTGCTTAAACTCAATTAAGCTTTATAAAATAATAACTTGGAAACATTACTTTGTTATTCCCTACCACTGATTTAGTGGTTTAGACTTCGAGGCGGAGAACTTGGTTCCCCAATCTTACAAGGCGACTGTTACATTGTGGGAGATGAGACAAGAAATAAAGGATGCTGACATTTCATTTCTCAGGGAGAATAACTACAAAGTTCAGAATTTGCTCTTATAAGATGTTCTTACCAGACAGTTGATCAGTTCTTCGACGAAATTCAAGTTAAACCTTAACCGACACAATTGCCAATGCCATGTATTGATAATTTATCATCCATTTAATTCCTTACCTTTTTGGTAAACTATATTGTTCTCAAAGTATTATTGTGTTTTTAACAAATAAACTCTAATTTGAAAGTGGTAATCCCGTCGTCAATTCAAACACGTAGCATTTTCAAACACCGTCCAATAGAAGGCCATCTTGAAATACCCGCCGCGCATTGCATGACGGGTTTTGTACATTTGACGCATCAAGTAAAAACAAACTTAAGACATATTTTTGTACATTTTGCTCAATCAATCTTACTTCATATTCTCCTTTTATTCTTTAAAATGATTTGTCAATGTTTTGAAAATATTTGAAATAGTTTGCGTTAGCAACTGACAACCTCCGAACAAGCTAAAAAGAGCGTCAAAATGGCTGCCACTCTGTACTAGCAGAGCTGACAAAGAAACGAGACCAGGATCTTGGAAACTTTTTTTTTTATAATTTTGAATGATTAAAAGATAGTGATCATGGCCTTTTCGACGAGAGATGTGAAAGATATATCAGATCTTGTCTCTATGAAATTGTATGTATTACCCATTTAAGTTACTTAAATGTTACAAAATTACTACTATAAATAATATTCACTTTGTTTTTCAAGATTTGAAGATTATTAATCTTTCTCCCTCTAAGAGGTATTGAGATATTCAGTATATATATATATACACACATTCATACACATTCATAACTTATCTTTATACAATTTATCTCACACACACACACATGGCTTATAAAGGCTAATAAAGTATATTAAAATATATTTGTGTTTTCCAAGTACTCTAGCTTAAAACATTGATGTATATCTCATAGATCCATGATTACAATATCAAGCCACATCATAGACTGCAACAAGGAGAGAGTTTTTTTTTTTTTAGCCTAATTGTATTTTTTTAATATTAGTTCTCAATCACGAATAATTTTTTTTTAAATTTCTATTTTTACTTTTCCTTAGTCAAAGGTTGATCATCATGTTAAAGCTTATTTGAGACCAAAAGTTTCATTGTAACTTGCATACAGTTTGTTGTTACTCCTTTGGAACAGAAAATGGTACCTAAATGTGGAGCGCAGAGAATTACAATTTGACCCAAATGGTTTCTATCGAACAACCCCATTGATGGTAAGCAAATAGATAATTGAACATTTTGTAATGAAAGAGAGTAGAGCTGTATAATAGGGCTAAGATAATAATATATACCCTTTTTAAAAAAATGTAGTGAGTAAAATTATGCTAGTAGTGGTGTGCATATGAGTACATTTATGTTTAATTTTATATTTAAAAAAAATGTCTTGGATGCTGAAATATGTCTTGGTTGCTGAAATAGCTGTCATTCTGTCCCTTCTGTCTCCTTAACCTGTTTTTTAAAAATTTTGTTCATATTTTGTAAATAACAACAAATGTTAAAAGGTAAGGTTTTACCTATTTGGGTCCTCTGCACTTTGGTCAGATAATACGTTATATAAAGATGATTATCTGAGAAAGGCTATTTATTGAATGTTTGATGTAGTATCCAAGTGAGAGTGACTTGTTTTATTGTTTTTGTGATTGTTGCAGCATCCATATGATAATATGTACCATTTATCTGAAATGGACTCCAACTATCTCAGACTTCAGAAGCCCGGATGGATAAAAAGACATGCAGAACTAAAGTAAAGGAAAAGCAAAAGATAGAGAAAACTGAGGAGTCTTTAGAAAAGAACACCCTAGATTCTTCCAAAAATTTCAGCAAATTTAGGTGCATGTGCTTTCATGTATTTAAGTGTACTATGATCTTCATTTTTAAACAGACTAATTTTTTTAGCTCCTTTTTTATGCTATATGTGGGGGAACTGGATGGTTAGAGTGCCAGTGTCTAAACTGAGAGGCATGCTGGTTTGATACTCATATACTGCAGCTCACTTCCTCCAGTCAACCCAGCTGGTGGGAATGGGTACCTGAGTCATGAGAGAGTTGGGGAATGTAAGGCAGCAAGGAAGAGGAGATGGGCACTGCCCTCATGTCAAACTGGCCCCAAGGAAAGCGAGGTCTCTAATACCTCACTTGATCCTAATGACCTGCAAAAAGGTCATGGGATGACCTTTTATGCTATATGTATGGCTTCATTCTGTTATACAAAATAAGTAGGCAGGAGAGTGTAAATAATAGCATACTACTAACAAAGTTCTCTTGTAAAAAATTGTATACCTTAACATCCCACCATGGACAAGCTAATGCATTTGACACATCACAGTATATCGCTAAGAGCATACTTCTTAGGAATATGTATGCGCTTTAAAAATTTTGCATTTATTATTATAATCAATGAGAAGAATCATTAATAAGCATAAAATAAAATTAAACAAAAATACTTCTTATAGCTCATTTCATGTCATAGTGTTATGTGAAATTTTTAAAGCATGTCTTCATAACAAAAGTAATCTGTATTATTAATAAAAAAAAATAGTTTTCATTTTTGTGTGTACGTTTGAGGATTAATAAAGTTCTTTTAAAAGATGCACTTCTATCATTAGCCTTTGATCAAATTAAGTCAAGCAAACACTAATAGGTAGTAAAGTATAGTGTACTAGTCTTAAAAAATTCATTAGATTATATGCAATACTATTGCAATGAAATATTTTAATGCATTTTAAATGAAGTATATAACAGATAACTTTGTTATTGAGATATTTGAAAGTTTTGAATTTCATTAACCAGTTTTATTATGCTACATAATGATTAAATGAGCTGTGTAAATTTGTTTGATACTGTTCAGGGACAAGGAAAGGACTCTGCCTATTAAAGCAAAAGTAGTGCAGAACTCTCGCACTGTTGTAAGCCTTAAAGAAGCAGAAAGGCTTTCCAAAGATGCAAGCAAAATATTTGTAAGTTTGGAATTTGCACATGCCATTTTCAACTTCAGTTACAAACTCCTCTAATGTCTGTTCATTTCAGTTTCTTAATCATTACTGATCATTGGGGAACTTAAAGAATACAGCACCTGACAGGGTTTTCCAGTGTCCTTTGATGAGCAGGTCCAGAATGAGAAGTTCATTCCACTTCTTATTTTTGCCAGCTATTTCTTCCTCTAGTATCAATGTTGGCATGGACCTCCCTCAAGAGTGCTGTTGACCACATCAATGTTCCTGCTCATTCATATAAATTTCTGCTTGGCCACTGCAGGTGTTAATAATGGCTTTGCTTTGTCAGTATGCGTTCATTCCATATAAATCTGCTGTGAGTGTTTTAGTGAGACCTTAATTTTGTTGTTACTGCTTGCAATGAGGTCCAGGGTTTCTGTGAAGTGCAGGTTTCATATGGGTCTACCACTAGTAGAGAGGAAAGTATGGTGGTTGTAAAGGATTTCTTCAAGAAAAATACATCAGCAGTGTCAGTTGTCTAAAAGAAGTTTCCAAGTTTATTGCTGAAGAGCACTGCGCTGCTTGAGTTCTTGTTTAGCTTAAGCTTAGGGCTTGGACCAGGACATCTTCTTTGTTGAACATTCTCATATTAGACTATCATATGACTTCTCAAAGTAATAGTTTTAGTATTAGTAAGACCTTGCCATTCCATAATTGTATTTCAACTCAGTATGACAAGTATTCTTGTATAGGAAAATTTTTGCATAATTCGCTTTTTGCAGTCTGAGCTGCCTCTAGACAAACTCCAAGTGATTCATCGATACCGCCCTGAAAGCACCAACATACCACCCATTGTGGAGAATGGTCATGTGCAGAATTACACTTGCCATGTGGGGTCTGCCCTGCATGCCAAAAACTATGTAGACTTCTACATGAAAGAAGGTGAGGATTTTCTTTGTTTTTTTCTTTCTCTTAAAAGCGCAATGTTAATTTCAATTTTTTAAAATTCTTTATCCAAAAATAATTCTTGATTTTTTTTTTTATCAAATCTTTTTTTCAGGTTTGCAAACAGGAAAAGGAGAGTATTCCAAAAGACTTCAGAGATTAAAATCTTCAAAAAAGGTTTGTATCTCCCTTTGTCACTCACTGTTGTGTCCGATTGTCATGTTGTGGGTAAGGTGCATCCATTTGCACATGCAATGCTGAATGTATATCCATTCAAGGCATAGACATGTGTTTTATATTTTATAAGATGTATATGCAAAAATTTTAGCATTTAGATAAAATTATAGTATCAAAATTTTTTCCAGAAAGCTGATATAGCACAGCGTGACAAAGGAAACTCACAAAACAAAGCCAGAGAGGACAATTACAGTCTATTGTAAGTACCACTGTATTGGTGACTAATAATTTGTCTGTAGATATTTTTCTCAATCTTGAGCCTTTGATCACTTTGTAGTTTGTGGAATTATAGGAAACCACTAGGTTTTACAAAACAGAATCTTATAAATTAATAAATGTGTTGATTTACACTTGTAGTCCTTATTAATTTGTTTCATATGAGATTTAGATTTTTAGAAGAATGTTAATCAAGACGTATGCATGTTTTATGATAACACTGTTATCAACAGTGTCCTCCATTCAGACAGTAGCCAATGTATTATATTTTGTGAACGTGTCAATTAAATATTAAAGTAACTTCTGATTTTGGCTTACAAGCATCAGTATTAACATTCACCAAAAAGGCGTGAAGAGTTCTTTTATGACTGGATTATATTTTAAAATTAAGTTATATAAAAGGACCAGTGGCTGAGTTCTCTGGCATAATACTCTAACCCCCCTCTCTCCCTCCCATGCCACTTGCATTGGCATATTGCTTCCCATCCTCACATCCCATATGTACAGTTTAGATGCCATGGCATTCTACAAAATCTAATTTTTATATATATACACACACAGAGAACATTTAACTTTACAACTGATTTCAGAAATAGCAAGAAATTGCTGTAATGGTAAGATGAAACCAAGCTTCCTGAACAATGCGCTGTATCTTACTGAATAATTGATGTGTGACACTTTGAAAAAAAATCCTAACAGCAGTTTACTTGAATATTTTCTGCCAAAATTTCTCATTTGCGATTTCTGAAATATATTTATTTTGTCAATATGTATGTGCTTCTTAACATCTTTGTAACTGTTGCTGTGTAGGTTTCTTAATAGCAGTATGCTATATATACCATGTAAACATGAATTGCCTTACTTGCCTTCAACTCCAGTTCATTAGGATTAAGAATTTATATGTACTTATTTAAACTTTCTGCTTTGTACATTTATTTAAGAATACTGAATTAAATTATAATATAATTCAATATTCTTAACAGGTATACCTGGTGTTTTTTTTTTCACTTTTTTGTTGTTTTTCATTGTAGGGTTGTTTCAGGCTTGTTTTTTCATTACTCAAAATAGCGTTTCTGTATAATCCTTAAATTACAAATTGAGATTAAAAGAAACTAATGAAAATTATTTAAGTATAGGAATCTCCTAATAGCAATGCATGATTAGTTAATACATTTCATTGTACAGTTTTAATTCTTTTCGTGTTTTTTTTTTTTTGTTTTGCAGCTTCAGATATATTTGCGCTGCCTCTGAATTAAACAAATAATTTCTTGACCACCTGTATTGTAACAAATGCTGAGGGCCATTTCAAGTCAATTTTAAGTAATTTGTTAACATTTTTAAAGTTATGTTAATTTATTTTAAACATAGATCTTTCATTAAGGAGCCACATCAGCAAGCACTGATCTGATCTGGTGAAATGACTATCCAATCTTCTGTCAAAAAACTTGGTGCCCATTCTCATTTCAGTTCTTCTCATTAAACAACATTTGATAACTGTATTATTAAATTATTTCCTTTTCTTCATCAATCCCAAACAAAGCCAAATGTAAACTTTTTTTCTTTTTGTTATTTGTCTTTCACTGCTAGTCACTCTGCCTCGTGTAAGGTATAACTATGCCATCGTTAACTACAGCTTCCTGTCTCATTACCACATTTCTGTGTATGCTTAAAAGCATAATAGATCGAATTACATTGACACTTTAGAAGTTCGTGGATCATGAACAATAATTAAGCCAGAGACACAGTGAGTCAACTAGTTACTCAACCAGGTCATTGTAGATTTTGATTTATCCTTTCCTTACTCCTGTTGTCTCGGCAGTGACAGGATACTGGAAAGATACAGACTTTTGTGAATGTGGATTCTGAGTCCTAGTTCTTCCGTCAATGGTTCAGTGGTCTCTGTCTAGTTTATTCAGACTGTTGAATGAACTTTGATGCTATAATTTAAAGAAAGAGAGATGAACAAGAGCCAAAGACATTAACAAATAAAGGCAGAAGGCTGGTTTGTTCTGAGCATTTGTCGCGAATGTTTATAGTTGGGGTTGCTCACATTGTGCTTTTCTTCTTTCTCTTCAGAGATGTATAAATTAGTGTTACACCACAATCAGAGAAACAGATTTCTATTGGATTGTATATAGCTCATATGCCCAGAATTAAAGGTTAAAAAGAAGAAGAATAAAAGGATATTGCTAGAATTGAGTTTAAAAGCAAGAAATTATGAAGAGGAGTATATAAGATCTTTCAAGCAGTGATGAGATATTTTTTGAGCTGTGACCACCAGCATCTCCAGCCCAAATGTAAAGTCAGTATTATTTATTCCTCCTATACTTGTTGTGGTAATAATATATTTTAAGAGTCTTCAACAGTTCTAACTTTACTTTTTATTGATAATAAAATGAAAACTGAAATAATTAAAATTATATTTATGATTGGGAAGTATAATTATGAACTGTTTAATGAAAAAAATACAGTATAAAGTTTTGAAAAATGTATACCCCACAGTATTTAAAATATGTCTTCATCAGTATTTTGCAGACATATTTTTCATTAATTTTTGCAGATAGCTTTCCCATTATTTTGAAGCATGAGTAGATTTGATTTTTTTTTTAAGGAACACTTTATGATTACCTCAACATATCTAAATGCCAAAGAAAGAAAGTTGTGATTTTTATTTAGTTGTGATCCACTCTTCTCTGGAGCTTTTCAGAGAAGATTTTTCTTGTGTAGCGTTTTTGTTTTTTTTTTTTTTGTTAATAATTATTTTGTCTGATTGTTTTTGTAATGATACAATCATATGACAAAATATTTTGTCATGAGAGCTTGTTTAGTTCATATTGCTTGATCAAGAGATGTGCTGTGATATTTTTAAAAACTCAAAAATAAAAAGTTGACTTATTTTTACATTTTTAGACAATAATTCTACTACGCTTGCATAAACATGCATGCATATAATATAGTGTATATAGTTGATTGCATGTCCCAAAATTGGATGATGATAACTTCAGTATTTTCAACGATTTCACGTTGATTTGCATGTTTTTTGGACAGCATGTTGTTGCCTTTGACTATTTAAAAAATTCTGTTTCTACAAACTGGCCTACATCGAAAGACAAAGTAAAAAATTTATTTTATGACGATAATGACCTGGCAAGACCATTAATCAAAGTATTGTTGCAGGCGGCTGATAAGATATTATCTCCCTTGCATTTACTTATCTCATGGTAACAGATAATGATGATGACTTTACAAACAAGGCCACAACAGGTGAAGACTACAGTTACCATTATGCCTTTTCAGGAATGCAAACAATAACAACCACATTCTCTTGACATGACTCCACACTTCCTGACAGTTGATGATTTATTGTCAACAGTAGCTTCTGTGATGGTGCTAAACATCAGAGACTTGTGTGACATCAGACAGTTGTGGCTGTCCAGACTGAGATAAAAGGGCACCGTTTGTCGGCTATAAAAAAATTACATGGCTGGGGAGGAGGGGGAGGGGCATGTGTGTGTGTAAAAGAGAGCATTATGACAATGACAGTGATCAACTTTATTGGTCCCAGTGGGTGGTCTTTGAAGACTTGTTTTCAATGTCACTCAGAGATTGAAGAAAATAGGAGATAATAGAAATGTGCTTTCATCTTTTCTTTATTGAAAGAAATCATAAAAGAATAACTAAAACATCACTGTATTGCCAATGTCTACTTTTTAAAATCATACAGAACATTTACAAAGCTCCTACTAAAATACAATTATCAAAACTTGCAATAAAACAATGATAGTAAGCAAGACCTTACATGACAGACAAACTCAGTAAGTTTCCTTTAAAAAAATTGTTTCACTGGGTAATCTGTGCAGCTGTTAGCGCAAGAATGAAAAAAAGATTATCTTTATTTGTACCTTTTCATCATTTTGATAATGGGACTTAACTGCAAAACAGTGAACACATTGTTAGCTTGTGCCAGTTATATTTTGTCAACATACTTACTTGGCATTTTTCCCTGTTACTGCTAACCTACGGTAAATGACGTTCACGACTGGTTATCTGACATTAAACGTTTTGTAGGCTTTAGGTCACTTTACAAGGTACCTGCAAACAGGACTAGAAACAACACAAAATAACAATCATTTTGGGGTTTGCCTCAATCTTCAAGTAACCAAGTCAACTCCATCGTCTGTCTTGAAATCATGGCTTGAAAGCAGGCGTACAAAATGGAAATGATTACATACTCTATGTACACATTGTACGTTGTAACAGTTGAGGCCATAAGACAGAGGTGCCCCTACGCGACGCATTCCTTGACACGGTTCTCGTAGTTCAAGAACGGGAACTCAAAGGTCAGGCCATTGCGGACTTCTGACATGTCCTTCACTTCGCCCACGAAGGGAGTAACAGCTGAGGAACCAGGACGAATGTGCCGCTTGAAGAGACAAAAGGTTTGAAGCATCAGTAAATGTGAAAGTAGCTTTTCTTTTTCATTTCTTGTTAACGGCAGGCCTGCATGCGACGGAAAAATAAGGAAGGAAACTATTTCAATATTTTGGAAGCTTCGGGGCGTCTAGAGTTAAATTACTGGAAAATGCTTAAAGCATTGTTGTTGACTTTTGTAACATCAAAGAATGCAGTGTCTAGCTCATGTGTATACTTTCTTCGTTTGTGGCAGAAATTTGACTGCTCCCTTCAAATCGATTCGCCAGTCAACTGCATTTGTTACTTGATCCAAACAGACCTGCGCATTTTGATTCACATTTGTACCCCGTATGGGTACCTGAGATGGATTGATTAAGATAGACCTATGCCAGTTAATCACTACAGTATAATCCCAGCGATCACGTGCAATTTTGGGGGTGTGATGGGATGGGAGCGGTTGTAATACAAACTCATGGGTTGCTAACCCAAAATTTTCCCTGCAATAATAGTACCCTCCACATGTAAACTATAATACCATCGCTTAAGTATAGCTCACAGCTGTCGGCCCTGACACTTGCACAGGTATACAGCTCGACATGCTGTTCCAACCACACACAACACACAGATATAGAGCTTGGCATGCTGTATCTGCCTACCACATCAACTCCGATGCCGCCAATGTAGATGTCGGGATGCAGCAGGACTCCTTGATGATTCAGGTTGTCCAGATGGACTTCCTCTGTGTTTCTCTCCAAATCGTGAAGGATCATGCCTGTCTGAAGCGGAGTGTTCCGGCCTGATGTGCCCACCCGACTCCTCTTCCTCAGCCCCCAGTTCCTCAGCAGCTCCACCTGTATAAGACATACAGAGCACTGTGAATCGCCCACACCATGGGAAATTACAGGTGAACGAAAGTGACAGAATATATCACAATGAACAAGAGATTATCATTGTGCATCGCATATAAACAACATGAATCACACACACAAAGATGGAAAGAGTAAACACATGTAACCGCATGTTCCACTTTGTCCCGTCACCCTGATTCCCTAGTCTATCCACCACGATTCCTCTTGTCCACCGCGATTTCCTCTGTCCCCTTACAACCTGAATTGATTCCTCTAGTCTAGTCCACTCACCCTGACCCATGTGTTGTTGTTGACGGCGGCATTACTCTCGTACAGCCCGCCGGATGTACCTTCCACTCCCGACGGGGTGGGGTTGGTCAGAAGGTAGATCAAACGTCCTCTTCTCAGAAACAGCACCTCATAGTCGTCAGGTCCCTCCACATACAGTATTATTCCGCTGGCCGCACTTGTTCGGAACGTCAGGTTGTAGCGCGCTCTGTGTCAAAAGGTTGAAAGTTGTTCTGAACGTCAAATTTTAGCAAAAGGTTGATACATGTTTATAACATCAAGTTTGGCAGCTTGTAGCCATACTTTTGAATGCTAAAGTGAGGCTGAGTATTTGTAAGACGTCAACCCTCGGTTGTAAGGAAATGGCCATCACGGCAAGAAATTAGCTTCATAACATATCGGCAATCATATCAGAAAAATCGTCACCCCTCTTTTTTCTCTTTTTTAATTTTTTTATTGTTATTTATTTTTTGTCATGGGGTAATTTTTTTTTATATATATTCAGCTTTTAAAGTAATATAGAACAGTACTATAGACTAGCTTGTTCAACTTGCTTAATTTGTCTTTAAAGCTTGTGTGTGGAAGATTAGACAAGTTGCTTACGGAAACCAAGACGACCTGAAAGCTGGCAAACTACACCGACGACAGCAAAGGAGATTTTAACTTGAAGACAAGAAAGACTAAATATTTGGCAAGCTTACAAAAATGAATACAAAAAAGCTTTTAAACCAAAGACGACTAAAACCTAACCCTGGCACAATGAACACGGTAAAACAGGTGAGCTTGCATAAGAAAGATTAAACGAGCTTGCGAACTGAAGACAAGCAAGCCACATAGTGCAGACGACAAGAAACGAGTCACAAACTAAAGAAAACAAGAGAGCTTCAAGACAAGACAAGAAGCGCACTTGCAAAACACAGGTTGCACTTCAAGAAGTTTTTGATTGCTGGAGACAAGGGACAGCACTCGTGCACAAGGGGACGAAACCAAGCAAAACGATGTTCTTACTCATCTGAGATGTTGAACCTGCCCGGCCCGTAGCGGAGGTATGCTTCTCCGGGGAAATGAAAACAAGGCTCTTTCTTCGCGTCCACCAGGGCCATCTGCAACACGAAGAGGAACATGAACTGTCCACAAGTCATTCTTTCCCGCCACACCGCTACGACTGCTCATCTATAAAAGATGCTGGACCAACCGCTTTTGCTAGCCTAAACTTCAACCTCGTAAACCTAATAGTCGGAAGATGCTTAAGTTTTGGGGATGTTCAAAAATGTTATTACTGAATGAGTGATAATTTCTCAAGGGCATGGTTGTTGTCACCCCGATATGTTTATGAAACTACACTTACTATTACAGTCATTTTTAAATGCACCACTATGATGCTACTTCTAAATAGTTAAAGGCTTATTGGGAGTTAACTCTTTTCACGCAACCTTTTATCTTTTGTTCTAAGGCACACATATAAAAACACAGGAAAAACACTCATGCACGCGGCACACATTTGAATGTTATTTCAGCGTACCTAGGGTTTTGTTTAATATTAAGCAAAACCCTTCTAAACCGATTTCAATAAGTGAACCAAACGATTGTCCTTGAAGGCAGTTGCTTGTGTGTTACTGGAGTAATCACTAACACCTTGTGTCTGCTCTCTCGACATTCCCTCGGCACCTGACACAACCCACACACCAGCTTTCGGGAGGTTTACGGTGGGTTTGTGTTGTGTGCCGAGCAGAACGTGCAAATGTTTCCTTCGATGTCCGGCGTAGCGGGCAGGTGTTGACCCTAAGCTTTAGACAGCTCGATCCCCAGTCGTGAGCAAACTCACTCTCTGTCTCAAACTTGGTCTTGCCAAGGGGCCAGCGTGACGTGGGCGCGTCAAAACTCCCAGAATTCCTCAGTTCCTGCATGCATCCGAAGCTCGGGCTGGAGTTGTGTGGATGCCACAGCTCTACTCCGTCTTCCTTCATGTGGTTCACTTCGCTGAGGAAGGCAAACACAAGGAGAGGTGATCGGTTCCAAGAAGTCTGCCGCTGGACTGGATGTGCGCGCGACACACGGAGGTCACGAAAGCTCGGATGTGAGCAAAAGCTGTCGGGAAGCGTTGTTGTTATGGGCAAACATACTTGAGGACTTACTTTTGAATATAGGATATAAACACTTGCACTCTTTCCAGAAATTTGCATGTCACAGATCTTCAACAAAATTATTTTTTTAAATTTTTGGAAATGAATACCGTCTTTCTCGACCTTACCAGGTTCTTCGTAGGTTTAAAAAAAGTTGACACATATAGAGCAGTCATTTCAATTTAGTACACACTGGGATAGTCTTCAGATATGCAAGCGTTTAGTTACACTAGTTTCACGGGAAAATATTTTTAAATGTTTTCCATTATGCATGAGATTATGAAACGGACAGAGAGACAAGCGCCCAGACAGAATGACAGGAAGAGTTTCTGAAATTTTTACTCCATTTTTAATCTGGTTGTTATTTTAAGGTAGTTCTTTAATCTGGATGTTGTTATTCATAGGTAGTTTTTATGTTGTTATTCTAAGTTATTCTCATAGGTAGTGCTTTAATCTGGATGTTGTTATTCTTTAATCTGGATGTTGTCATTCATAGGTAGTGCTTTAATCTGGTTGTTGTTTTTCTTAGGTACCCATTCCTGACAGCTGGGTCGACTGGGGAAAGACTGGTGCGCTACACGGGTATCGAACCGACACGTCTCTTGCTTTGAACGCTACCCCAGAGGTGAGGACAGATGGTGAAAAAAAAAATACTCACATTCAAACATGCACACACGCGCAATATATAGACAAATAGAGACATAGAGAAAACAAAATACAAGAGAGCGCACGTTCACACAGACGGACGGACAGACAGACGAGCTCATGTACATACAGAGGTAGAGAGACGACCGAACACACAAACAAGCTTGAGCTAAGCGAAGTCTGTATCACTGTGTCCGCAAAGTCTTGGCTTGGGCGAAGTCTAGTTTCGGAGAGCACGCGTGTGATTCTATGGTCTCCTGATAACATTTGGCATGCTGGAATTCGTAATTAACCGACAAACAGTTATCGAAGTAAGAGTTCTGCTGAACTGCGTAATGACACCAAGTTGTTAACACATCGTGATTAATTAAAGACAAGAGCATAGTATAATGGCTAGTTGCAAGGTATTACAGGCGCAGTTACTAGTCATATCACAGGCTGTATGACAAAGTACATTACATTGTAAACTATATTACAAGCATTTTACTTATAAAAGCTATATTGCATTTTTGTTTTAGTCTATTGGCTACATCCCTACTTGTTTTTCTCTGCAGAATCACGATACCCTCTGTTCTTGTTACCCGATTCCTTTTTGCATTGTCTATATCTGTCTTTTATTAGTCATGAGTCCTATTGTTTATCCCCATCCTTCATATGTTGTTGTCCTTGTCTCGCTCTTGTCTCGAGGGCTAAAAGTGCGATCCTTATGAGCGTGGGTGTGCTCTACATAAATCACCTGTTTTTTCATTATTTTTACAAGCTACATTACAAGACACGTTACAAGCTTCAAGTTACATTACATATAAGCGATATTGTAAGCTTTATGACAAGAAGGGCTAAGAGTTAAGAGTTTCATTACAAGTTACAATCTTAATTGAAAGCTATATTCCGAGCTACATTACAAGCTACGCGGATGGCTATATTCCAAGTTTCATTCCAAACCACATTACAAGCGTTTACTAGCCGGCACTAGTCTCAGAGAGTGGCAGATGACCTCCCGGCCTGAGCGCGTGGTGTAAACAGTGATGGAGGAGATGTAGGGCAAGTGCGCGCCCCCTTTCTGTGTACGTTCTGGTGCGTTTCAAAGTTAGACGATAAAGATACACATTCCGGTGCATTTAGAAGCCAGATAATGAGGCTGTACATAGGGTGCACTGGGAAGCTAAAAAATGATGCTATACACACTGTTTTGTCTCAACATCAGCGATGGTTGTTACTTGAATGAACAATACGGATGTCAATGAGACAAATAAAGCAAGTCAATGAAAGGTCAGTGGGACAAACGGCTGCTGTAGTCGGTGAAGTCACACTGCATACTTTGTACTATCACATTTTATAGGTACAATGATACAGACACATGTCATAACTTCACACAGTCACAGTTCTCTGAATACACTCCCTGCAAATAACAAATTAACTACCAACATAACAAACTAGCAAATTGTGTGCCATGTGTAAATCCTAACATTGGTGCGAGCTATATTTCAAGCATCCAAACAGCAACGCAAAATTCTAAGATGCACCTCATACAGAATGAGACTAAGTTTATTTAAACGACTCTTGCAAGTGGTTATTTTTTTCGAGTGGGTGTACACGGTGAACATAAAGATGTTTCAGAGGCAAGGAGAGAGAGAAAGAGAGAACTTACCAGCCCAAGAAGAAGAACGAAGCAGTACATTTCTAACTCCTGGCAGATGCAATCAGCTGCACAGCTCTACAGAGGATGAAGCACACGTGTGAGAAAAATCCAGTTTAGGTGGAAGTGAGTTTCAATCCCAGGGCAGCGACGGCGACTCTTATAGTCATGGTGGGGCGAGATAGTGTTTCTGCCAATGCCAGAGTCGACGAAAGAAGGCGGGTGAAGGGCTCCCCACCCCCATCCGAAATGCGAAAATAATTCCACTCTCTAACAACAGCTGTGTGCCAGATAGGGTTGTTTCTATGTGGGGGGTCGTGTAAAAGGATTCCCGATCCATCGAACGAAAGTGCCAGTGGCGAGTCATAGCGGCCTGGGAAAAACCTGTAAAATGAATGTTTTCGCACACTTGACTTAATTCTGCAATCGAGAGTCTTGTAAAGGTAAGATAAAATAGTGTTTATATTCTTTCTTGCGTACTACAAGGTTTATAATTTTAACATTTACAAATCTCCCGTCGTTAGCGGCCTAAAAGCATGGACTTACTTCAGGGTGAGACTCGAGAGAAAAAAGTTGCAGGGACTAACAAAACCTCGACTAATGATTAGAGTTCAGGATGTATATCTTGGATACCTTTTGCAATTATTCTTACCCTTGTCTGGGAAACAGGTCATAGGCTTTTCTGTTTTTGCGCCATTAAAATGGATTTTTTTTTCTTTTCTGATAGAAGTGAATGTTGTTTATCCATCGTCAGCCAGACTCTTGTAGCTTTTACTTGGCAGGTCGGAGTAGCTTCATTAATCGCAACTGGTTGGTTTTCGTTTCAAACAGCCCAGGGATGGGAGAGGAGATGAAAAAAAAACCCGACAAAAAAATCACGTGATCTTGCTGTGACGTTAGCTCACCGCGCGTGCATGATACGGCGCATATTGCTGTACGCACGTGCGATAGTTGCATGAAAGACGAAGGGAAAGAAGCTTTCGATGACTGTGACGATAATAAAATGTTGTTATCAGATCGCTGAAAGAAATGATGAATGATGAATAGTTGAGACAGATGAAACGTGCCCCTACCCACTACCCCAGCTCCCCATTAAGCGCAGGTTGGACATGGCTGGACAGACACCTCGCCGATCGCTAACCGTTTCTGGAGTTTTTGAAATCCTAGTAGCCATAGCGACGCGAGTAATAATTGTAAAAAAAGCGCAAAACTTGAGTTTGTGTGATAGAAGGCGGGAGTGGGAAAGGCGGGTAAAGGGAAGTAATACGTTTACTGTGTGCTTCTTCATGCGGAGAAATAATTTGACTTTTTTTTAGGGGAGGGTGGCAGGAGTAAAGGGAGGGGTGTAAGCAAAATAGCAGTTGTGTGGTCGTCTGTGCAGTTCACTGTCGTCAGCTGTGGTTTAGGCGAAAGGGTTTTGCTATCATTTTTTTTTCTTGGATTGTTGGCCTGTATCATGTTGTGGTCCACTGAAATAATCGGGGTTGTCGCATGATGGCTAAGTATCAAGGAAGGTACTCTTAACATTGTTTGTGGATGTGATGCTTTAACAAGAGTTGTGCTGATGGAGCTGGAGGACTGAGAGAACCTGGGTCAAGCCCGAGCAAGGACCACGAGAGCCGCACAAACCCAGCCATGCAGCAAAAGCATCACTACAACCACCACACCACCACCACCACCATCACCAACACAGCAGCAGCAGGAATAGTTGCTATGGCCTTGCTAGGGAAGAGACTGAACACCTAAGATAAAGCAAATATCAACTGACATACTGAGTTATGTCACCTACGAGTACAAGCAAGGTG
This sequence comes from Pomacea canaliculata, assembly GCF_003073045.1. NCBI lineage: Eukaryota > Metazoa > Mollusca > Gastropoda > Architaenioglossa > Ampullariidae > Pomacea > Pomacea canaliculata. The sequence continues at coordinate 4,976,185 of NC_037594.1, read as the reverse complement.
TAGTGCACCACAGACTTTACATTATACTCCAATTATGCAATATACATTATGTCCATGGGACAAAATCTCAGACAAGACACAAACACAGTAAAATATTTATCTTAAGATAATAGTCAATCAAGCGCACAAAAAGTGTTCATGGACCCCTCCCCCTGCATCACAGCGAGGACACGTTTTGTGGTATGTGGGGCAGAACACATACATGTAGGCATGTAGGCATGCGGTTTGTCGACTTCAGTAACAGGATGTCGGCAAGAGTGCTGTGGGTAACAGGATATGTCTGACAACACGCAGGGTTCGACGCTGTCGTCAACACTAGCAAAAAAAAGTAGATTACCTTTCGTCAACAAGACAGCACGAACGTCGACTAGCAAACACACAAACACGTCTGCATACAACAGATAAATAGAAGGAAGTTATAGTCAACCAGACAAGACACGTGCGAGGGCTCATCAATGAAGATTTTTTTATATTTGTTAAGAATATTTGTTAAGTATTTGCACGAGTTTCTAATCACGCTGTCGAACAAGTGAGATGAAGAGTACTTGAAGAAAAGGACGAAAGAAAAAAAGGAAGAAAAGAATGCTCTGGTGCTCAGCGCGAGGTTTGAACAAAGGGCGTCAGCAGCAACGCGAGATTGCCCTGACGTGAGCTGTGTTTATGCCAGAGTTCAAGGTCGCTCCTTTGAAGGAGGACGACAAGAGGAAGACATTATCTGTTCACTGTTTTTGGTTCGCTCATCCTCGTAAGAGTTTGGCTGGAGAGATGGATGTCTTGCCAGATGTCGCAGAGATTCTAAACTTTATTTCTTTCTTGCCAGCCAGTCGTCAGACCTCCCAACACTTTCCTGCCGGTTGTCGGTTTAGCTATAAGAATGGTTGGTAACCACGTTTTCGCTTTCATCAGTTTTTAGACGTTGTTATGAAAATATTGTGTTCTAAAAATCTTTGCCAGACCCCAAGCATCCTCTCCTTTTCGTTATGTATTAGCTCCGGTTGGCCAGTCATCAATGAAGAGCATGGCAACTGTTATTCGTGTTATTCGTGAGCAATCTCTACAGTCAACACTTTTTTCTGCATCAACAGTAATCTGTATGTTCTCAGCGTTCGGCATATTTTGTCTTCAATCCTCCCAGTTTGCACAGCGATTTCATTGTCAACGATCAAGCGTGCAAACGATGCTTGCTGCTCTTCATCGAAATCCTATGAATTCCCAGTCTTTGGCGACGACTAACGCACTGACCTGTCCACTGACCTGTCAGAGGTCACGTCGCTTCCTCTAAGCTGTGTTGCTCACCTGGCCTGTTACGCAAGCTGTAAGCCCCAAGGGATGCTGGATGTTTATCTGCGGATGCTTCGCGAAACAGTGTTGGAGGACGACCTTGGCGAGGCTGGCCACACCGTTCGTTGTCAAGGCAACAGAGCTGAAGGTTGCCGAGAGCATGTCTGTGTTAGTTCTCACAGTTGTCATCTCTGGAACACACACACGCACTCAAATATGAAGAGTGAGCAAGCCATGCTGAATATCACACAGACTGGCGACTTCTATTTGTCCTTGCCGCCGTCGTCTGCACTTTTATTTCTCTTGTCCTTATCTTTCCAACCCTTCCTCCTCCCCCAACAAACTCCAGGAGAACAAATCGAAGGAGGCTGAGTTTGTGAGGTGGGGAGGGAGTTGGGGACAGAGATAAAAGGGTGCAACGTAAAGGCAACCCTGCGCCTTGAGTCGTTCCTTTCACTGACCTGCCCCGACACATGGCATTGCTAACCTCGCTGCTTGATCAACAGGTCTTCTTTCATGACGTCCCTAGTGTTTGTTTAGTTTCTTGTCAAAGTATCTTTTGGCCGCTGGGTTCTGTCCTACTCAACAGCCACGTCAAACATTCTCTGTGTACATCCATTGCTGGGTGTTCACAGGGTGACCTTACAGTCTGTGTGCAAATCGCAAAGGGGCGCCGGTCCGGATGAAGTAATTGCACAGAAAACGACTTCGGCACCACAGCTCTTAACTGGTCAATCGTCTACAGCTTGCGGCAAGTCATTTTGCGAAAAGACCATTTCATAGAAGCCTTTGTCATTCGACCATTCTTGTCCTTTCTACTTAGGTCTAGTAGTGATGACTGGTTTCTATGTGGCCGGGTGGATGTTCAGAAGTAAAGAAGGGACTGTTCGGATAGAAACTGCACATTGATATCCAGATGTACTGGAGATTGGACATTCTCTGTCCTCTGTGTTCTCGACAAAACTGTGACCACCAGGTATATGATGTCACTACATATGAAGTAATGTCATAAAGACATAATGTCAACCACTTCCAATATGATATCAGTGTCATTATGGAAGGTTGACCAGTATGGGTCAGGCCTCTTCATGGCTGAATATTAAACAACTTTTGAAAATCTGTAGCCTGCTGTATTTTTTCATAATATTTATTCCAAACAAACATTTAAAAGTCTTAATTGTTTTAAAGACCGCGTCGACAGAATTCCTCATTAAAATGTCTTTCCTTTCTAATAGTCTAATATCCACAAACAATAAAGCAAAAATAATGTAACCGATTCTCAAATCTTTGAAGAAGAGAAGTTTGAAACAGTTGAAGTAGTCAAACATTTATAACTACAATTCACCAATGCAGTATAGCAGTACTTTAGTTGCACAGGGCACACAAGCGATCATATCAATAGTCTGATATTTGGATACATTACTTATTTTGAATTATGATTTAGGGTTAGGGGTCAAGGTTGGGGTATCTAAGGACAAAGCAGACGACCTGAAATCACACGAATATGCCACTCGTTTCTCTGTCGTTTCTGTCATGGCAGCGAAGCTGTTAATGTACACTGCATTTGTTTGTTTAAATAGTTTAATACTTGAAACAGAAATATTACTCTCCGGCAAACGGCGCGAAGTGTATCTTGTCCTCTGTTCCACGTGAGACTTAAGCAATGCAACAACAAAAATGTCAAACCAAACAGTTAGACTGCCTATTCCCCATCGGCTGTAAATTTATCAAAGATATGGTCGTTAGGCCTTATCATCAGGCCTTATTTCCTTATAAGGAAATTGTTTTATACCGAGTTGCTAAATACAACTTGATGTAACGACAGTATTAACACGTTTCATTGTAATCTCGTCAGTGTTACTGCAACATTGAGAATAATCTTGACCTCAGCTCAGAAATAATGCTCTTGTGGCCGTGTCAGCTGAACTCCAAGTTCCTTTCGTCGTCAAATCTGTCGTCGCTATCCTTTCCGTGGGAGGAGGGGATAACGGAAGGCAACGGGAGGGAGGGGACGACGGGGCATCTGGAGACGCTGGGTGAGGGGATATCTGGGGGCAACGGGAGGGAAAGGGAGGACAGGGGGGCATCTGGAGTCGCGGTGAGAAAATCTACCTGCGCCAACGGCGGTCAGGCTGTCGTCTGCCCGCAGGCCGCTGCATGAAGCTGTTTCCGACGCTGCGTGACTTGCAGCTGCACGAGGTTTTTAAGCCCATCGCCGTCCCGCGTGGAGACTGCACTCCTTGCCAGGGACAGGTGCAACAGTTCATACAAAACCTTTCCGTTGACGCTTAACGGTGCAGTGGGAGGGTCACGTGATGACACCAGCGCGACAGTGTCGCAGAGACATCACCACCCTACGACTGATAACTCGATGAACATTCAGGACGAGAAGCTAGCATCACTCACTTTGCTTTGGTAGGCGAAAATATTTACTCGTCAGTTTTCACAAACTGCAAACGAGTCGGCGCGTTTTGATGTCTGTTGGATTCATTTTCAAATCATTTAAGAAGATTGGTTTTTTTCTAACGGTCAAGCATTACGACACTAAGTAGTTGTTTTTATTCTGAAAAGGAAATACGTTCCTGGGAGACATTCCTGACACTGTTACTCTTCCCCGTGAGAAGCGTGTGAAATTCTCGAGGAACTTATTTTGTTCCATGTAGAGGCAAGTCAGTCCGTGACAGTCCGTCGTCTGCTCGCAACGTGCACGCACATGTTGTGCGTTACTGAGTCAAGGCCGAGTGCATAGATAACAAACTACAAACACACACGCGGCATCTGTAGGCAGGTGAAAGCACCTACCTGTGCTAACTGTGATGGAGGTGTGCTTGTTCAAGTGTTCTGATGGAGTGATTCATGGTTCTACAGAACTGTGAAAGTTCGGAGGGGAAAACAAACTTTAAGATACCTGCGAAGGTATAGTTCGAAGCTGAATACCTGAAAACTGTATCGATAGATGAACTATTTCTCTTGACTGGAGGATTGAAACCTTACAAAGCACTTCAAGGTCGACTGTCCAAACATGATTTCACCTGTACTATTAGGTAAGTAGAAGTCGAAGATAAGGCAGAAGATAAATAATTTGTGTCTTTTAAGGTTACCTAGGGTGGAGACAGACAATAAAGGTACAGTGATAAACTCCATATTTATTTAAAGGTTGGTCTGTCCTGATGCGCATTAAAAAATTGGATAAATGTGTCAGGACAAACCTACAATTTTTTGTTAACAGAACCTAAAACAGAAATCTCCACAACCAAACATCTTAAATAATCATTTTCACTGTCAAGCGAGGGGCTAGAGCAAGAGCCGAGTAGCACCTTGTTAAAACGGTTACAAATTGTTGCTGTTGAGCAGTTGCTTTGAGTAATTAGCGAGGAGAGAGACTGTTTATGTCAAGGCAGGCTTTATAAAAAGAGAAATTGGTGTAGAGACAAATTTGACAACTGTACATGCCAACAAAGACAGCATTATACATTACTGTCCACGGTGTAATCTTCATTAAGCTGCTCCTGTCTTTCCGTCTCTCTTTTAAAGTACTAATTAGTAATCACGGACCACAAAAATTATTGCCAGAGTGTCTGGTCTAGACAGAGAAAAAAGATAAACGTTCGTTCCTGGCGTTTATGAAATTTAGTTTCTTGTGTTTGTATCCGTTCTGTGTTTTGGTTGAGTTTGTTGAGTAATTAACTTTTGGCAGAAAGAGGTTTTGTGTAGCGGACTCTCATGTGGTCTTGTGCGGCGGACAGGTCACGTGGTGTGTACATTAGACGATCCCAGACTGGAACTGTAACTGAGCTTGTCATAAAAATGTTTATTAGCACATGCTTCAGTAAATAACTAAAGACAGTAGGGAAACAATGAGCGACAAAAGTTAAACTTTGTTATCACCCATAGAGGAGATGATGTCAGTAGTCGCAGGTGAAAGGACATGATCCACTCAGGTGCAGCAGATGTCCTCTCAGACTGAATTCTTGTTACGGCACACAGAAATTTCCAGATTGTTAACAGTATGATAAGAGAGGTGTGCTTAACCGACTTGATTAAAATAGACTGAAGTGCATGTCATCGTGTTCTTTTGTGTAACATGGAAACAAAACATCCGTGCTCTCGCAGCTTTGTCTCATTAACCTACGAAAAAAAAGACATTTTGTCTCTCATTCTCTATCGTGTGGGGCGGGAAGAGATAGATGGAAGAGAAAGCTAAAGAAAGTGTTTGTAAGTGTCTTCTCTCAATGCCAGTCCAGATCTTCTCTTTTCATAATTTGCCAAACTTAGAAAATAATTCTTATTCATCTCTCCTTCTATTTCTTAATTAATCTTTACACCATATTAGAGAAAATCTGAGGAAATTAGTCAGCTAAGCCAGGCACTCTGCAGCTGATACTGGTAGTGGTAGACGTAGAGTTTGACCACACGAGGTAGGACTAACTAGAGTCACTAATGAATGTGAAGAATACAAAGCAGTAGGACCTCGCAGTAGTCCCCAATTTGTGTGAAGAATACAAAACAATAGAATCCCGACAAAATCCCTTATAAGTATAACGAATACAAAACAGTAGGACCTCTCAGTAATGGGTGTGAAGGATGCAAAGCAGTAGACCCTGGCTGTAATCCCTAATGAGTGTAAAGAATACAGCAGTAGGTGGCAATCTAAGAGGACACAAAGTTGATGGTCCTAACCTACACCAAAAATGTCTTTCATTATTGTCCTGGTCCTAATCTGACTGACCGCTGAGTCGCCCTTGTTTGAGTATAATGAATCATTTGAGCCTACAGAAATTAAAAGCAATGGGTTGTTATTTTTCTTGATCGAGGGCGGGACATACTGTGAACTCGATGAATGCTGATTTACTGTCAGATGAAGCACACACCTTAATTAGCAGCTTAATTACTAAGACGGAAAGTGTTTGTCGCGCTACTGCTAGTATCCAGTAGTGTATCATCTCCTCTTGAAACTGGTCCGCAACCGTCCATGTAAGAAGACCTACGCCCCACGGCATACAAACCACATCAAATTTTTATACAAACCTAGGTTGTGAAACCTCTTACAAGTCTTACAACCACCCTATCTTACTCTGTCTACCATGTAAAAATTGTTCCACCGAAACTTTGAAAAGAAATCCAAACAATGATATTCTTGCTATTTTTGGAATTAGAATGCGTTGTCATGTGAAAAAATATTGCTTGTCAGTATTAGTTTTATTGTTTTGTATATATATTAAAATATTTATTATATGTAGTCCAACAGAGAAACAAAAGACAGATTTTTAAATACAACAGATGCTGGGAGAAGGTAGTGATTAGTGTTTGTGTGGTTGGATTTGAACATATCATCACATCACGAATAGTCTACTTCGCTGCCCACACAAGACAAAAAGTTTGTGTCTGAAAGTTTGTTATCTCCGAGAAATCGTTTGACGTTTATCTCTAAAGCAGTTTCCGCCTCTCGGCTGCAGACGACGACTACATGTTGTCGCGACCAGCCCTCGTCTGTGTACAGTGTTCACATCACTCGACAGACCCACACTACAGTCTGAACGCTCAGAGACACGTCACAGATGTCGCGTGAATGTGCAAGTGCATGATGGAGCGCAGGCTTCTTTGTCAAACTCCCCTTGCGATGCTCATTGTTCCCTTCCTACCCTGTTTGGTCTACCCTTCAGCTTGAGAAAACGATACAATAATAGATACTGATGTGTACACGTGCTGGATTTAACTTTGTAATATCACTGCCTGTACTAGAATCGAACACACAAGTGTGTAATGTTTTCAGACATCAAATAATAGATGATAATCTTGATCTGAGCCATTAAGCTTGTGTGGGACACCATTTGTTCGACTTGCAAGTAAGCGTGATTGTTGAATTTTTTTGGTTTTGTTAGGTTTGTCGAAAACAGCTAAAAACTAACTGGTGCAGCATCGGAAACCGTAGAGTTCTTGTCACAGCATCATTTATAAGAAAAATTTGCGTTGGTTCGGTGGTGCGATGCTTGTTTGGGTTTAGCAGCAGAGGGCAAAAGTCACAGGAAACGCAGTATTCTTAAGACAGACATCACCCGGTGTCGACGTCTGGTGAAGGGATTGTGCTGTTCCTCCAAACAGCCCAGCTTATCCGTAAAAAAGACAGTTTTTAAGACCCAGCGAGACAGGTTTAAAAAAGGGTTTAAAAGCTCAGCGAGTAAAGGAACACAGTCGCTATCTCTGCCAGCAATGGCTGCATCTTGTCTGCGGAGCACTGATAACGGCAAAGAGCGTGAGACCTGTGCGTGGGCTTGGATGTCCTGGTGTTCACATTGGGTCAACCTCTGACCCCTTACTTTCATCAGCCTGCGTTGATTTGATTTCTTTTTTCTTTTTTTCTTTTTTTTTAAAGAGGGGGAGTGTTGGCTACTAGGCTTTGGTTTACACTTTCTGCCCACCCCTTTGAAATTAGCTTGTGAGTGAGTACATATGATTCGTGAATAAGTACCGCTGACTATTAGACTATTTTGCAGATTGAGACACTGAGTTTTTCAGGTGAGGAAGGTTTATTTAAAATGGTTGTGGACAGGACATGAGGCGACAGCAGTTTTATCTCAACATGCGTTTTACTTCCACTTACTAAGAGTGCTTTGGCCGATCTGATGTCTGTTATCAGCTGGTTGGCTGTTTAACCAGAAATAAAGGTAATCCAGAAGTAATACCTTTACCATCAGCTGCAAGCGCGAATTAAGAGTCATAAACAGCTTGTGTATGGCAGCTCCAGTTCCTTGCCTTGAAGCATTAGGTGTGGCTGTCTCTGTTGTTGTGTGGCTGGTTGTCTGTGTAGAGTTTCCTTCGCCTGTACTGATTCCACGTCTTCACCAAAATTATTTTCTGCGATTATTTCATTACAAGTCTCCTTGTTCTTCTCCTTATCAGACAGATGTAGCTGACTAGCCTAAGAGGCACCTGACGATCGTACCACCAACTTTCTTCACCTGTCACTTCTCTGCCATTCCTTGGAATCAATGAGAGACCGGCCGTCGTCTGCCTCTTCTTCTGTTTCATTGAACTGTGTGTGCATTCCCTTCAGGTGCAGTTTTAGCGGTCTGCGTCGCTAGCCAAGATGCAGACGTGGACCCAAGGAGTGACAACTCCTCTCGGTGGGCATTCATCGAGTACCACAGGCTGCACCACTGGGAGGATCGTCCACCCCTGGGGCATGATGTGGCTTGGCTGACACTCAACGTGTCCACGGACTTCGGGCTGCAGATCTGGGCCCGCTCCCATCAGTGCTGGAAGGTATCGGTCCCATCGGTCGCACTCTCTCTCGCTCTCTTCTATCAGTCCATCGTTGAAAGCAGACCGTTGTCTATAATGCTATACGATACAACATTTAATTTTGCAGGACAGACTATTTTTTTATCTGATCTGTGTATCAGTTCCCTAGACTATTGTAATATTGGGCTACCCTATAATATAATTTGATCCTTCTCTTCACAATACTCAGTTTTAGTAAGTTTCTTTATTATTATTATTTATTGAAGTAATCTGAAATTTTATTTTCCCAGCATATTTTTCGTTCTTTCACATCATACTCATTGTCCTCTGTGGTCATTCTGACCTTGTAGTGCAGTCAGTGTCATTCTGTCACTCATTACTCTCGACTTCTACAGCAGTTTGCCTTGTTCTCAATCAAACGTCCCCTGCACTCTGTCCTCTGCACCCTGAACTACCTATTGCTAGTGGGCGAGATCTTGGTTGTCTGTGTTGACACAACAAGAGTGTAACCTCGCGGTGCTGTTGTTGCAGTGTCCACTGGTGTACGTGACGGAGGTGAATGGCCGCAACACCACCACCATCCTTGTTAACACCACGGCCACCACCGACATCAAGTTCGCAAGAGAACACAAAGAGCACTCTATGGCTTTTTCTGAGGACATCTGCAGGTAATGCCAGGTGCGATACAGGTATTAATCAGGAAACTGGGAATAGACTTTCCAAACGACAAGATGATAGTCAATCTAAATTGTATGATGAGGTAATTTAGCACTAATTACTTTATTGCTGAGATGGTCCACGTCGTCATTGGAGACAACATCTTCACCTCAGTTTCTGTTCCATGTTTTATCATCATTTTATTGTTGTTTATTTTTATTGCTCATCTTTATTTTGATATTTTTATCGCCACCATTCCTTCCTGAAGTTTTTTCTTCGTTCCTTAATTATTTCCTTTTGTCTTTCTTATTTTATCCTGACTTAATGTCTTTCTTTCCTGTTTTCCTTTTTTTCTTTCATTCTTTCTTTCATTCTGTTAACTGCCACTGTGCAGCTTCACCATAAAGTTCCGCGAGCATGGTGATTACTGGCTGTTCATGGACTACTCCACGGCCATGCAGCAGGAGAGCTGTGTCCTCTTGTTGGCTAACGACCCCATGCCCTCCGAGATGCGTGAGTGAAGTAACGCTTCTTGAGGACCTTTGTAGCCTCACACACATTGTTGAATACATGTACCTGATTATTAGTCCGTACGAGTGTCACGATGTCGCTTGCCATGTATTCACATGTTCGACATCACGTGCTCCGTGAAGAAGGCTATCACGCTACGTTAGTTTGTTGTATCGTGTGTGTGCGTGTGACTTTTGTTGTAGTTTTTTTTTTTTTTTTCGTGAGAGTTTTGTTTTTATTTTGTTTTTTTTTTTTTTTGTTTTTTTCATTTTGATACAGAGACAATTCTCGTCAATATTTGTATGTTATCTTTCTTAGCTTCACATTTTCCCTGCACAGCTTTTTCTTTTCAAATATCTGTCTTCCCACGGGTCCTCACACATACACACACTGCCCCACCCTTCTCGGTTCTTTCACCGACAAAACTTTCTCCCATCTGAACCCGCGTCTTGTTTCCTCTGCAGCAATACTGTACACAGCCCTCGGTCTACTGGGTCTAGCAGCATTTTGTTCCTTCTCCATCAAACTCTACAGGTAAGACCTCGCGCCCGCGTGTGTGCATCCGAGAGAGAGAGAAAAAAGAGAGAAGGTGTGCGTGATGTATGTGAATAGCGTGCGTATGTAGTCACAGCTATGAACAGTTTTTTTTTAGCACAGAATGAAGAAAATATTGGCTGTGGTAGAAGATTTATACTAAATGCACACACACAACACACTGAGAGAAGAGAGAGAGAGAGGGAGAGGGAGTTGTCGTCGTTCCTAATCTCTCAATCAGGGTCATTACTTCAAAGGTCGTCTGTCTACATCCGTTTCAGCTGCTTCAACTCCCGTTTTTTTCACAAAGGAGCGGATATATCTAACCCACGTGATCTGACCGACAGCACTAACACCATCGTCAGTACCAGCATCGCCGAGACGGTAACATGGATACCAGTGCTCTTGTCCTTACAAAAGCTTTGTGTGTGTGTGTTGGTGGGTGCGGGGGATGAGGGGTATGGGGGTGGTGGTGCGTAAGTATATGTGTGTGGTATGTATGCATCTGTGTCTTTTGTGTTTTTGTATGTGTGGTATATGAATAATTGTCCTTTGTATATAAAAAAACAAAACAAAACAGGATGATGGTAACTCATGCAATGGCTGTATCTTAGCAACAATTAGAAATGATAACGTGCACATTAGTGACTGTATCCTAATAACAGTCATGTCGTTGTCACTGTTTTGTCAGAACGTGGATAAACAGAATGAGGGTAACGCCAACATTGAGAACGGGGGCATCGCGCCGTCTGCTACCTCCCCCACCAAGAAGAAGGCGCGGCTACGGTCACTGGACACATTTAGAGGGTAGACACCCACACCAGAGCTCTCTGGCAATAACAAAAAAATACTACTTTTGTTGTTATCATTTTTGTCTCTCCCTCATTATTCCCGTCTGTCTATTCTCGCTTTCTTCACAAGGTGTCGGGAAGTTTATTATTGACATTTTAATCAGTAATCCTGCTTCGCATTTCACACAAGAAAACTTGCCAAGTGTATTTGGCACAAACAGGAGCGTTTATTAGGCTTTATATGAACATGTGTAAATACTTCTAACTGTGGTTGATTTTTTGATGAGGTTTATAGTTGTTTTCTTCTTAAGCACTAAGCGTTCAAGCAAAACAAACTCATGCCAACCATCCGTTACAAGAGTTCTTCTTTGTCTAAAAGTTTCGTTCGTTTGTTTTTACTGACCTGTTTTATCTATAAAAATAGAGTTTAATTATTATTTTCTTTGTACTCTTCATATTTTTATTTAAAGCCATAGTTTTGATGGTTTTGTTTTGTTTTGTTTTTATTTTTTTGCATGCGTGTGTGTTTGTGTGTAGAATCAGTCTGGTGGTTATGATTTTCGTCAACTACGGAGGAGGAGGCTATTGGTTCTTTGAGCACCCTCCCTGGGATGGTCTCACAGTGGCAGACCTGGTATTTCCATGGTGAGAAGACGTTTTCTACATTTAGAAAGAACGTTGTCTACACTTACAACACTCCCCGTCTATACGTAATTATATGTGCATGGTGCTAGGCAATTAGTGTGAGAACAATCTTCAATCAACATTTTTCCGGTAGCGAGCATGCGTGCCAAGCAATTTCCATGTCGCACGAGCTTTTCCCTGTGCGCAGGTTCATCTTCATCATGGGCACATCCATGACCTTTTCGTTCCGCGGTATGTACCGGCGCCAAATGACGTCACAAGAGATCTTGACCAAGGTGCTGGTGCGCGCCATCAAGCTCTTCGCCCTGGGCATCATCCTCAACTCTGCCTGGGGGCGTGAGTACTTTTCACTGGCATTCTTTCTCCTCCTCTTTCTTCGTTTTCTGGATCTTCTAACATTTTAATTTGTCTCATTCCCGAAAATATTTTGTTCTTTGCGTCTCTAATACAGAACTGGAAGGGGGTTGTTGTTGTTCATAATGTCTTACTGAAATATGGCGGGAAGAGAACACTAGAGAGGGTAGACGATTGTTATTATTGATGGAAATGGGAAGTGGTCACGTTACAACCTTATTTAATTCGGTCTCCTCCAATGTGCAGCCGTGGACCTGCAGAAGCTGCGAATACCGGGCGTCCTGCAGCGTTTTGCCCTCACCTACCTCGTCATCTCTGTCGTCTACTTTTTTTTCTATCGCAAACAAGACTCTCACCAGGTGAGATCATTGATGTAAAGACTTTAAGTGTTCTTCGGAATTTCAGATGTATACAGAGTACAGAGTTAATTTTAATAAAATCTGTCGATTTGAGGAGTTGAACAACATCATCCAAAATCTCGTTAAAATGAAAAGATCTGGTTTAGGTTTTTTTCTTATTATAAATAATAACTGTAACAATGTAAAATTCTGAGGTCGTTCACAGAATAAATCAAACGTTCTCTCACTGGATACAAGGTGTTCTTTTTGCTGTAAATAATAAACCTCTTGTATTACAGGACCGGAAGTGGGCTTTTATTCGTGACGTGGTGTTGTACCTGCCTGAGTGGATCATTCATCTGCTGTTTCTCGCTTTGTTCTTGGCTCTCACTTACGCTTTACCTGTTCCTGGCTGCCCAACGTGAGTGTAATGCTAGAGGTGAAGGTGTAATGTAGGACGTGACTGTAATGTAGGACGCAATTGTGGACCGTCTTACATCTTTCTTTGTTTTTACTACTTTGAAAAATACTATCACCATCACTACTATTATCACCGTCAACACTATCGTTTTCGTCGCCTCAGTTATGTCATCATCTGTAATGTAGTTTTTATTCTTCGATCCACTCTCTCTTCCGGTTGGAAATAAAGAATCAACTCGCAGCGCTTTCTTCTGCTGCATGTTCATTGTCTAGAATAAGAGGAGGAGGAGAAAAAATCGACGATGATGATGATGATTGATGATTGATGATGATGTGCAATGTTTCAGAGGCTACACTGGACCCGGAGGGCTGAGTGAGGACAGTCGCTATGAGAACTGCACGGGAGGAGCTGCAGGCTATATCGACGTCATGGTGCTGGGCAAACATCACATCTACCAGTACCCAACCCCTAGTGTGAGTAGTAGCTGTAGTAAAAACATCACCTCTGCTAATATACAACTCTTAGTGAATTTTGTAGCTATAGGAAGAATACTACATCCACCAACCCCTAGTGTGAGTCATAGATGTATTAAGAATTCACATCTACCAATACTCACCCCCTAGTGTGAATAGCAAGAGGGTGCGTTTTAAAAGAAAGGTATTACATAGGTCGCGGACAGTTTCAGAACCATGCCAATTCATGTCATATAGAAAACTCAGATCAAGTTGTAAAAAGTCCTTAACTTGGTTTTCTTCGTGTATGCTGAGTATTATTTTGGAAAGCACTTCCTGAAAATTGGTTTATGGAGTTTGTGTGACGATCGTGTTGTTTTGTGACCTGTATCTTATCTGGATTTTTTCCAGGAGCTCTACCAAACTAAAATGCCCTACGATCCGGAAGGAATTCTGGGCACACTAACATCAATCTTTCTGTGCCAGCTAGGTGTTCAGGTAAGTACAATGAAAGAAAGCTGGAAGTTCTGATGGTCCGTTGTCACTGGCTGGCGTAGAGGTTCTCTAAACCAAGGCAACACTCAGCCTTTAAAAAAAAAGAAAGGTCACTTGGTATTGAAAAAAGCTGAAGACATCTCGACTGTTGACCAAGTGCACAGTTCACCTTGGCGACATGTCGAGAAGAGTCCTGTGTCTCCTTAGCTAACTCCTTAACTCTCTAATTCTTTCTTTCTCTCTCACACAGACACAGGGGATGTCATTGGACTGGTAAACACACATGGCATTATTAAACTAATCCAGCGCGTACAAGAAAAAAACTAGACTGCTTGACCACTAGCCCTATACTATAGCCTACAAGTGGCAGGGTGGAGAAGAAAGATTCATTCTCTCGCATCTCTCTAGTATAAGTCCCATCAGCGCAGAGTCCCCACTGATGCTTTTTAGAACTTTTAATGCCGAGTGTCCGATTCACCTTTTTAACAAGCTTAACTTGCATTATTCAGTCTTCAGTGACTTGCATCTTCCTGTCAGGCTCCAGCATTTTAATTAATTACATGTGATTCGGTATCTTAATTAACTTATATGTGCTTCAGTAATGTTCACACGATGGAGTACTGCTTGTTCTTAGAGTGGCCGAATCTTGAGCATCTTTCAAGAACATCGCAGTCGCATTATACGGTGGCTGATATGGGGAGCTGTTGCGGTGAGTTCCGTAATATAGAAATGTTGATAATCCTACTGACTACTTTCTATATGTCTTCCATATTATTTCATTATGGAAGTGGGGTTTTAACTAACAAATATCAAAGCAAGACCTCCAAATACTCATGATGTGGATTTTTAGCGCCATTAATTTAATATAATAATTTTAAATTATTAATGAAATTGATAACTTAATTTGCGTTCAAGTTTTATTTTGCAAGACGGAACAAAACGTTAGAAAGGATAGTGAACAGAAAACAGATGAAACACACAATATTAATAGAAAATAAGGGAAAAAACATTAGACACAAAAATACTAATATGGAAAGTGGGAGAACGAGTAAAGCGTAAAGGTGAGAAGAAAAAGAGATGGGTGTGGGTGCAAGTGGTAACGAGAGATCTGTCTGTCTCAGGGTGCCATTGCCGCCATCCTCTGTAAAGGCAGCCAGTACGATGGATGGATTCCGCTGAACAAAAATCTTTGGTAAGAAGTCAGGAAGTTGTCTTTCATATTCCTCGTCTGTCCACACAAGTTACGTTTATCACAAAATGCTTACCAATTGTGTTTGGATGCTTGATTCTGCTGGCATGCATTTGACTGGACGCAGACACCGAATAAATAGACAAGCTAATGTGCTGAGCGATAAATTATGGAAAACGTGTGCATGCTTTCATTCATGTGTATCTGCGGGTATGGGCGGATGTGTACTGGCGGGCGTACTTTCATTCATGTGTATCTCCGCAAATGTGCGCCTGTACTAACCCTCCTGTGTCTCCAGGTCCGTGTCCTTCATTTTGACCATGGCTTGCTTCGCATTTTTCCTTCTTGCTGTCCTCTACGTTATCATCGACGTGCTGGACTGGTGGGGTGGTCAACCTTTCATCTATCCCGGTACGTTCTCGCTTCCCACACTCCGTGAACTTCATCTAGGAATCAAAAGCCAGTCCCACTGTTTACAAATTAGTCGTGGGTGTGGCCATAGCAACAGCTTGTGTTTTAGTGCTTCGTGAGGGTCGGTTACAGCGCTTGCAACAAATGGCAAACTGATCAGAATATTTTATACCTTATTTACAAGTGGGTGTCCTTTTCAGGCATGAACAGCATCGTGATCTACTTCTGCCACGACATCTTCTGGAGGGTCCTGCCCATCAACTGGGATTTGGAGCCTTTGCACTGGAAACTCCTGCTTCAAGACGTCTGGGGAGCCACCTTCTGGATCTTAGTCGCCTACATTTTGTACCGCAAACACATTTTTGTTGCCCTGTAAACGGGTACACTATGGCCACCTCCCTGGCAACTGTATCATTCCTCAGAGCGTGCGTTTGTGAGAGTGCCTGTGTCGCTTCTTCTCTTCAATTATCACATTCATCTGTGTCATTTTCATATGTACCATGTTTATAGAAATAAATCCTCGTCCCAAGTTCCATGATGCCTTTCAGGCAATGTACATTTAATGCACTGTTAAAACTGTACTAGCTGTTATGTAGCGAAACAAATGTTTTGCTTCAAACCTGAGCATCACTATATTTCCCAGCATTACCCCACACAACCCTGTACATTTCAGTTGCTCACACATACCCTGCTTATTTCTGCTGGCCTGGAGAAGGGTCAGGGAAATTACAGTTTACTCTAGGCCTAAGAATTTTTTGGGACATTGAAACCCAATGTTCACATCAGCACAAGGAATAAATGAGATTTCCCATGACCTGCCTGCATGGCATGACTATACACACGTAATAAGCTGGAAACTTTGACTTGCTTTATATATGCAAATAGAATTTGATAGCTTTAATTATGCAAATAGAATTTGATAGCTTTATTTATACAAATGGATTTGACAATCTGGTTTATTTATGAAAATCCAATCCGAGGGCCTGGTTGATTTATTAACATGGTATAGGATAGCCTGGTTTACTTGTGAACATAAGAAATCCTGCATGGAATATGACAGCCTTATTTTGTGGATTTAAAAACATTTTCTCCACATGAAAGCACATGAATCGAAGTGACATAACAGGACCAGCATCATAAATGTGCAATGTCTTATGTCATTAGTGAATGCACTGAATTAGTAATAGATGTGGATATGCAGTAATAGTCTGGTAGGTAACTAACAAATGCACCATAGCAATGACAAAGAAGAAGAAGATACAGTGCTGTAGGACAACAGAAACACTGGAAGATCAATAGAAATAAAATGGCTGTGTAACCACGAAAGTCTGCGTATGTCTGTGCATCTTTGTACACAATGTGTTTACAACCATTAATTTTTCCGCAAAAAATGTTAGTCTGGGAAACAGATCGGTTTTGTTATGCAAAAAGAAAATCTGGTGTTGAATTCATGCCTTTGAGCTTTAGTCAATTCACCCTCTCTCTCAATCACACCCCTCCTCCCCTGTGCATGCACGCACACACACAAAGGAATTGTGACTGTACATATTTTTTTTAATGTTATTGGTTTCAATCATATCACACAGTCACACTATGTATCTCTAGTGACTCCAACATATGGTCTTAAAATTTTCAAATGCTGCACAAATTCTTAAAGTTTAAAAATTGCAACCTCCAGATAAAAACTGTGCTGATGCTCTACTGACCAAGCGTTCTCAATGCACGATGATGTTAATTTTGTTTTGTTGGAAATACATTATACCCATACCCTTTAAAGAAATAAAACAAACAAACTTGCACTTAACAAGTTATAAAATTACAGTCAGAACCATGGCAAGGCATTGTGGCCCAAATAAAACTAGAAACCAAATCGAAGTATGGAAAATATGTTACCTGAAAACTAACACCAAAATTACCAGTGATCTGCAGTCCAACACCTAAAATTTGAAAACAAATCCACAGCATTGGAACATTTAAAAGCTTAAACAACACTAGGAATATGAGCCTCAAAGAAAATTTCTTATGCCTTCTTTCACTTTTCCCTCAGCCTATCTCTTCATGTCCTCCAGCAATGTACAGTCTTTTAGACAGATCTGCCTGTGTGCTCTACAAGCACCCATTATCTGAACTTAGAAAAATATTGTGGAAGTTGCCTCCTCCATAAATTATATTCTCTGTAACATAATGCAAAGCAATGACTGAAGTAGTGTTAATAAACATTAAAATCTGATCGTATCTTCTTTACAAAACTGCCACCACAAATGCACAACACATTTAAAAATAGTACTGTGAGGACAGGACCCAAACCAGAATGCTAAGTTGAAAAATAAAATATATGGCAGTAGAATGAAAAGGCATACAACCTGAGCAAGATGAACAGAATGCAATAAACAAAAGTCTGTTTTCCTGATAAAGTCTTGCTGAATTCATCTTATCCAGGTCAGACTCAATACTGGCAGTCTAAATCCTTGTGTAATGTTGGTCACAAATGTAACCTAAACTGATAAAAAAGTTGTAATTATCAACATCTGTTGTGATCAAACCAATCCACAGGAGTGCCTGTGTCTGAGCTCGGCTACATTTTTTTGGGGGGGAGGGGGGGGGGGGAGATAGATGTTTCAAGAAGAGCCAGCAACTAAGGCTATATCACAGCAAGGCAGCCAGCCCTGTAAAGAGATGCCACATGCAGAGAACGAACAACTGAGAGCTGAACCTAGGACAGCCAACCCTCACTGTATATTGGTGTCAGGCACTAACCGTTGTGCCGTTTGTAAACAGGGAAAAAAGCTTTTAACTTGCATCATAGATTGTCTTACTGCTGCATCAACTGTGAGCAGCCTACAAAAACAAGCACAGCCATAATTGTGGAGTGCCCTGTCAGGTGCCATAAAAAACTATGTCTACAAAACTTACTGGATAAAAAAATTTCAAGGGTTTTCAGATGAATGACAAATAATTTCAAAATATGCAAACCCTCTTTTTTTCAACGCCTAGATATTGTTGCAGTAATCACCAATGCTGAGTGGAGAAGATACAAATGCATTTGTATTAGAACATGAAGAGAACTGCTGTTGCCATGTTAACCAAAGTTTGGGAAAGTAAAACTATCAAACATGTGTGTGCACGTGCTTTTAAAACCAGTTTTTATAATAGAGCAAATAATCATGAAATCAATAATCAGCTGTGCAGGAAATTTGATACACCATGCATGAATACTATTCATCAGAATCTAATATAAAGCTATGAACGAGACTGCAGCAAAGAGCTGAATAACAGTAAGAAAAAGTCTACAACAATTCGTTAGGCTTAAAGGCCTACACCTGTCTGCCTTTTCATGAAAATCTCCACAAAAATATTCTGGCATAAAAGTATGGCTTATATCTCTGCAAAATGTTTTTTGTAATTCAGATCTTAGTTAAGGAAAACAAATCATACACAAGTTCTGACTTACGGTTTTCATGTAAGCATTAACAAAAATGTGTATCTAGCATTGTCAAATGTATGCTTATTCACATGAAGATGCTAACAAATGTATTAAATCACGTTGGAAGTATCTCTCTCCCTCACACACCCCTCCCTCCCTCCCTCACAGGTTATTAAAGCTTATTTTAAAAAAATTAAACATGCTCCTCTTAAACAGACTTGGAGAAGTAGCTTATCTCTCTTCAACTGTACAATGATGGTATAACATCTCAGAGTATGACCAAATAAAATCAGAAAAAACATAGTATGATATAACAAAGACTATTTTTTTAGTTGCCTTATTGTATGTCTTCTACCTGTTTGAGATATATTAAAAAAGACTCCTCTGCACAAAGTGGTAACACAAAGCATAAAATCTTAACACAATCTACTTTCAGCCCAACTTCCCACATCTTTCTATTGCAAAAATGAAGATGTAAAGGTTCTTTTCTTTGTGAAACAGGGTTTTGCTTCCCTTAACTATATTCGTAAAAGCTAAACTACAAAAGCCCTGGAGTGAATTAGAGCATTTCTAGTTCTGGACTCACTTTCATAATGGTCAACATAAAAGGCATCAAAGTAACCTTTAAAAAAATGCAATAATTTTAGACAAAACAGCTGTTAACTGATAATAATCCATAACCATGTCATGTTCCATAATTCTGATTACTACATTCCAATCTTCAGTAATTTAAGTAATACTTTCTCTTATGCCTGCAAGTTTATGAAAAGGCTGGATAAAGTTCTCCTCAGAAGGTCTTTCTCAAGACTATGAACTTCACAATATTTTATAAACAGTAAACTATCACAGTCTGTATTATCAAACAGTAAGCTGAGCTAATCCTGGCTAACAAAACAGGAACACAGATGTCTAATAAAACTGTGGGATTTTCAGTTATAAAAATTCTTCCCTCCTTTTAGTATCTATTACAAAATGGATTGCTATGCTTTGTACATTTTCCTTTTTTGGCTGGGACAGCATGCCCAAGATGAGAACTGAACCCAAGACAGCCAACCTTCACTGTATTGGTGACAGGTGCTAACCGTTGCACCATTGGACTGCTCTTGGGGGGAGGGATGTTTCTTTCATATTGTATAACAAACTAAGATAAATCCAAGTGAAACCTTAAACCATGTTTACAAGTATCTGCATGGAACCCAGTTGCTTTTGAGTGGTACTAGCATAAACAAACTCATCCTGACATTGCCACTAATTCCATTTTTTTCCCCCCTGCTGGTGGTGATCCTGTCTTCGTGACAGAAAGTAATCCTATCAAAGATGCCAACAGATGACAAGTTTCTTTACTTAAAGGGGATATGTTTCTAACCGTGAGGCTTTAAGAGATATCTGGTAAAGATAGATTATGCTAATTGCATCAAACCTTGTCCCAACTAACCTGGTAAAAAATTATCTGAGGTAGTTCTGCTGTGGTGTCAATTACATCTTAACTCTGATTTTAAGCAAGTTTAAACTCAGTTGTCAGTGGGTAAAAAATAACTTGAAATTCTATACATCACATGCCCTCTGTAACAAAACTTCTAAAATAAAGCCATGAAGATCGTGCACTTAAAAGTGGTGTCTGCAAGTGGTGACTGGTGTGGTCAAACTAATTTGTTTTTAACAACTTTCAACTTTTTCCTAAGAGAAATAGAATGACAGAATAATGAAGCCAGACAATGCACAGCACAACTCTCAAAATTTCATAGCATGTGAAGAGTTGATTATTTTGGATTGCAATTCAGATTCTTGTTTGTGGACCATTAATTAAATATGGTATGATTTTAAACCGGGTTTTCTTTAGGCATTTATGGCATGGAGCCCTGAAGGTGAATCACAGTCTGCATGTGGTGACTGGGGTTAGAGTGCGAGTGAAAGATATTAGTATACACAATTGAATCTGGGCGTAAGCATGAATGTAGGACTGTATGCAGCATGCAGTTAGCTGGACACATCTACAAACTTGAACAGAGATCCTTTATGAATTATAGTCTAGTAAAATTCACTCTACTCATTACAGCGTAAAATTTAAAACTGCAAATAACAGGGCAAGGAAAAGACCCCATGTAATAAGACTAAGCTCAGATTTGATTACAGAAACCAAAGTTATGAGGCAGAATAGCTTAATCCTTGTGAGTACGAAAATAGTGGAAACTGGAAGAAGGAAACTTTATACCTGTGTGTATGCATGCAATTTCCATGTCTTTATATTTAACACTTCAATAACAAAGTTCACAGATCTTTGTACTTTCTTTAAAATAAAAATTGCTCTCTGTCCTTTGGTAACACTAAAAAAATCTTGTTGCATTAGTGCTTCAAAGCATTCTTAGTCTATGAGTAAAAGCAGCAGCACTGAACAAAAAAAAAGCTTTATGTCAATTGCCTTCAACCATTTATACTGCCTGATCCAGTATCTGAAGCTGGCAACAAACAGCAAACAGTGTGTTTTCTCATACAAAGAAAACCTTTTAGAAAAAGCTAGGCTTCACTGACAGATGTGATCGGCTTCATTCTACGGCTAAGACTCAAACTGGCAAACAGATGCCATGACTTCGTTCTGTCACGTCTCTTCCCATCAAGTGGGATATGGGTCATGGTAGCTTCATCCTGCAAGACTCCTAGAGGCTAACAGCTCCAATTAGTAGGTTTGCTTTTTTTAAGTCTTTACCATTGCACTCAAGTCTTCTTTTGTTAAGCACTGAACATCCATGTTTCATTTCTGCCAAGGTTTTTTGTCGACTCCTTTGCTTTGTGGCACATGCCGATAACGACAGGCATCTCCATAATCACAACCAGTTGTCCTCCAGAAGTAGCACTCATCTCCATTCACTGGTCCAGACATTTTTGGCATATTTCGTACTCTGCAACAATATTTTAAAAAACAAATTATTTCATAAAAACTCTCCATCAAAACAGAAAAAAAAGTCGTGTAACTTTCAGAAAGAGTATGAGAAATAAAATCCCCCACGCAGATATACCATTTTTTAACAAATAATACTCTCTGAAAAATGTGAAGATTCTGCTTAATATGTGCTTCACAAATAGCCATGTTAAACCTCATGATTTTTAATTTTTAAATCTTTCAGTAATAAACAAAAGTCCAAGTGGACACAATTGTGATTGCAGTAATGACACAAATAGAAATGACAAGTGCAATTACAAATGATCATGACTGGTGTAATTACATTAATGAGACAATGGTGTTTTCAATGATGGCAATGACAATGATGGACAAAACTTACTGCAGATAAACTGCACATAAGCTCAGCACACCAAGCACACCCTATGCAAACCAAAGTTACTGTGCATAAAACATTCATGCTGCATGCAACCAGTATGATAGTGCTTCCTTAAGCTCATTTGTACACCACACCAGTGTAGCTCCACATGCAAGTATAAACAAGCTGGACTCATACTAGCTTTCCAACAGTAAGTCTCCAAAATAGGCTGGGTAAGTACAAAATTATTAACTGACTGGCATCAGCTACCTGCCACTCACAAAGCTAATGCAGCAGATATGGAGAAAATTTCACAGCACATTATCCCCTAGTTACCCTACAAAGGTAGAACACTTACACACCTTAGAAAAAAAAAGCCAGTAGCATGTGAACTAGCCACACTGTCTTTGCTATTGCAAGTCTTAGAAAACATTTCCTTAGCATAAAATGCCTTTCAATCTAACTGATGTGCCTAAACTATTGGCCTCATGCCAGGGCAGTTTTTTTTAAAAAGAAAAGTGAGTGTAGTAAAACAAAAATGAGAAGACTGTCATGTTTTAATCATATTCAAGTCTGTAAGAAACTTGAAACCTAAACCTTTAAAATTTCTAGCACCTTTATGTTAGCATTTTCAATAATAAAAAACTGGAAATAAGAGCCTAGGAAAACTGCTAAAGTGATGTAAGTCACCTTCACGACAAACTTCATGCGCAAACTATAAAGCCCAGTGTAGACTATGCAAGTTTTACTTTTTTTTTATTATTCAGAATTTTACAACTTCAGGATACATCTCACTTTCTGCAGCTCACAGCATTACTAAATCACTTTGACTTCTCATATGTCAATTATCATGACCTCAACACCCATACTTATAAAGAATACACCTCTATATTTTGCAAAAATGAAACAAGAGGCTACAAAATAAAGCTGAGTATATACTGGTTGCTTTATATAATAAGCCATGAATTTATAAGTGGCTATGAAATTTCTTCATGCATTTGTATGTCTGCTGTGGCAACCGGCTACATTCAAAAACACTGATGCTGAACACAATAATCAACCACAAATTAAGTTTAATATACAATTTATATTATACATGTATTATTATACATATTTTTTACATTTCATGTTTTATTCATAATTACATATTTCCTCACTTCAAAAAAGGACTCGTGATTTAAGAGAGAAACCAAGCATCAAGACAAAGACGCTGCAAGAATTTTAAACACTTTACTGCCCCCATTGTAAAATAATCCTTTATCCAATCCTAATTCCTAGAAACATATGACCAATCCAAGAGCACAAAACTGAATTATAAATTTCCCTGGTCTCCTTCTGGGAATAAGTTGTCACAACTGAATTTTGCCAAAAACTTGTTCATGCACCACGCACATACACATAAATATGCAGACATACCCACATGATAAAATGCAGTACTGAAAAACAACCTAAGACAATCCTACCAATTCATGAAGCCTAAACTCTAAGTGTCAAAACAGCTAAAAGTCATTTTCTTGTCCATAAGCACAAATATGCAAAGTTTCACTGAGCGCTTTAATAATAAAGCTCAAAAGAACATTTATTTTTCATCTCCACAGACCTGGTTACCCTAGGCCAAGGCAAAGAGTATTCTGGATAATGGTATTTTGGAAATATGAGGTCACAAAGCAACAAATAATGCATTGTCCTGAATCAGTTCAGAGACATACAAATCTGTTATTCCCCCTTGAAATGCCAGGACTAATCACAGAAGCCAAAAGGAGAAACTAAATCCAAAATGCAGCTTTGTGACTCACCGAAATATGTTTTACTTGGATGTCTGCTAATGGCATACTGGCCACTCCAAAATTGTAGTAAATATGCCAAAATCACTTAGGTAACCAGATCTGTCTCCATCTTTTAAAATCTATATTTAGACATTCCTGTGACTGATGGCCTAAATCCTTGCAGTACTGATCATGTATATATAATAATATATACACATTAATCTGTTCCAATAAATGCACATAAAAGCATGAAGATTTATTGCTGGTGAAGCTAATATACTGACAGTATTTTACTTAAAAAGTTCACATACTACAATCTGTCTTGAATACTTTTTCAATCCCAACATTAAAAATCAACCTTGAGTGTAAGAGAATAAAAGCCAGCAAATACCAGATAAATGCAGAATAGACAGTACAAAGCTAAAAACCAAAAAAAGCCTTTTACCTATACCGATACAAAAAATAAACATAAAAAAAGAATCTTAATGGACAGAAGCGGTATTGTGGGGAGGAACACAACACAATGTGCTGCTTTATACAGACACAAACATTTATCATGCAGGATCAATACTTTATCACATTAGTTTGTTGTTTTTTTTTTTTGGGGGGGGGGGGAACCAAAGTACCCAATCTAATTTTTTTTAAAATACCAACATATGCAATGGGACAAACAGAAACATTATGTACACAAAAGCTTCAGAACAGGGCTTCCTGAGGTGTATAAAAAAGCAGGCACTGCAAAGTTATAATCACTTAATACCCAAAGTCCAACATGGCTTCAACCACAATACTGAGGCAGGCAAAACCCAACACAACAGAGAACACTGCTTGACAAAACAGTGAGAGAAATAATAGATCAATGAAAGGGGCGATCTGTCAGGAGTCAGTTATTACCTTGTATAAGCGCAAGGCATCGGTAAGCAAGGCTGCTACACTAGAAATTTTCTGCTGTGGCCATGTTTCCTTTGAAAGAATGAGTAAAGGATCAAACGATACAATTTTTGTGTATAGAACAACCAAGTGGAGTCATCTTTTCAGCTTCTTCTTCATGATTACATTTTAAACTCTGGATTAACTTTCGCGCAAAAAGAAAATTGTGTGCGTGTGGTGGATAGGAGTGTGTGAGAGTTAATTAGTGACAGTGTGTGTGTGGGTGTGGATAGGGACATGCACACTTACATAATGCCTATCTGCACATATGAATGCTGCAAGGCTACTTTGTTGTGTATGTACTACTGGCACTCCTGCAAAAACAGTGGGTGAGTGCCTGTAAAGACAGCAATTGGATGGCACTTGAGTCATTTCAATGATGAGGATAATTGGTACATCAATAATAATTAAGAGAAAAGGCTGTCATAACCAATGTCTGTCAAGACTATGCTTCTCAAATTCACAACCTCTCCCCATCACTTTGAAGAAAAGAAACCTTTTTTTTTTTAAAACTTCATCAGATAGAGAGGCTTATGGCAAAGATGGAGGAAAAGCAACTGTTGCCAGATACTATAATCTGCAATGTTTAAAGTGTAACGGCAAAAATAAGCCATGTCGTTCATAAACTGTGTGCTAGTTTTCAGTGTATGTTTTAGAAATATGTGATGAAGCTTAGGTAGCTTTCTAAAATAAGGGAAGAGAAATCAGCGTTAATATAGCAAGCTTCCTCCCTGCAGCTTGCATGCCACAGAATAAAAACATGCACAGAAAAAAAAAAACACAGCACCACTGCATGACCCCCTCATTTGTAACACAACTATCAAAATAAACCCTTTATGGCTACAGCACAGATAACAGGTTATTCTTCCTGCCAGCAGATATATTACCTCTCCTGTTCAACAACTTGTATAAGATAAAAATTTGATATATTGATCAACTACATGCAATCCATTGATAAAAAATGCTTTGCCTGAGTCTAACAATTTTGTTTTCTCTGGTGAAAAACTTCTATGTAAATTTTTTTTAGCTAATCACTTTTTCTTCACGATAAATATATGCATGATGCTACGATACCTTCTCTCACAAGCACACATGCATGCATACACTCGCAGGCATTTGTGTGCCGACCGAGTCAGTGATAGAAACTTTATTTCTAACTGTATCATACACTCTTGAAAATATCTCCTGAGCAAGTTTCCTAAGAAGTGTCAAGGCTAGACCTACTATTTACCCAGACTCAGCACGCCTCTGGTGAAAGGTCACGATTCCCATCATGTGCCATCCAACTATGATTCGGACAATAATGGTGTTGCTATGACGATTGTCAGGTGTGTGCTCAGCCATGCAGCACGAACGCCACTTACCCTTTTGCTTGACTTGGTTTGGCACTTGTGGCGATTGTGGCACTGACAGGTGTAGTTGTGGGGGTGGATTTGCGCAGGGTGATGCTACCACTGTTGTTGATTGGGTTATCTGGGAATCGTATTAAGAGCCGCTGGCCTTCAATTTCAAAACCCTGCATGAAGGACAAAGACCAGCCCCAGATGTAAGCAAAACGAGAGATATCCTCAGCAAACACAGCCAGCTGCTGACAGGCAGTGCACAAAGAATCCAGCATAACCATCTGTTCATTATGTCAACTGCAGTGGTGACCAAACAGTTAAAGGATGAGGAGACATTTATTTTTACTTTCTGCATGCAGAGAAAACAAAAACTATTTTGAGTCCAATTTTATTTGTGTTATTTTGACTTGCTTATGTGCACAAAAGCAAAGCTCCCAAAGCTTTCAAGAACAAGGTAAAAGTGTATCTCAAATATTGTCTCCCAGGATCTGCATGTCATCACCCACTTGTAATGCAGTAATGTGAAATGAAATGCTGTCAGTTTCATAAACTGAAACTTATTAAGTAAAGGCCACATTTCTTTCCACTCTAAAATTAAACTAATAAACTCCAGGTCAGCTGCAAACTCAAAATAATTATTTCACACACATATCTGCACAAATGTATATACACTAGTATCCTGCATACATCCACATTCACGCATGCATTCTCTTTCGCACTGATATGTATGAACCTAAGCACGCAGGCGTGCGTGCACTCACCCACGCACACATGCTAACTCCCAGCCTAGCCCTCCAGCTTATGGTGAGAAGGCACCAATTTATACCATCATTTAGTATTTGCATCATTATTAATACCACCTACAACTGCTAGTGATTAATATTTCCAACTACCAACCTGTAAAAACTGCATAGCTTTTCCTGCTGATTCTTTTAATTTGAAATTAACAAATGCACAATATTTTTCTGGTAAAAGTCGTACACTTACAACAGGACCGTATCTGCAAAGAAAAGATAGCATTATAATTTAAAATGTGCCTTTATGAAATGCTGCAGCAGTGTTCCTGAAATACATTTACTTTAATGATTAAATATACCACCTCTCTACTGCAATTGTGCTTAAACAGCTATGTCTGCCTTCTTTGGCAAAGAAAAGCACATCCACTGATTCCTCTAAAAATATATACTGTACGTGTATATGCACAGATATGCATCACATATGCCTATACATGTACACAAATGCATACATAAGTGTGCAGAAACACATTATGAAAATAAAACCCTAAAAATTATTTTCCCTGCAATCCCCCATCTATTACAACTATTTACCATAAGCAGATAAAAAAGGAATAAAGTGAGTCTCTTACTTAGAGAACAACTGTGTCAATCGTCTTTCGGTCACTTGTGGTAAAACATTGCCTACCCATAATGCTGTTAAACCTTCAGGATTTTTTGGACTGCAGAAAAAAAGAAAGCAGAAAATTTTACTAATTATTGGACTCTTTCATGTTCTTTCTATCTCCGTTTCCCTCTCTGACCTCATTTTCTCTCTCTATGCACACCTCTCCTGCATGATTTGTGCTTCTGCACTGTTCCAGATTAGTATTCACAAATATGCCATGCTTTGTTAATAATCCTAAGTCTTGTCATGATAATATACTTGGTGATTACACAGTGAGACAAGTATGTTGAAACAAACTATTAATAGTATTATTTTGATCCTGCAACATTACTGGTATCATTTTGATCCTACGATATTACTGCAGCCAGGTGCTTGATGATGTTATGAACACTTGACTGTTTTCCCAATGATCCAGTGCAGGAAAACAGATCATCAAACAGATCATTCTCCTTATCTCCATTTTTGGAGGGTTTTTATTTCATTTTTATTTTTTTTTTATGAGAACTAAATCGATTCAACCTTTTTAATGCTTCCAAAAAGCATCTGCACAACAAACCACTCAGAGACAAGTAACCAAGCACATACTCCATTTTCGTGTCTGAAGTCTGTGGAAGGACTGATTTGGGTACAGATATATGTTTAGGAGGGGCAAAATCTTCTTCATCAGATATGTACAATTCTCCCGCTAAAGAATCATCTGTAACAGAAAATTTCATTAATTCAGATGAAATCCATTAGCTGCAGTGATACATTATGAAATTTGATAAAAGGCAACATCCACCAAACATGAGGCTAGCTTAACTTGTTTATAATTGTTACTGGGAGGGCACCAAAGTCCAATTGCTAGTGTGCTCTTTTTTACAGCAAAAGGTTGCTGGTTTGCTGCTGTCATTGAAAATTCCCACTTCCTACAAAGCAGATGGATATCTCTGACTGGATTCACCATGAATATTTTTTAAAATGTACTTGTTTTAACACCACAAACAACTCAAACACATGAATCCCTTTGGGTTGTATTTCTTTTAATCAGTACATGCAGGCAACTATTAAAGCCACCCCCATCCCCATGTTAAAAAAAATGTTCTTAAAAATCTATAAAGATCTGGCACTGTACGTGCACGACATTTCGCCTATTTGGGATTTCTAAATTTTGCTTAATGGTGAACGAGACAACATTTGGTGATCCACCCACAAAGCTCTGTAAGTGCATAGAAGACTGAGGCATCCTAGAAATAGAGATGTAAATGCTGTCAACCATGTCTTAACAAGAACGTAACTTACCTGCTCCTGTAAGTAAAGATTCTAGGGCCGTTTGAACTGTTGCATATTTCTTTATGGCAGCTGAAGCCTGTGAGAGAGTAAAACCCATGTCCTGTGGAAAAAAAAAAAATAGAGATTACTAACACAGCAAAACCTCGTTATTAAGACCTTCTATACTGCAATCCCCACTTAACCATTAGATATGTACTTCACCACATTAAATATCATTTCTACTGTGACTACCTTATGACCAACAGTTTGTGCTCTATTATGACTTTTTTGGTAGCAGTCAGGTGTTAAAAAAAAGTACATTTTAAAATAGACTGCTTTCGGGACCATTTGGTCTGAATAACAACTTTTGTCAGAAATAATAAATTAAGCTCATTTTGAAAGAACCTTTGTTTTCATCTATTGTTAAGTCTGGAGGTTCATATTAATTAACATGCAGACAACAGATTAACATCAAACAGGTCTTGATGCTCAGGTATTCATTTATCCTGTGCCTGTGTCAATGTGACTGTCAATGTTGGGACAGTGGTGTCTTATGTGGGACAATATTGTCATGGCAGGGTCAATTTGACTGTCAATGTTGGAAAGATGTGGTCTTACACAGGACAACATAGTCATGGCAGGATCGACTCAGGCAGGAGGCTGATATGGCTGGGATTAAAATTATTAAGATTCTTGTCACCGTTTATACTTTTGTGTATTTTTGTGGATATTAGTAAGTTTTAATAAGGAAGTTTTACTGTACACACATCTTATCCTAGGCCTGACGGTCAAGACACAGTCATACAGTTTTAACATTAATAATTGTTGTATGGAATCATGTTCATATCAGAAGATGAGCAATGAGGAGACAAATAACATGTAAATAAAATGATCAAGCAAAATATGTAATTGGTGAATCTCTATTTTTAAAATAAATGTCATAAAGCTCAACTGAGAAGAGGTTCTGTCTGCATTTTGTCATAAACTATATCATCTAATGTCTTTCTGGTATTTATTCTTTGATTCTAATGTCTGTATATTAAAGTCATAAACTCTAAAGAAAAGACTTGCAGCAAATAAAAATAAGAAAATATCTAGCTTAAAACTCTCCTTGATGCTGTGTGTAACATATACACACTTACCGTCAGCTGTCGTACCCTCACTAACTCCAGTTCATGGACTGCTTCTTCACAACTTTTATCTAATTTTAAAACTTGTAAAAAGGCTTCTTCAGCTTCTGGGAACCTCTGCATATATAAGTGAAAAGGCCAATTAAATCAACGTGCTTATTAAATTTTGAAGAAAAATATGTCTATTCAAAAGCATGAGAAATATATTCAACTTTCTGAAATATGTATATAACAAAGATTATATTAAAATATTGCATCAAAAAGCTGCAAAATTTTGTTTAGCGCCATTGTGACATCTTGGAATGCCATTTGCAGTAGTCTGCACATCTAATGATGAAATGTGAGGGAGCTTAAAATAATTGTAAATACGTTTTTTTTTTAAACATTAGAATGACTAGCTGTTCAAGGGAAGGAATAGATAAATAAAAAACTGAATCAATTGTCTAGAGTTATAACACATGGAATCTATTTTCGGGTGAAGGAAAATAGTCTTTTTTTTAACAAAAAAACAAAAAAACAAAAACAAAAACAAGCAGGCAAGCACAGTTTCAAGTTCCCAGCTGAGATGAACTCTTGACTAGTTGAACTCTTCAGTAAGATAATGTCTCCAGATAAAAATAATGATGTAACATGTATTTCATGACTGATATTGATAATCTAAAATAATAATAAATGCACACTCACACTCCTAAGGAGCATGCTCTCAGCACTTGAAAACAAGAACGAAGCATAGACAGCATAGGAGGGACAGGAAAACAAACAAATATCATATGAGCTATGAAAGAATAAACAATCGTACTAAACGAACAATTAAATCAAACAAGAGCTGAGAGTAACATGATATTGCAAAAGAAAGGGTGTGAAAAAGGACTAGCATTATGGAAAAACAAAAATCACCATAAATTTGAATAAGAGAAAACATTTATTTAAAAATGTGTATATGCTAAAATGTTTTAATACATCATGCCATTGTTTCTTTTGCCCCCTCATCCCCAAGCAGCCATACCCATGCTCCACTTCTAACATAGACAGTTCTGCTACAGTTTAATCTTAGAGTCTAAAGCCAACTGAACAACTTACATTTAAGCCTGACAAGGCTCTTCCTTTTCTGAAATACCCCTTTGGCCACTCTTTGGCAAGTTTTATTGCTTTTTCTGCATCTTTTAAAGCTCTAAAATAAAAAGACAAATTAAAATTTAATACGCCATGCAAGTGGGTATGTAGATGAACATAGGTTTAACAAAAACATCTTTTAGAACTATTTCCTATATGATGATTCTGATGGATGCAACAACTGCTAAATGCCAAAGAAGGCAGGCTTTCAAAAAATGTATAAACAAACTGGCTGATATAATGAGTAACACATTTAGAAATTCAAAATCAATTTGAAAGAATGTAAAGGATAAGGATTTATTCAAATTTACAGTTTTAAGTTTTAGTTTCTTATCTGGCAACAAATGTTCAGAAAATATTCTTACTTTTCATACTGTTGTTGTCGGTCGTAACAATAAGATCGATTGCCCAAAAATCTGCAAATTAAGCAAAAACACAACATGATATTTGTTGTCATAAACTAAAAGGACAAAACATTTGTAGACTGTATGTTTAAATGACATTTCTAAAATCAATCAAGTCCAAACTATAACAACTATCAACTTGATAAAATAATTCACCCTATAGATACTTAATACTACCCAAACCAAGCTAGACAGACAAGCAACAGGTAGGCTTTCTAACGCAGCAATATTAAGCAGTATGTTGCTAAGGAAATATATTCACAATTAGGAAGCCACAGCACATACACTAAATCTTTAAATGGAATTTGTTCTTGACTTGAAATAAAAGCATAGTTTTTCTTTATGAGAATGTCCACGGTTCTACGCCTGGCATGCAGGAAGAACAAGATTCAGTCTGGACTGCCATGGATGTCACAGTATACAAGATTGTCTTTAAAGACAAGAAAGACAGCTAATGAAAGCCTCTACTTCTGCAGGAAGAGAGCACAGATTCAATCTGGACTGTCAGGATGTCACAGTAGGCAAGCTTGTCTCTAAAGACAGGGAAATCAGCCAATGAAAGCCTTTGCTTCTACAAATACAAAAGAACAAAATTCAAATAAAATACTAATTAGCTGTAATGCATGAATATTGGACTGTTATAAGAATGTGATGATGTGCTGTATCAGCTAATCATAGTATTACTTTATTACAAAGATAACAATCTTATAAGTATCGTATTTGCCAGAGAAAAACTCACCTAAAATCTTTTGGATCTAATGAAATGGCTTCTGTAAAAAGCTGTATTGCAGCTGTATATTCTCCAACCTGTGCCATCTCATTGCCCCTAACTTCAAAATAAAAAAATGAAAGAAAGGTGAAAGAAAAGCTGTGACTAAGCTGTAGTTTCAACTTCTTTCAACCACTTTACACTTCTTCTCTTATTGTTCCTATTCATCCCCAGTGGAGCATAGGGCTGTAACTACACCATGCCATCAGACCCGGTTCTGGGTGTCCCTCAACACTTGAGGACCTTCTATTAACTCATTTAGGACATGGATTGTGTATATTGATTGAAAATGTTGGTCTTACTGTATAATGAGGTAAAGCTCTATGTACTGGTGCATGTGGACACATGGACATTTTCTTTCTTTTTTAACCCTTTACTTCTCCACTTCCAAATCTCTTTTCTACCTATACTCTTGTCTCTTGTAGTGATTTAAGAGTGAAAGGGGTGTTCGAAAGATATATAATGCCAAGCTATGTTAACTGTGATTACTGAATAAAAAGAAAACAAACCAAGAATTAATCTGACCATCTGCAACATTTGTTGACATCTGCTCCAATAAAACTAATCCTATCTCGACAAAATTAAATGAAATATTCGTTGCAGACGTTAACAAAATGTTGGTCTTACAGTGGTGGCCCATCTTGACTGAGTTAAAGACACATAGCATCTAAAGAAGAGCAACCCAATATTCTAACAATGATAAAATCAAACACTGTGTGAAACACATGGGTAAGGGCTTTCTGCATGTGTAAAGAACTTACAAGTACATGTCTCTGAAGAGATTGGCTGGAAAACTCCATGCAGCCCTAAAAATGAGGCTACTTTAATATAAATAGTTTATATAATGTTAATATACTTAGATATCAACCCATATCTGCACCCACATACTTGCTAGCTGTCGACTTCTAAGGACTGTAGAGTCTACCTCCTCTATCTGAAAAGAAGTAAACAGGTGGTAATATTACTCTTAAATCAAAGACAACATTACTCTTAAATCAACAGACAACAGACAAAAGCGTGTTGAGCCTACATGGGAATAGAGCTATATTAAAAAAATAAAATTATGATCTTTTCACATATGGGAGCAGCCTTTCTGGGGAATTTTCCGAGTGTAAATATAGCACTTTACATGACAGTTAAAACAGCTTCCTACCTCACTTTATGTTCTATAGGCACTCATCTAGATAGCTAGAGGCTATTCTTGGTATCAAACAGGCTATCAAATATAGACTTTTGCCAAAATACCTCATCTTCTCCGTTGTGTGCTCCATTTCGTTCAGACATCTTGTCCTTTTTGGAACTGTTGGAACTCTTCTTTTTTTTACTAACTGCTTTTGTGAAAAAGGCTGATTCTGGATCAAATTCCTGCCAAGGAAAAAGTAGGGGTGTCATGTGTCTGATGCACTCCTAAATTTTATTAACCATGTCATGAACCCCAAGTAAACAATGAATGTTTTTTAATCATTTTAAAAGGTGCTTAAGCAAACAGATCATCCTGTTCAAAGGAAGAGACCTAGAAAATGCAGAAAACCTGGTAACCTTTTGCTTAAATTATTTACTAAAGCCAGCATAATGTTGATGATGTTACCTAATACTTTCAAAACCAAGTTATCTATTCAGGAAGCTGAATTTGTACAAAAGTAGTACAAGTCTGTAAAACCATGAACACATTCAGGCTAACTTTTGAGATTCATTATCTCTCTGTTCAGCATCACACCACAGAGGAAAAAAGTAATATAATACTCACTGCCTGTTCATCTGACGTAGAATCACTGGCAGGTCTGGAAAGTGCAGGGAGGGGTAAGCAAACGACAAACAAGTGTCTAAATAGCTCAAGCTAATGTAAGATTAATCATCAAATAGATTATTCATCTAAAGGTACCTTAATATGCATGTTTTCATTCCCAACATGAAACAAGCTTACATTTACCTAACTAACCAGTATTAAGAAAGTGCTCTTCTACTAATGTTTTTATATATTTCTGTATCTAAAAAAGTGAACTTCTTTTTTACGGAAAAGCAAGAACCCTGGATTCCATATTAATATGTATACTTACTTTTTCTCAGATTTTTTATTTTTTTCTTGTTGGCTGTTAGCTTTATTTTTTTGATTCTTTCCTTTTTCCTAAAGAAAAAAATCCCAAGACAATCATAAGAAATGAATAAACTATCTAATTACAATGAAAACTCAACGTTTCAGCTGACAACATGGTCCTGTTTAAGCTTTTATTATTTTCACTAATGTTGGCATAAATAATGATGCTAATATAGAAAAAAGTATTCAAGTCAATGCTGCAGAGGCAAAACTCCTCTTTCACAACAATAAAAAGAAGTGAAAATGTCAAATATCTGGGGCGCAAGTATGAAATGAACTGAAAGGTGGAGATTCTGTACTTAGAAATTATTTAAGCATTTCAAAATCTTTTAAAACCAGAGTTTTATGGGGTTTTTTTAATTATACATTATGTTTTGTCATGCAAAAAATGAAATTCTCTCTGATTTATTTACTTGATTAAAAAATGAGCGGTATATATCACCTGCTTATGTTGTTCTTGTTTCTCTAACTTCTTTCTTTCTTTTCTTCTCTGGAAATAAAATATAAATCACTATGCAAAACTATGGTTACTATGCTCAACATGAGGCAAATGCTCAATGGTTTAACTTTTTTCTATTTTGGGAAAAAACTTTCCAACCACAAACTATGATAAGCTCCATTGGAAATTTAAACATTTCTGTCTGTTATATAAATGCATAGTGGAAACAAGAAATTTACTTTTTTCTTAAGTCTTCTCTTCTCTGCTTTTCTTCTTTCTCGTTCCTCTTCTGTTAAATCATCCCCATTTCTTTCTGCTTCCTGCAACACCAACTCGCCTGTGATTCCCAAGAAAGCTTTTCACTAATGAATTTGTTATACTCAAACACAATAAAGATTAAGCAAGCAGCTAATGAGACACATTGTGTGCCAACATAAATTACATGTATATGCAAATTTACAAGCCATGGAATCAAATGAAAACTTTTAAAGTGTGACATAACTGGTGAATGACTGTATGCAGCTGCAATTCACAGAAGACACAATCATTCACATGACACACAAGTGGCAGGATGATTATATAAGTTGCATTAATATGTAATGATCATGCCTTTACTGCAAGTTCATACACCAGTGAGGTATGTGGGTCCAATTTATGTGCATGCATGCACACAAGTGTATTTCTTTTTGAAAGGAATGCAAATTCTGGAAAGGGGAAATTCTTTGGTGAACGAGAGTTTAATATGATGATCAATTCAACAAGCTCATGGGCACAGCAGAAAGTTTAGGAATGGTATGGCTGCAATGTAGGAGGTTAGATGAAAAAGTGCTGATGGTGTACCAATGGCTATACATGCAGCCAAAAGAATCAACCAGAGGAATTGAACCATTTGCTTATTTGCAATAAACAATTAAAACATTTATCTTTTAAATGACTCCCCCTTGTACTTCTTACCTCAGCTGTTAGTTGAGAGCCATCTGTTCTTTCATTTGCATTATCTATAACAAAGAAAACATGTATTACATACATGCACCAACAATTGAACCAAATATGATTTACACTAAATCATCTTAAACAGCAGTTTCTCAAACAGTGCTTAAATTCTCTTTTCTATTGCTATGTAGGAATTTGTTGTAGAAGATGACAAATGATCTAGACCAGGGGAGGGGAACCTTTTTTCCTCTGAGACCCATTTTGATATTTATAACATCATTCACAGGCCATACAAATTTATCAACTGAAAAATTAGCCAGCTATATTTGGTCAAGCTGTAGTTTCACTGCCTTGGCAGTGTGAGACCAAAGAATTTGCATGGAATGTTCGTGTGGTTGTTGAATGCACTGGAAATATGGGATAAGTATTCATATTTTCCAATTTAATCCCACTGAGAAGACAGCAGGGCAACTTTGTATGTGAATGGCAGATTCACCATGCCTACACAGTACTCTGTCATGCAAGAATGCATTTTCTCATTGAATACTATTGCTTCTCATGAAACATACAGTACAGTGTAATGTGCTCTCAAAATTATGTCAGTGACAATTACAAATCCAACCATAGTTACCATAAAGCCAATCTGCATAAGCCAGATGAGCTTGACCAACAGCTATTTGTAGCAAAATCTCATGAAATAAATAATAAGAGGCTTGTGTTCTATTGCTGAATGCAAGACATACATTAATTCTTACATTTCTTGTCAGTGGACAGTTGTACAAAAATTACAAGTTAATAGGTACTTTCTTTCAGCAATATTTGGATAATCACGGCTCTGGGAAAAAACTTTAGGAGGGAATATGACATTCACATAACAAAAGAGCAGGCTTTTGCATAAACACTGCTTCAACCAAACGTAGTAGGAGAAAATATGGAGTGCAGCAAAAGAAATTCAGTAGCAAATAGGTCAGGAAATAATAGCTTTGATGGTGCCAGAAAATGAAGTTTCATAAGCAATACGGTTTTTGTATCAGCTATCACATCTACTTGTGTGCAATCAATAAAAAAATTTGTTATGTGGAAAAAGAGAGGAACACTGCAGAATTTCATAATTTGCTAATAAAAATTCAGTGTAAATATAAAAATGCTTGTATACTGTGGTCATGTTCAAAAGAAGATGGGAAGGCAGTTGGTGAATAAAGTGAAATAAATAAAAACAAAATTATTTAGTGGAAGCAGAAAGAGGTAGAAGAAACAGGTTTCAAAGTCGGTATAGCCAAACAAGCCAAACAAGTAGGCATTAAAAATGTTGTCAATGCACTGCTGATATTAATAAGAATCCAATCACTGTCCAGAAAAATACATAGATATATTTGCTGTAAGGCATCATGAAAACAAAAATGACCAGGACAGCCAAATAATTAGGAAGTAGTGCCTTCTAAAGACCTCACTGGTGGTCAAAACAAAAATGCACTTCCTTGTTTTTGTCTGCAAGTTTATCAAACCTTACTATTACAATAAACTGAAAAGGTGTGCCCATAAAAGAACATAGACCAGCAACAAAAGTTTAACACAATGCATATGGCATAGACTCTACAACGTCCAGGTTTCTTGACCACACCTACAGCTAAGTTTTGCAATGGTTTTCCACAATGGTGAATAAGAAGGCTAAATATATTTACCAAAGTTAACATACCAGAAAGTTATTATGGACAACTGCAAAAGCTGGATTCTGCTTGAGTGATACCTGCACAATGCCATGCGACAACTTTGGCAAAACCAACTTAAATGCACAGAACAACTACGGCGATGAGACAGCTATGTTGGTGAAGCACACTAGGCCCAGATGGGACAAAATTTCTTGGATGTGCACCATCTTTATAAAGTACCAACAAAAAACGGTATGATTTTCAGGTTCATTGTGGTTAAAAAAGAGACTGACAAAACTGGTCAGTTTTATTTTTCATTTTATGCTGTTTTTCCCTTTATCCTGTCAGCAGCATTCATAAATGATATAGCTGGAATAAAGCTTGATTTAGTGCCTCATTTCATTTTTTGACAGTCTATGTGAAAGTAGCTGGTAATTGTATGGTTCCCTGTGTTTGTAAGAATTCATTAAATGTATGTTGCTTTGGGCTGTATGACACTTAAGTCTAAATAAATTTTTTAAGTAGCAAAAAATGTGACATAGATTACAAGTAATAATTTGTTACATTTGGAAAAAATATTACTAGCCATAACAGTTTTTTCCCTTCCTGAACTTAGGTGAAAGTACTATAATGCACGTTGTACTTAAAGTGTGGACAAAGTATGACTAACAATTGCTTTTCCCCACAAGTTTAAGTAAAAGTACTATAGCACATGCACAGAAGCAGAAAGAGGGGTAGCTTGAATGTAATCATTACTGAACATTACAACACTATTGTACAATGAATACACTGTGTATGTGTGAGAAGGTGAAGGTGTGCATGGGTATTGGATGTCTTGTATGGGTATGGTATGTATGTCTACCTGTTATGTTGTGTGCGTATCTATATATATATATGCTCATATTACATTTGTATGCATGGTTGTGATTGTGAACAAAAGAAAAATGTCTGTCTTGTACTTCCTCCGACAGTCAATAAAGTTTGATTTGATTTTGACTTGATGTTTACAATTTAGTGTCGATATAGTACACAGGATAGATGTAAGAAACCCCGAAATTATCCAACTGTGGGACTTCACAATCATTAGTACCATCCATGAATGGTCCCACAGTATTTTTATTTGATGGTGATGGTCATACAGTAAATAATCATAACAATAGAATTTGTAAAGTGTATTTCCCCATGTTGATATGAACTCAGTGAATTGCACACAAAAAGGCTACAAACAAATCCAAGTCAACCACACAAGAAATATAAGCATCAGTAAACAGATGACACCATGACAAACAAGAAAGTGAATGGATGATGATAAAGGACTGGAGAAGAAGCTTCAAGTATTGATTATTATTTTTAAGAAATATGTTTTGAGTGTAGATTGAAAGCTTTTTTGAACTTAGACACAATTTGAAGAGAAAGGGCCAAAGAATTTCAAACAGTGGGGCCTAAGAAGGAGAATAGATAACTACGGAATTTCTTGTCTGTTGCAATGCAAGCAGATCAAAGAGACTGACTTGAGTGGTATCTTAGAAAGGTATGCTGAGGTGATGTCATGAAGACATGGGCAGCTCAGTCTTGTGACTTTGTAATCAATGCAAACCTGAATTGGCAGCCCGTTATGCTCACAGAGAGCAATATCAAAAAGGGGACTGGCCGCCAACTGGAAGACCTTCTGGAAAGGGTGCAGCAGAGGTCAAGCTGGCACACATACATCACTAATACTGCAGCTCCTAGCGCACCCAATGACTGATCACAGTTAAGGAACAGAGAGAAAGAAGCTCAAATACTTCTAGTATTTAGGTTTCTAAGACTAGACAATCCTCAGTTTCAAACATGTCTGGCTTAGTACTTCAGCACTATGCATAGTTTCATTTTATTCTTTTTGTCATGAAATAACTAGAAGTAGAGCTATACAGATGGTGTCTCACTTATTCCTTGCACATGGGACAAGCGAACAAATCAAATAGACATACAGAAGCTGGGAAAGGATAGTAAGATTGGGGATGTTATGTAGTTGGACACTGTAGTTGTCATATTGCAGCTGTCAGCAAAAACAGGGCAAAGGATACCCTCGTTATCCAGTGGAACTGCAGGTGAGAACTGGACAACACTGACTGTTACATGTTCTTTAATTTCAAGGCTGTAGTGTACACTTAGTATGGACACAAAATATAAATGTATATATGTTTACTGCAGCCGGCATTAACATAGGCAGTGAATAGGAAGCCCAACTTCATGGTGCCTCATCCTCCTGTTGCACTACAGGTAGGAGGTGGGGGAGGGATGGAGGTTGTGATGGGCAGCAGAAAGACAGAATAACCACCTGTCCATCATGTAGTAGCTAGGTAGTGATTGATTGTAGCTAGTTAACAGAAATGGTTTGAGAATGCTTGACCAATCCTAATTGAAGACAATGCTGTGGACACGGATTTTACATCACAACAGTCGAAAAACCAATGTTCTGCCACTGACTTCTCAAAAGGTGCTTGTTGTAAAGAGAGGCTGATCAGGATGGTTGACATCAAAGCCTCTGCTGAGCATTAGCCTCAGAATCATGAATACTTCAGCATGGCATACCCAGAGGTGCGCAGATCTGCTCTGCAACAGACAGCTGAATGCTTCATCTCACCAGTGGCTGGCTGTTCTCAGCAGTTCATTCTTGAGGCTGGCAGATAAGTGTTGGGTCATCTCACTAGGCGCTGTTTTGCTCTAGACAGCAGTCACAGCCTAGAGGTGACAGAAGAGATATGTACTGACGCAGGAATCGCTTTTGGGTGGTTGATCTAATCCCTATAGCACGTGTTTTGAGTCTCAGCGTGAGAGCAACAACTACAATCAATGAAGAAATCAACGGATACAATTCGCCAAGTTCATGAAGCATCTAGAGGTAACTCCACATCACAAGAGACATTCGTGTGAGACGTTAAGTGACATATAAGTGGGTGATGACTGTAGTGTGCAGTGTGTGATAATTAAGGGTAGGCAGTGACTCACATGCTATCTGCATTAGCCATAGGGATTATTGAAAGGAACCTTAGAAAACTAGCCACTAGAAATCATTTGATGTTTATTTGCGCATGTGCCAGATTTCTCCCTTGACAGATGCTTAGGAAGTGCCATCATTTCCCACTGTACTACATCCTAGCCAAGGGAAAATAGTCCCACTGCCTTGTGGACAATCTTGGGAAAAATAAAGGCTAAGGGAGTAAATTGCTACTGAAAATCATGCAGACAAAGACTTTCCACGACAAAAGTAAAGCCAGGGCTCTATACCCACATGTTCACAACCAGTCCAACCAATCAGCTATAATTCACATGGCAAGGAAGATGGGCGCAACCAAGTGAGACAGGACCATGGATATTCGACGCAAAAGAAACGTTATGTTAGATTGGTGAAGGCCCAGATCAATGACTACGGACCCTACCAAATTTGAAGGCTCTGAATGTAGACAGAGGTTGAAGAGAAAAGGTAAGATGTTAAAGCTAAAACAAGCCTAGAAAATTTCAATACAGTCTAGAAAAGAGAACATTTGCAGAAACAATACCGTTTAAATCAACAGAAAGCAGTAGCATCCCTTCAACAGCTTTGTTGTCTCATGTGGTATAGGTGTCAGCCTAAATCCTAGATGATTTATTACAACTACTTATTAAAACATTACCTGAACTTATTCAGTTGGTTGACATGCTTATTATATCGTCAGAAAACAGCATGGACACTATCCATTAAAAAGCATAGATTAAGTATGTAAGGTACACTCCAGAACATAATGTTGATGTAGAAAGATGAACAGAATTTAGCTTAAAGACTTTTAACTTAAATTCCAGCAATGAATGTGTTCTGAGGATTAGTATAAAACAGACTAAAAAGACTACACATGGCAAAAAAATTTAACTGTTTTACATTGCCAGCTGAAAAAGCATTATCTCACTGAGCTTTCAATTTGTTTTCAGCAAGCACTTACGTAATATATGAAAACACAAATAAAATAGAAAGTAAGACAATTGGCTATAACGTATACAGTATTCCCCAAATTACCTTTATTTGTCTCTGCAGCATTGACTCTTTCTGTGTAAAAATCATCACTATCATCGCTATCATCATCTGATGATGTGGAGTCATCACATACACCACCATTAAGGACACCTGCACAGCAACATAAAACAAGCATAAACTATACTTCCCATCTGGATGCATGTAAAGACTCATACAATCTCTCTCTCTCACACACACACAAAATAAGTAATGCACTCTTGTTTGATTTTCAAATCTTCGCAGTAGACCGAGTCAAATCAATTTAAA
The DNA here is from genome assembly GCF_003073045.1 of Pomacea canaliculata. Taxonomy (NCBI): domain Eukaryota; kingdom Metazoa; phylum Mollusca; class Gastropoda; order Architaenioglossa; family Ampullariidae; genus Pomacea; species Pomacea canaliculata. The sequence continues at coordinate 4,934,667 of NC_037594.1, read as the reverse complement.
CTGGGTGATAATTACAATGTTAGCATAAAATACTTTTCCTTAATTTAGCAATAGTGATGTACTGCACTCACAAGAGTTGGAAAAGTAGGTGTCACTAAAAAGCTGCCTTGCTTCCGCCTGCAAAAAAACAATTGCCACATCTAAGTCAACAATTTATATGGGGGTAGCCTTTAAACATGAGTGAAAATACCAAAGTGCAGTTCTTTTCTCAGTTGCCAATTAGACATACTGACAGTAATTTGTATTACAAAAGAAGAAACATTATTCTTAAAGAACATAGAGGATATCTGTAGTTGAAAGCTACGCAAAAGAGAGAATGGCAAATCTGATGAAGACTTGTGAATGGTCAGGAGTTATGTCTGCTGACAGATGATAAGACAGCCAATAAGGAAATATAAGGGTGTCTTAAAATATTCTCAAAAAAGCTGATTTTAATAAAACTTTATCCCCAGGGGCAATGCAAAATAGTGCTCATACTAGCAATAGTATATACACATACATGATCAAAAAAAAAAGATAATATAAATGACTCAATTGGGATTATTTTTAAAACCAACTTAGATTTAGTTAATTAAAAGTTTCATTTATACATATATACCCCATAATCTTTGAAAATAAGCCTTTCTGAAGAGACCTTTATACACAGACATGCACAAAAAGTTGTCAAATCTGTGAAGTCATACTGGAACATTGTCAAGGCCACAGCTAATAGGAGAGCTGGCTGTTACCTCACTAATCTCTCCACTAGGACACAGGCTTTTCTCTCTAAATGCGTAAATTTTTATTATTGAAAAAACATTGTTTTAAAAAAACTGTAAGATATGACTAACATTTTATTTTCATTTTTCATTTTATGTAGATAATTATCAGTAGAATTCAAATTCTCTTATTTAAATTTGCTTTAGCCTTATCAGCCAAATATATATCCAGGCAAATAAGTAAACTGGATTTTTAAAAATTGTCATGACATTCTCTATGACATGAACCTGGTTCTATCACCACAAATCTTGCTAAAAATTCAGTTCAGATGTCATAAATCACATATAATGAACAAATGCATCTGCTTTGTTCTCAAAAAGCATCTTGAAATAAAGTTCAAGTAATTCTACTGCTGAGAATCCATATAGCAGTTCTGATCTTGGACTTACCATTTTATACAGAAAGTGACTGGCTAGAACTGCTGCCTGGAAACACCCCCAAAACAATTCTATGGAAGGTATTCAAAGTTACCTCTCTTATATTAATATATAAATAACATACAAAAATCAATGAATACCCTCCATCACCTCTCTTACAGTGCGATCTCTGTGGTTACATAACATTGTCTACGCAAATATAGTTGCAATGCAACTCCTATAAATTTAAAGAAATTACCTCTTTGGGACATTTGTTCAAAATTTGCAACCTTTAGGAAGTGACATACCACTTACCAGCTTCAGCTTCTTTCACACTAATAAAAGAAATGTACAGCAAACAAAACTGTCTGTCCAAGGCCCAAGCATACAGAAAGTACTTGTTCTGTTTCTGAATGCACCACAAAGGATATGGACGACAATAAATAACGAACCAATTACTGTTTCCTATCTTTAACATGTTATTTCTCTTTTTTCAGTACTTTATATAAAGTCATAACACTTAATATTTTAGGAGTTTTTAGACTACAATATGCTGTCAGCCAATTGAGTCTTATAAACTCTCTCTCAAAATAAAAATTAGAAATGAAGGAAACATGCTATGTATAAAAATTGCTGAAAGTGACTTTTTCTCCTCTGTGCAGTGAACAGAACATGGAACATAGTGTAAATCATGTAACAACAGATAAAACAGTGACTTTACCATTGTCATATCTTGTGGATCACTGAAAGCCAATAGTCTGTATGCTTGTGTAATCTGTTTAAATTGCTGAAAACATAAAATGAAAATAACTTCCTGCAAATGAACGTATGTAAACATTTTAGAGTAGCATGCAATATTACACTTGTATTTCACACGGATTTTAAATGTAATTATGGAATTCTTGGATGCAGACCAAAGACTAGAAACAACTGTACAAGAAAGGAAATAAACTAATCACCAGTGTCCTTTACCTTTGTCAGAGATGGTCTGCCTATGTATGCACAGCCAAAGACATGAAGAAAGAAAATATGCACAGTATATAGTAGCAGAATAAGAGAGAGAGAAAGATGGGGATAAAATATAAATATAAATGAATTACCTTAACCGACTCAGGAGAATTGCTATGTTTTTCTGGATGCCATTTAAAGGCTAACTGTTTATACTTTGCTTTCACTCTCTCCTTGTCAGCATCTAGAGAAAAAGGCACCTATATTAATCAATTAATTCGACAGCATCCACCAAAAGAAAACAAATATCACATGCTCCATATAGACTGGTGCATTTGCTGTTTTCTTTTGAACATCTTCCTCTAAAGCAGAACCAAGAAAATACTGTTCCTTGACATTTATTTGTTCTTAGCCTTAGCAGGAGCAGCAGCAAGTAAATGATACATTTTGCAATTTTGGTGAACAGTAAGACATCTGAATTTTTCTTTTTATGTAATCCCAGAAAGATATTGAGCAATCAGCTTAAGGATTTGGTTCACAGATCTTTACAGTAATTGCTCCACATCTTCATCCAACTGATGAAGAACGTACCTTTATGTTAGATTTACTTGGCAACTGCTACAGGTCTTGGAAGTGCAATGCATTTACCAGCATGTCATTAACTAAAATATAGACTGTTATAAACTTGATGAGGTAATACTGGCATTTCCATGTCTTCCTACTTTATGTCTGAGGCATACAAAAGATGAGTCTCTTTCCTCTTGTGCCCAGCACTGTTCCTATACACACATCTGTGAATCTGGCTGTGCTTGGTTCTTGTCTTTTACCTGTCCCAATCCTCCTATCCTTGAATAATCAAATAATGTGTAACAAATGTTGAAAGCCCCCATTTTGCACTTTAAAAACCAAGCAGTTTATTTAAAGAAGATTCCCAAATATCTTTATAACTAGCACTTAAAAAATATGTACCTTGCTGATAATTTGCATGAACATCAAGAGCTTTATTTCACATTGGTCATTTAGCTAAGAACAATTGTCTTTTAAGATATAACCAATATAATTGTATATCACATTTCTAAATTATCTCCTGCATTCTCCATCAACAATGACATTTTAAACCAAAAGAAAAAAAAAGAAATCTTATTGTTTACTTCTGCAAGGTGCTACATGATACTTCCCTGACAACATTCATCTTTAGTCATTAACGTTAAGAAAATCCCAATGTATAAATAAAAGCTAGTTTTTGTGATTCACTCTTGTATTATTCATATTTTATGTATTGATGTAGCTGACATGAACCTGTAACTCACATAATTCATTATATTGTGTCAAGTTAAACCATATTATTCATAGACCAATTTAGAAGATAGTCTATAGGGCTAGGTTCTACTCATGATAATTTGTCATTATTCAACGATTCTTCAAATGGTGAAAGTTATATGCCATCCAATGTTCAAAACAACCTATAGCCATGAGGATTATCAAATTATGCTTGAAGATGGACTTCTGGTGATTCATGCAAATTATCAGCAAGGTACACATTTTTTTTCATGTGCTATTTTAAGGAATATCATTCACAAGATGAATGGTTTATCAACCTCTTACTCATTATGGTTGTGACTTAAGAAGCAAAAAAAAAAAAAAATCTCCAGTTCTAAGCATTTTCAAAATTTTATGGTATTGTTACTTACTGCTGTATATGTGATCGTAGCGAAATTTACTTTCAATAATGCTATTCATAACAAAATACTCAGATTCTAATAGAAAGGTATTATTTACTAGTAGAACAAATCAACTTACGATCTATAACATAAAATATTTGGCAAGCTGGCTCTAAAAACACTGTACATGACATATCCTTACAATAATTCTGTCTCCCTAACTGGTCTAGATATTTTACAATTACCAGTTTGGAACTTTTAGAAAATGAAAGTCCAGGTAAATAATTAAGGAATTTTCCGTTGACGTTCCTGAGGTGCCCCCAATCGAAGTTTCAACAAACCTTTCGGCAGCTGAAGTATACCGAAGGCAGAGTCTCTAGTTAAAACCATATTTCTGTAGCTTGTATTTAAAAAAATATGTGGACAAGTCCCGCAATATGAACACAACTGTTAATTCTGTAATCTCCACTCGGAAGCCGCCATATTCCTCAGGCAAACCTCGAAAGCCCACGTGACCAGCACTGCTGCCGTGATTTTGCGAGATGAAAGTAAGCGCTTCCGGCGTGAGAATCACCATTCATCAAACTTTCTAGACTGTGAAAACGAAAAGGTAACGTTTTCATTTCGAGTCACTTTTGTGTAAAGATTACATGAACTTCTCATGGATTTGTACTAGGAAACATTTTGTGAGAACAAGTTGATTTTGTGCAACTGTAGTAACCAGTGACAATTAAAGCTGAGAAATAGTCTGGTGTTTTCATGAGATGCGTTGTTATTTATAGGCGTTCATCTCTTATTCTTATATTTTCTCTCAAAACAATTTCTCAGAACCTATTTTCTCAACACTTTAGCATCAAGATTGTGTTGAAAGACTTTCTGTTTACGAGTTGTTTAAGATATACGATCACTTACAAGAAGTTTGCAACTACGACAGTAAAGACAAATGATTGTCCACATTCGCGAGGAGTAGAGTATAATACGTGTAATTCAGAGTTATTGTGCTTTTGATCTTGGGGCGTGGTGGTGGGAATATCACAGAGGGTGACATGAGGCTAACAGCCCGCGCATAGCTATGGTGGCTGAGCCCACCTGCTGATCAATGACTAACAGTTTGTTTTGGTTTTTATTTTAAGGAAGGGGGAAGACGGTTAATTAGCTGTTGCGGGCCTAGCTTCACTTCCCAATGAGACGGTAAGTGAAGGGACACTGCGATTAGGGGAGTGGAGGCTTCGTCTTCCTAGAAAGGTGCGGTATTTGTATTTTTGTACATCTCAGGTTTTTGTATTTCGGACTTTTTCCCTGATTTCTTAAAAAAATATGGATAAGTAATGTACGTACGTGTTCTCTTTGGGGCCGGCCATTTCGTCCCACACCAAAAGGCAAGTCGTCCCACGTAGGCCCATTTCGTCCCAAGACAGAAAAGTCAAATCGTCCCAAGCTCAAAAGGCTTTTCACCGATGAAAATAAGGACGAAATGGTCTTGGGGCAAAGTGACCTATGACCGTTCTTTTTGTTGTGACTGTCATTAGGCGCAGTCTGCAGGCTGGGAGATAGGCCATGGAATCAAGGGCCGGGACTGTTTGGGCCTGGCGGATGCCTTGAAATATTTGAAAAGTTTTTGTTTTGTGAGTTGTTCAGTTTTTACTGGTATCCTACATATATGGACCAGGAAGAGAGCGTCTGACCCCAAGAGGCAGCGTTTAATATATCAGAAGGTTAGGTCGCTCATCCCCAGAGACAGCGTCATATTGTGTTATGAGGTCGCTCGTCCCCAGAGACAGCGTCAATTAGAGTATTACGCCTGTCCGCAAGTGAAGACGTCAGTTATGTTTATTTTGTCTCTACCACGAATATCCCAGGACTGCTAGCAGACGACTTTTTCAGTCAACTACTAGAACGAGGCTACTTTCTACAACGCTTCCGGTTTACCCACCGTGGTTTAGCGAATGACTTCATTGGCTATGTCAGCAGCAAAGTCTGTAAGAGTAACAACAATAAAGAAACACACAAAAGGTGGTTTATACTAAAGAAGTGTTGTTGTCTCACTTATTTACCTCTTACTCTCCTCTGTCCTATACATGATTTTAGTTCTCGACTATAAGGCTTAAAAAATTTTCACGTAGCCGAAGATATGCCCATAAATAAAAACAAATTTAGTTATTAACAATTACGTCATTCATTAAATTATTCTAGACGTGTCTTGATTAAATATTCTCATTGTTTAAAAAATCGTATATGAATAGACCAAGATCAACACTAGTGCTTTCAGTTCACACACCCCTTCGCCGACACATAGATGATTTAAGATGTTTCTTATGCTGTAAACCAGTATCAGAGTTTGTAAATCATGAATGAAAAATACAAGCGTCTCGGCAGACAGACATCAGTCCACCTATTTACGCCCATGGTGACATGGTCTCTACGTTTCAAGATAACTTGTGAATTGAAAACAGATATACAGTATATATATATATGTGTGTGTGTGTGGATTATGGAGCATTAGTCCCCAGTGACTGTTGATACAGTGTGTCACGGCACGGGTGGCTTAACAACACATTCACACCAGACAAATGCGCGGTCTTTCAACACACAACAAAGCGATTGCCTGAGGATGCCCACATAATGTTCTTTTCGTTGTGGAGTGTTTCAGGACTTTACAGACTACAAGACAAATACACATTAATAGCAACTCGCCTCAACACTGTGCTCTAAAGGCGCCGAACATATTCGATAGATGCAATGTTTACATCCGGGGCACTTCCCCGATCAGTCACAACATAGTCCAATCTTTCAAAGTATGAAAATTACACGCCTCGCACTTTTTTCTGTCTAGCAACGAGGTTCCAGTTCTATTTTCTAACTTACGACCGCTCTAGCAATCGTTGAGTACGTTACTCACAGTTCATCGTCCCTCTTAGGGTTTATTGTCGCCCTCCACATCTCCAGCCAACTAGAATCCAAACTCATGGGGCTAACGGTGCTCCTATCTCCTTGCAGTCAATAAGTCATAAAAGTACTAATTAGATTAATCTGAAAAACACGGAGGCACGGACAGGTTGTGACACAATGAAAGCAGTGTTGGGCCGAACTTGACATTTTATTAGCTTTAAATTTGATCATCAAGAAAAGGAACTTTTTCTCTTAGAAATCATTAATAAGTAATAACAATATACCTTAGATCAGACCTGGGCAAACGCCGGCCCGCGGGTCGGATCCGGCCCGCCTCCTGTCTCTGACCGGCCCGCCCGCTGGCCGCCCACCAGTAAATATACTATATATATAGTATTGGGTAAAACTGAGTTAACTATATTAGTCCGGCCCTCTAGAACCATCCCAGTTTCTCATCCGGCCCTCTAGAACCATCCCAGTTTCTCATCCGGCCCCTTGGGAAAATTAATTGCCCACCCCTGCCTTAGATAATAGTAAGGATTAACTGATGTATGCCTACCAGGGGATTATTTTTAACATTTATTTTGTATTTTTTATGAGTTAATATTGTAGCCGGACGGAAGACATTCCTCACTAAGGCTAACATCGCAGCCCTAGCGTCAAATCAGTCCGTTCCTCTTTGGTGTTCCAGGGAAGAGGAAGGAAGTTCCCAAGGAAAGTTTTCCGCTAAAATTCTAGCTCTCGTTCATCGGTTGCGTTGTCTGATCTATGCCTCGCGTTGTGGTGTTTTTTGTGTGTGTGGTTTTTTTTTTTTAATCCACTACACACCCGCACTCATCCGACCTTGGAATCCACAAAAGATCCTGCTTTGTCCCAGAGAAAAGTGTCTTTTCTTCTGTGCGTCAGCTCCACAAATCTTCACATGTGTTCTCTGCTGCTGTGTCACAACAATAGACAACATAAATCTCTCTCGCGCAAGTGATACACTTTACATCATTCACACGACGAGGAGATATGTACGACACGCTAGTATTTGTTCGAACTGGCACGCTCACACGGCTAAATAAGTTCAGAGACAACGCGAGCCGCTTTCCAGCGGGACCAAAACACCATGGATGTGTATAGGACTATATAGGTGGATTGCTGTCTGCCAAGATCAACGAACATACATATATACCTATAAACAGGGCCGTGCTTAGGGGCAGGCGGACGAGGCATCTGCCTAGGGCCCCGCGCTATTGACGAACGTTACAAATAAATTAATCGTAGGCTTATGTTGTAATGTGTATGCAGCGTGCTGTCAATGATAAAAGACGAGATATCCCTGAGGAAAAAAGTGACTTTAGATCCCAACTAAAACCGTGTGATCGTGGCGTGAGGGCCCCGCACATGCCCTTTGCCTCGGGCCCCGCCTCTTGCGAAGTTCTCCGCTGTTGGTCTCGACGATCGAGCCTTAACGAAGAATGTGACTAAACCGGAAGCTTTGTAGTAGCATGCCTCGTTTTAGTAGTTAACTGGAAAAACTCGTCTGCCAGCAGTCCAGTAATACAAGTTCGTGAAAACACCTTGCGGCAGAATAGTACTTTTGTCTCTTGGTCTCTTTGTCTATGGGTATACGTTGTTGGTTTTGAACAAACTAGATATCCACAAGTAATTTTTTTTTTTATGATAGAGGCAGAGCTTAGGTCTTATACAGTTAAAATGTAGATAAATTCTTTATGGTATTATGTTTATTTCAGGATAGAACAGTGCTGAAAGTACAAATAGACGGAACTTGCCTCCTGGATATAATATCAACCTGTGGCCCATTAAAATGCCAGTCTTGGACAAGACAACACACCTGTTCTGACACTGTTGGATCTGTCAGGTTTAGATGAGATGACCAATGAATTACATCATGTGACCTTTTTTTTTTGTCCACCAACAGCATCATTGTTGTTTTTCCTGAAAAGTGCACAAAGTACACTTTGAAAGACTTGCAGGCACATGCCTCAACCCCCTAACTTCATGAAAAAATTGTAAAAAATTTACAAAGGCATATTGTCCGGATGACAAAAATGATCAAAAGTGGTGTTTTAATCTGGACTGTGTTAAATATGTCCAAACAGCAGTTAGCAAGACTACCTGTCCTTCCTTCTAGTTTTCAGCTGGTGATTAATAACTTTTACCAAAATGTTCAACAGAGGTATATATTTCATTGCGTGTTTCCTCTAAAATTTACCCCATTACACAAGAACTCTTATAAGTGCTGTCAAGTGCCAGATCAAAAATCTCACTCATTCGTAGACAAGAAGAGAAGGCTTCCTGTCACATGCACAGATGAAATAGAACAAATCCTAAATGAAAATGCAGATATTATCAGTGAGTATGCTACATTTCTTGGATGTGCTGAGTCTTCTGTCAGAAACATGGTGAGATGTGAAACTCGACTTGTAACAAGTTTCTCGAAACATGAAGTTCTTGCTAAAATGAAACTTCTGCTGGATCATGGACTTGATGGAGAAGAGATTGCACAGAGGTGAGCTTTTTTATTTTTGAATGACACATCAAATATATTCTTGAGTTTTATAGTATTACGAACATCACATGCTTTGTACTTTTTGCTTGTGCAAAGAGAGGCAGACTTTTCTAGGAAAGGAATGATGAACAACTAGACAACTTCAACCAGACTTCTGGGAGGAGAACATGGGTATCTGCAAATGAGAGTACTTTAAATGATCAGTTTAATCTGCGCTGCCGTGATAAACTGCAACCTTCATTGCTTATTAAAATAGCTTTCAGACGAGACACCATGATCACACAAGATTTTTTCTTATTCCAGGTATTACGTATTTCATCGAAGTGTGGAATCTCTACGTATTCGCTTAGAAGAAATCAAATCAGTTGAACACTATCAACCTTGTACCTATCTCCTAGTGGTTTCCGACCAATACTTCAAGGAGCGCATTGAAGCAATCCGAAGGGAAATTGCCATCATGGGAAAGCACCCTTCTCAAGTAAATTTTGTAGCATGCCTTCTGGAATGCTCAGAAGAAGAAGTTTTCGCCAAAGCTAGGGATAAGTGCAAACACCTTCTAACAATGCTACCTAGTCGACTTCAAGAACTTGTGCAGATTCTCCAGGAGTTTGGAGTCCCGAAGAGAATGATGCTTGATAACTGTTCAGTGTTCACATGCATACCTAGTGTTGCCAGAGAACGGTTGAAATGTGTCAAGGATGCTGGCGTATATGATGTAGACAAGCTTGTCTACATACTGACTGCTGATCCTGAACAATTCCACCAAAGTTTGAAATATTGGATAGATAATAGCACTGCCCTGGGAGAATCTAAGAATGAAAAAGAGTATTTAATGCAACGGCTTCAGTGTTCTGAAACAGATATTCAAAGTATGTTTTCCCGCAAAATTATTCTTTCTCGCCTAAGAGCAGCCAAGCTTAAGCATTCTCTTGATGTTTTAATAAATGAGATTGGTATTTCACCTAGAAGTATTATACAGTACCCTGAACTGTTATTTTATAGCAAAATCCGCCTTCTGTCAAGATGGGAGCTTCTACAGCAACAAAACTTGGAAGAAAGGAAGTTAATTCAAGCATTGATATTGCCAAACCGCAAGTTTCATGCACAGTTTATGTAACAGAATTGGCACGTCATAGGTCCTCATATCAATAGTTATGAATATTTTTCATTTGTTTCTGACAAGACTGCAATCTCAAAATAAAAACTCCCACAATTGATGTAAGGTTTATACTCGATGCACTTCTTTAATGTTTCTCTGTGTGTATTCTTCTAATTAAACATCTCCCTGTCTACTCCAACTACATTTTTATCCTTCCTATCTTCTGTCTAGTTTGTGTCTGGGCCAGGGTAGGGAGAAAAAAGTCACCAAGCCAGAGAGATTGGGTGTTCCCACGGCATGAGAAGCTGGGCCGATGGAAGATTCTAGTGCGCTCTTTTGTGTGTGTGTGTGGGGGGGGAAATGGGTTTTGTCGTCAAATTAATTTTCTCAAACATTGGAAACTATTCAGTAGCAAACTAAATCAAAAGATGGAAAATCGGGACATCTTAAGAAAAATTCCCACCCCTACCCTCTTGGAATAGGTTAAAGTGGATTACATATTAAATTTTTTATATAAAATAATTGATCAATGCTTGCACTTCTATAAAAGTAACAGCAAAAGAAATTGCGCGATTCCAAAACCACATACATTACACTACGAAAATGCCACTCCGACCATAGGAGGAACAGTTGCTACAGACCAATTGTTTATTATGTACCTCGGAGTCGGACTGGGTGAATCTGAAGATGTTGTCAATGAAGTTTTAGTGTTATCTTTGATAGTGGTAAAAATAAGCATATATGTATAGAGAGAGAGAGAAGAATGGTAACTGAAAATAGATTTAGTTTTTTAATCAATGCATCTCAGTTTTTTTCAAACGTGCATTGATCCATTGCTTTCCATAAACATGCAAAAAGACAACAAAATCTTACACAAATTTATTAGCTGGTCTCAAATATCTACACTTTTTCTTGTTTTTTTTCCAAAGAACGGTTCAATCAATGCATTCATTCAGAGGCAAAGTGATGACAAGCCTTTTGATGGCATTCACAGCTGACAGCACACAAAGTTTTCTATAAGTCAACAGTGTCCTATTTCTGTTCTGCAGCCAAGCGTTCAGCCTTGGCTACAACTTCCTCAATGCCACCAACCATATAAAATGCCACTTCTGGCAAATGGTCCAGCTCACCTGCAAGATATTATTCGATATTTTAAAAACCTCCATGCTAATAGAAAACTGTACAAGAAGGAAAAGCTTAAACATCCTATAGCGTACAAATCTGTAGGGAACGTTCATTTTCCCATAAGAAAATTATTAAAACATTAATTTTTTAAAAAATTATAGCTGCTAATATCTCAATAAAATTCTCTGGAAAAATGATGCACGAGCATTAGAAGTTTTTGCCAATAAAGAAACCCAAATCTTCAGGTCTCTAAGAAATGAAAATATATGGGTTGAGGAAGTCATCTTTGATTTTAAGATAACTGCTACATTCTCCAATGTTTCTCCCTTAGACAAATTTCCTAATTATTATTTATGCTAAACTGTTCACCTTAAGCTGCTGAAGTTTTGTTCTTTTAAAACATTAACAAATAAAGGAAACAGATTTTTAAGACTTGCCTGCAATAATCTTCTGGAATCCTCTGATAGTGTCTTTTAGAGCAACATACTTTCCCTCTGAACCAGTGAAAACTTCAGCAACCTGGAATGGCTGGGAAAGGAAACGTTGCATCTTACGGGCACGAGCAACAGTGAGTTTGTCCTCTTCAGACAACTCGTCCATACCCAGAATGGCAATGATGTCCTGCAGGGATTTGAAGTCCTGAATAACAAGAAGAGTACATTTTTTTTTTAATTTGCTGCTTTTAGTAAAAATAAAGGGCTACTAATACTCTTAAACTAGTTATAAGTGCACCTAACCTTCAAGAACTGAGTAAATAAATCTCTTCAAATATATTGATTGTGTGACAAATTCGTATATATTTTTGTGTATGTTTTTTTTTAACTGGGACACCTTATACAAAATCTGTTAAAGCACTTACCTGAAGGATCTTCTGCACTGCACGAGCTGTCTTGTAGTGTTCCTCGCCTACTATATTAGGATCTAATATACGGGAGCTTGAGTCCAGGGGATCCACAGCAGGATAGATGCCAAGCTCAGCAATACCACGTGACAGTACAGTGGTGGCGTCCAAGTGGGCGAAAGTTGTGGCTGGGGCAGGATCAGTCAAGTCATCAGCAGGCACATAGATAGCCTATTAAGGGAAAAAACAGATGTGGACACACTGCAGAGTTAGGAAAAGTTTCAAACCTTTAAAGTTGTGAACTAAGTATTTAAAAACAAAATTTTTCAAATCTTTACATTTTTTTTTTTTGCTAAAATCTTTCATGAACTTTAAAACATTCACACTCCTCCCTTTTAACATCTATTGAGATCATCTTTATATAGATTTTTTTGTTTTTATTATGAACACAGGATCAGGACCTAAATCCAAGAAAAAAACTTGGGTGATGCTTATCTTTAATTCATCAAGGTCACTTCCCTTTAAAACAAGATATCTTCATTAGTCATCACATTTTTGACTTTTTTCTTCCCTCTGGCCACAGACAGGACTATTTCTATATCATGCACTTCCTCAAACTGCACTTCAACATTAACTTAACAAACAAGTTACCTGCACAGATGTGATGGAACCCTTCTTTGTTGTGGTGATTCTTTCCTGCATGGTACCCATATCAGTGGCCAAAGTAGGTTGATAACCCACAGCAGAGGGGATACGTCCCAGCAAGGCAGACACCTAAATTATGATCGAAGAAAAATGAAGAGTAATCAGCAGTTATCCCAGAACTAGAACCTTTAGTTCTCCCTCTTTTACAGTTAAGGTTTAGTGAAGTGATTTCTTAACTTTTGTGAGCCCCCAACCTATAAAAAATAATTGACCAATGCTTGCGCCTATCTACAAAAGTAACAGCAAATGAAAATGTGTAATTCCAAAACCACATACATTACACTACTAAAATGCCACTTCGACCATTGGGGAGAAAAGTTGCTATGGACCATATTGTTTATTATGTACCTCGGAGCCGGCCTGGGTGAATCTGAAGATGTTGTCAATGAAAAGCAGCACATCCTGTCCTTCCTCATCACGGAAGTACTCTGCAACTGTCAGACCTGTCAATGCAACACGAGCACGAGCACCTGGGGGTTCGTTCATCTGTCCATAAACCAGTGACACCTGTTTTGAAAGGAGAACAAAAATTAAATATTTACCAGAAAATGCAAAAACCCCACAAGTTCTAGTTTATGGCTCCAATATTTTCAGATAGCAACCTTATACTCCAAAAACAATTCTTGCTTGTTTTAGGCGTTATTCAAATGAATTAAACATTACAGTTTTACCTTTGATGTGTCATCTGTGAGACTGATAACTTTGGAGACAATCATCTCATGATACAGATCATTGCCTTCACGTGTGCGCTCACCAACACCAGCAAATACAGAGTAACCACCATGAGCCTTAGCTACGTTGTTGATCAGTTCCATGATCAACACAGTCTTGCCTACTCCAGCACCTCCAAAAAGACCTAAGACATATATGGGCACAAAGTTAATTTTCAAATTAAAAGTCTTTCTAGCTGCTATAAAGACATAAGTACAACACCAAAAAAGCCCCCCTCTTACTTTAGATGTTTTCTTTAATTAAATGCTTTTCAGAAAACAACACGAGAGAACATTTTAGATAAAATATATCTTTGTCACTACAAAAAAGCAGTCACATAAACCCAGGAAAAGGTACTCACCAATTTTACCCCCCTTGGCATAGGGAGCCAAAAGATCCACAACCTTAATGCCTGTCTCAAGGATCTCCTGTTGCACACTCATTTCTACGAAGTCAGGTGCTTCCTGATGAATGGCTGAGTACCTTGCAACAGCAAATTGAAAAAAAAAATTACATTTGCTTCTTCACAATACCCGATAAGCAACAAAATATTAGGTGAAACACCAGTTTACTTTTATTGTTATTATCCTGAATTTTCCTCTGGGATAAATATAAAGTGTTATCTATCTTGGTTTGAGAACTGCAACCAGAATTTATAAAATACAAAATTGGGGGGCAATGTTTCTTTTGCATAAACTACACAAGTATTTTGAAATCGGATCAAAGAAATTTTGACTAAAAACAAATTGTGCTTAGTTATATATTTATAGTTACAAGGTTAAATAATTTCCTGAAATATGTCATTACTTGTCAGACCCAACTGGTCCTCGCTCGTCAATGGGTTCACCAATAACATTGATGATTCTGCCCAATGTTTTTGGTCCCACTGGAATTCTGATGGGAGTACCAGTATCCTTGCAGACCTGGCCTCGAATAAGACCTTCAGTACCATCCATGGCAATGGTGCGAACAGTGTTCTCCCCTAAAACACATAAGCTCTAGATATAAAAAAAAGTCTTTGAAAATGCCACCTTATTCTTTTACTATATAGATATATATTACATATGCAATACACTCTTGCAAGTTGAAAATACCAAAAATGTTATTAGTTACTTTAAAAACATGCAAAACTATAGTCAAACAAAATCATTAGTAGCCATGTGCAAGTTTTTTCACATATCTTATCACATTCTTTATAAACTTTCATATTGGCTCAAAAAATGTGTGACCATTTTAAAACTCTTACATTCAGACTGTTATACAAATACACCAACCCAAATGTTGTGCCACCTCCAAGATGAGCTTTGGGCTTCGATTTTCAACCTCAAGGGCATTGAGGATTGGTGGAAGATTATCATCAAACTGGACATCAACTACAGCACCAATGACAGCTACAATACGTCCAGCACCTAGGGCAGGGTTTGCTTTTGGTGCCTCTGCTGCATAATGACCTACACAGACAGAAGTTTCACACTCCTCTGAAAAATAATTCCTGAAGAAGACTTGTCTTGCTACCATGTAAACAGTAGTAATCAACAGACACAACAACCTGATGTCCTGAATGAGTAAACATTTATTGCTATAATACATAATGAACAACATATATGTCAAGCACAAAATTGTTTATGCACTGTACTATGCACCTGAAAATATTGAATGTTAAATCATGATGTAGTCATTATAGTTTTAAGCAGACATTTTTAACATGGTACCACCAAGATGCACTTTAACCATACAAGTTCGTTCTTTTAACCAAGTGCTGCACGGTCTTGAAAAAATGTTCAACTAGCTACTCTATCACTGTTAACTTTAATAGTGCTCTACTATCGATTAGATTAATACTAGCAGTTTGACAATACTGTAAATGACTTGTGCTGGATGCATTGTAGAAATCATTTGAAAATCTTACCAGGAACTTGGTTCGGTTCTTTTAAGTTTTTAGTGCAAACGACGTATCAAACAGATAAAATCTTACTTTGGTTTTGTGTCAGAATAACTTATATCAGTCTACGCCAAACTCCAGTCTGAACAAGGGCACTAGTAGAACTGTGTTGTGTGACCTCTAACTCACCTGATCATTTCACTGCATTATGCTTTAGCTAGCAAAAGCCCAACAATCGTTATAAAAACTTTACCAAGTATAATGCATAAGCCTGTAATGCAACAGTTAATGAAAGAGGGATATTCTATTATAACATAAATGCCAGGTCTAACTTCTACTTGGGTACTGTACTAACACCTAACAGGTAGTGACCGGCAGTGAAGGACATCTCCACGATATACTATCGACTTTACATGTAAAATTGATTGATAAACAGAATTACAACAAATTCTTACGATTGTTGAAATATGCTGGTAAAGCTCTTGCTGCTGTCTGTGTAGGTACTTGAGATGCGAGGGCACATTTTGATGCCCTCACAAATCCCGCACACGCTTGCCGTAATGAGTGCATGATGGCGACCCGAAGTAGGCTGCAATCACGTGACAATCCCAGCTTTCTGTGCCGCAACAATTACATTCAGATACTGTACTAACAAGAAAGCTTTATTCGAATTAAAACTTTAGCTTAGTAAAATTCTGAAGCTTGTAGTAATAGTTCAACAAATCTGTCTTAAGTATTTATTTCTTGTTTAAATAAAATTTTAGCCGAAGTTGGAGAAGGGGAGGGACTCGTAGGAAGGTTGAGGGCAAAAGAATTCAAGTGTTCTTAGCCTAGGACGAACCGAATCGCAACGCAGGGCATCCGATGGATTAGTAAATATTTTCTTGGGTTTATTTTATCAAAAACCAGCTCAAAGCATATTGTGAGTTGTATAATTTTGCTTTTGCAATGCCATTTTATTTCGTAATGTTTGGGTAATGCTTCATCCTTTACTTTTATTTCAAGTAAACTACCAGGCGGTAGTGAAGTTTCGCTTCGTGCGCATGCGCAGACTATACCCATACGTTTAGATACGCCCGGAGGTTTCGATTCACCATGAACGTAGATCCCCTATCTACGTCCATGGATTCACTACACAGCTACGGTATCATTTTCTCCAGTCCGGTGACAAAAAAAAAAAAAAACAACAACAAACAACAAAAACAAAACAAACAAACACACAAACAACTTCCCACTCATTGTCTAATAACAGTTTTCCAAAATCAAGAAGACAAAATGTAGGAATTGCCTTCATTATTAGTGCTATTATCATATATGAAGTGTATAAAGTTTCACGAGCGAGCACGGCGGTCTGTTTACACTATTAATTGTACATTTGATATATTAAAATAATTTTAAAAAGGATATAGAGATAAAGGGGAGGCGAGAGCATCACTAGCCCCATCTCAGTTTTAATAACCACTTTCTTGAAGCGTCATCCTAACCCTATTCATGTACCTCCTTGTACCGCTCAAGGAATAAGTAGTCTGACCTCGTCCGCTCGTTTGTCAGCATCTCAAAATAAACATTTATTTGTATCTTTATCATGAAAATTATTATTTTTATTTAAAACTATAATTGTGACTGCTTTTTTATTTTAATTTATAGAAAAAATAAAAACGATGAAAACTCGTGCATTGTCGTCTTAGCGCGAGTTGAACGAATATCGCCATTTTGATCCCTTGCACTCCCTTTCGCGTGGCGATTACGAGAGGGGAGCAAAGAAGAATTTTAAAGCTAGGGTCAGCGTTACATCCATGTAGCAAAGATGCCTACCTACTTCCAGCGACCAGAAAATGCCCTCAAACGGGCGAATGGTAAAGTTAATTTGTAGATTTTGTAATTTCAAACCTTAAGAAAATGCCACGCTTGCCATATGTGGTGATCGGCCATTTTTGGGTCTCACCTGCACAGGCCACATTTGTGAAATTTTCAGAGGCATTAGAGAATGATTTTGCATTAAAAATTCTTAATCACGTTAACTACTCTGGGAGAATTGATGTATTGTACTTAAAAAATAGATTATTAATCAGCTATTTCTCAATATGCCATTCCAAATATACGAAGGAGTCGATCACAGATTTTCAATGTCGCCATTAGTGCTCTTGCATTCTCTGAAATAACATAAACTGTTCTATTTATTGTGTATTGATTCTTATCAAATAGTACAATCATAAAACTAGATAAATTATAATAAGACGTCTTAAACTTGATGAGTAGTGACAAAAGCCAGTAAGAAATGGCACACTTAATTGAAATGTTGGAACGGCAGTGTTCATACACTTCGTGGAACGCTTTATCACAATAATTCAAGGGCTGTACATTATTCAGTTGTGGATAAATTATTTAAATTTTAACTACAGAAAATCTGTACTCGTTGGGCACGATAGGCCACGATCGTGGCTTTGCCGGGGAAGGCGATTTTCATTACTTTAAACATTTTCAAAAAATGTATAGGTTTCTTGGTCTAATGATTACATGTGAGCAGCAATAATAAAAAAACTTCACCCGCTGTCGTCTTCACATCTTCAGTTATTAGCCGGTCTTTGTATAATACTGTTATGCAGTGTGCTGTTCTGTATATTTGCATTCGAGTCCTGACCACGAGGTTTGAGTGATCAGTATCAATATTCCTTATGGGTTATTGTGCAAATATTTCTCAATATTTGAATTTGTAGTATTGGAATGGAGATGCTCACCTGACTAGCATATTCCTCAGGGCTTCTGCTAAGGCTAAATTCTTTGGGGTCCCAGGGACCTCTTCTTCAGATTTTCAAGGGGTCCCTGTTCTTCGCCAAGATTTGAAGGGGACCCCATCGACGAAAATTGAAGGGGTCCTCTGAACTTTTAATGCGTACTGTACGCAATTTTTTGCGTAAGCAGAAGCCCTGTTCCTGTTCACTGTTAAAGGAATTTGCATACTTGGTTTTATTTGATTATTTCTGCATTTTTCCTCTACAGAATTTATTGATGTTGGCAAGGAGCAGCGTGCATTGGATGCCCTGTATGATGTCATCAAAAGCAAAAAGCATCGTACTTGGCAGAAGATCCATGAACCCATCATGGAAAAGTACCTTCAGCTATGTGTTGACTTACGCAAGTCACACATTGCAAAAGAAGGGCTCTACCAGTATAAAAATATTTGTCAGCAGGTCTGCACCATTCCTTACAATGTGTTTTAAATTTAGTTAGCATAACATTTAGAGAGAATTGGCTGCAGCTCTGGTATAGAATAGAGCATAAAAGAAGAGAACATTTTCTCTTTTCCTAAAATTTGGGGCAGTCTGATAGCGCAACAGTTAGCACCTGTCACCAATATGGTGAAGGTTGACTGTCCCAGGTTTAGCTTTCGGGAACGCTGTTCACACTGTGTGCATGGCATCTATTTCATGAAAAAAGTATGTTTTTCAGATATGATGTACTGTTTTAGGGAGTTTTTGTATTGAGGTCATGCCTTGGGCAATCTTGGCAGCTTGTGTTTCCAGGAAGAACCATGCATCTAGCTAAAAAAAAGGCGTACATAAACTGGTATGCTCCACATGCATCACCACGTTATGATGGTGTTGCATACTATATCATACCTATATTTAATTTTGCATAGTTCCTTCAGATCATCTTCCTTTACAGCAAAATCTCTTCTTATGTTGCCATATTCCAAAAAAAAAAAAAATCCCCAAATGTATACAACAAACTAAACCGAAATAACTTGATCTTGCCTCCTCCCCTAAAAACACAGCAGCAATAATGCACACACACACACCGTCCCCCGGTAAATATTCTTGGGAACAGCATGGTTTTAGTTGAATTTTTAAGTATGCAGTTTTAGCCATGTGGAAAGCTTTATTGGAATGGTTAATGTTTCCATCTGTTGTGAAACTACTTTTTATTACCATGAATGATACATTGGTTGGTTTGATAAATCTGATCATTAGTTTGATAATTGTCATTTCAGTGGGTTTTTTTTTTTTTTTTTTTTTTTTTGCCAGTCTCATGCCTTTTTCATGGTGGTGGACTTCCTCTGGTTCTATTCTTTGGTGGTTACTTTCTAATCTTGTTAAATCCTGATTTAAATAATTTCAGATCATTTACCTTCAGTTTTTATTACAATGTCATTAAATTATGGTTGATACCTGTTATTTCCACTATTTTGCTTATGCTCATTTTTGTGCAATTAATGAAACTAGGTGAACATCAATTCTCTGGTGGATGTGGTCAGAAAGTATATTGCTTTGGCTGAAGAAAGAACTGAGGCAGCACGCCAGGAGTCACACCAGACTGTTCTTGATATTGATGACCTTGACCTCCCTGATTCTCCAGAAAGGTAACTAGTTAATGCATTGCTTACTGCTTATATAGATGTTTGATCTTTAATGAAAAATTATTGTAGACATAGCTTAAAGGACAACGATGACTATATGCAAAAACTCCAAGATAGCTGTTGCGTGGTTACAATTTTTTAAATAGTTGTACACATTTTTTGTGTTCACTTTAATAGCAATATCCTGTTGTTATCTGACAATTGAGTGTTGTTAGATATTGATCAACCCTTTATTTACAGCAGGAAGATTATAACGTCAAGCTCCACATGCATTGCCACAGTTGGTACTTGCACACTTAGTCTTGACAACACTTTGTATGCATGTACACTTTAATAGCGCGATCTGGCAATCAGTGTTTTGCTTAGATATTGATGAAACCCTGTGTTTACAGCAGACATTGTAATTTCAAGATCCACATGCATTGCCACAGAAAAATAGTGACTAATTCATATCATAAGCACGAGACTTTCAGAGTTTAATGTTTTTCAGTCTCCTGCTTAAAGCAGTGAGTGGAGAAGATACACAGGACCGTACAGATCGTGCCATCTTGACACCATGGGTCAAATTCCTGTGGGAGAGCTATCGCCAGTGTTTAGACCTGCTCAGAAACAACTCCAGGGTCGAACGTCTTTATCAGGACATCGCCCAGCAAGGTATTTCATTTCAGCAAAGTTGGCAGTACATAAATAGCAGTTAAACAGTTGTGGGTGAATAGATGACACTTTTGTCTGCACAAAATCTTAGTTATCTAAAGTTTCTTACTCTGTCAACCTTTAGAAATTTTGCACCGAAAATTTACTTGACAGTTTGCTTTGTGTGCTTGTTTCTCAAAAATGTTTCTAAAAAGACTTATCAATTACTGTTACTTTTTTGTGTGTATAGCATTTAAGTTCTGCTTGAAATATTCACGCAAGACGGAGTTCCGGAAATTATGCGACAATGTAAGTATAGTGTTAAAATATATATTTTGAATATAATAGATTCAAGCCAAGCCTGTTTCTGTTAAGGCGAGGAGCGGGTTGAGAAAATAGCTTTAGGGTGTCTGTCACATTTGACAAGTCTCAGGTTTACTTGATTTGACACTTTTTTTTTTATAATGTCTTCAGGATCAAGGAACTGTCTGCATTGTAAAGTTATCACAGGCATACTTAATCGCAGTGCATATAATACCAAAATATCTGTGGAGTAAATCTGCTGAGTAATGACAAAGTAGATACTTACATGAACATAGAACACATCTTTTATGTACTGTAGAACCACCCTCTCTAAAGATGGCAGATCCACCTAAAGATACCCGCTAGAGTGAGGCAGGACATGGTCTGGGTTAATTTTTACCCATTATTTGAATGATTAAGCCAGTAGCAATAGCCTGAGATTTTGGCTTCAAAAGTGTTTTGGAGGGAATTTATTTATAGAGTGAAGGGAAAAGCCTATATGAATGATATTCAGACAAGCCATTTTTGGTATGAGCACAAGCGTTAAAAAGAAATTCAGTAAGGTTTGGTGTATTCATATTTATGACTTTAACATCGGAACATGCATTGTTAAAGAATAATCTGAACCTTCTGTATTATACACCAAAGAATAAAGTTTATCTAATTTGACCATTTTACTTCCTAACTGCTAGTTTCTGGTCTCACTTCTCCCTTACAATTAGCCATATATGGTTTTAAATTGGTGTATATGTAACTTTAAAGAGATGCACATACTTGTTGACAGTTGCGCACTCACCTGGGTCATGTGCACAAGCATCAACATCAGCAAACAGCCATCAACCTTAACAACCCAGATTCACAAGCAATGCATCTGGAGACACGATTGGTGCAGTTAGACTCTGCTATTAATATGGAACTGTGGCAGGTAAATGGCATGTTTTTTAAACGTATACATGGTGGCAAAGAATAGATAACTTCTGTTCTTCAGCTCGAGTGAAAAGAAACAAAGTTGCAATCAAGCAGGAGCAATGATGAGAGATTATCTTATGCTTGAGAGGTACCAACTCGTTGAGACTCCTTCCTTGGACTGAGTTCCTGCTAGGTTATTTATGCAATGACCTAAATAGTGGAAAGCTTATTTCATGATCTTTCATTCATTATTTGGAAAATCTTTGCTGTTCATAGTGACCTTAAAGTTGGTAAATAGGATGCTGTCTCATCTGTATGTTTTGTTAAGATTTCTTTCAGGAGCAATGCCTTTTATAATTGTTCACCATTCTTTCTGTAGGAAGCATTTAAGGCAGTAGAGGACATCCATGGCTTAATAACGCTGTCAAAAAAACAGCCTAAACCATCACTTATGGCCAACTATTACCAGAAACTTGGCCTTGTCTTTGCAAAATCTGGTAATCATTTATTCCATGCTTCTACCTTGCACCGTCTCTTCAATTTGCTGCGTGAGCAACGCAAAAATTTGTCTCAAGATGAACTTCAAAGGTATTTGACACTTGTGGAATGCTTGAGAAAAAAGTTATTTACAGTCAAATCTCGCTACTATGCCACTCGGTATTGTACCACTTTTGCTCGGTCCCGACAAAATTCAATGCAAAATAAATTTACCATGCCACCACCTACTCTCGCTACTATGCTACTATTGTGTGATTGTTAAAAGGCACGAATTGTGAAATTCCGCACAGTGTTCCATTATTATACTGTATGGTAATGTGGGACATGGCCGTTAGATGGGATGGAACATAGCAAGCACAGGGAGGGTGGAGGCTGGCGATGGGGGTGGTCGCTGGCCGGGTGACAGGAAGAGCGGGAGGGGGTCGACTAGCGACAGGATGCAGGTGCACGGATGCAAGCGTGCGATTGACTAGACAACGAGATGTACGAGACCCGCCGAAAGAACATGCGCCAGCCGACGATTCTTGAGAGCTTTGGACTGACGGGTAACTTGAACAAATAAAGCCGTTTTTACGAACCCTCGTTATTATGCCACTCTCGCTACTATGCCACTTTTGCTCGGTCCCGGTAGGTGGCATAGTAGCGAGATTTGACTGTATATTAGTTTTTTAAAGCTCCTGGAAGTACAAAAGTCTACTGCATGTCTGGTGCTTAGAGCTAAGAAACATGACTTTCTGTACTGCCTATCTCCATCCCTTCTTGCTTTAAGTTCAAGCTGTTGTGTTTTAATGTCTTTGCAGGCTTCTTTAAATTTCTTTCTCATACATTCCAGCCAGATAACTTTGCTCTTCGTCTGCTAACACTATCACTAGGCCAACCACAAATCAGAAAAAAAAATCACAGAATTTTTAGTGTGCTGTAAAGCAGATGAACCATCTACTCGACATCAGATTCTTTAAACGCACACTGAAAACATCTGTTCCATGGGCATTATTCCTAAGAATAAATAATCAGTCCATCCTCTAACCCACACCTATATTTCGCATCTGTTGACTAGTTCGCCTGATCATCTTTCTGCAGATTATTATCACGAAAATTCTGACTGCTTGTTCTCGACTGTTTTGCATCTTTTCTGCTTCTTTTATTGCCTGCATAGTTATTTCATCTTTGTCTTTCATATGCTGTCCATGTCTTAAGCGCCATGAGCATACTCCTAGAGCTATATAAATCACGTATCATAAAATGCCTTTTAGTGTTACTGGGAAAATATTTGTTTAATTTTTCCAGAGTCAATGAGGGCAAAGAATAAAGCAGATAACTTAAAGAAAATACCATTCTGATGTGGGAAGGTATTACTTAAGAGTTAACTAACAGAATGTGTCGGTAAACCCAACTGCTGTTTTGTATGTTTTCATGCTCCCATTCTAAATAACAGATATGAAAAGTTTAAAGACCTACCTGACTAGTCCAAGTAGATTCTGGTACAGAAAATATAAGTATATTCTGTAAATTTTAGCACCTGAAATAAAGTGTTGAATTTATCATTTAATTTCAAAGTTGGCGATTTACTTCTAGAGTCAGCAAGTCGGCAAGTGGAGATTTGAACAGACAAGAATTTTTTTTTTTTTTCTTACTTTCTCAAGGTTCATGTTTCTCATTGCAATTTCATGCAGGATTCAATAAGTGATATGAGAGGATTCTTTAGCATATGTGTCAATTATCAGGTAGGTCTTTAACCTGTTTCTTACCCCGCCCCAGCCCCTATGGCATTTATAGTACACTTGTAGTATTGTCATCATAACTCATGATCTTTTGGACATATTTTATTAATTTCTTTTGATAATTGAAGACATTTAAATCTTTAAAACTGGCTTACCATTTGAATATTTGTTTAATTGCAGGTTTCCTCCCTTTTTATTTGACATTGTTAACGTTTGGCATAAAATTATGTTTATGGGTAATGCTTTTATAAATGCCTTCCAGTGTTGCTGGGAACTAGATGCACTTTTTTCTCAGGGTCAATGAAGGCACAGAGTAATTTAGCTGATTTCCAAGAAGTACTGCTTCTCTTAAGCTGTACAAGAAAGTATCAGCATACATCAGTTTTTTGTGATTCTTTTATGGAGCTTGAATTTATTAAAATTATGTTAGGCGGCACCTTAATAGTACTTGTATGCTTACCTGTCAACCAACTGTATAGTTTAACCAGCATTGTGATTTTATTTTTCAAATCTTTGGATTACAAAATTAATTTTTTTCATGTTTTTAAAATAATTAGCATTGTACGCGTGAATTATCTTTTAAATAGCATTCAGAATATTCTGTTGAACTGGACTATTCCTAGGAACGACTGCCATGTCAAACACCAATATCCTGCATTTACATAAATGCTTTTGTTGCAGCCGTTTCCAGTCTTTATCAATCACAAGTGTATTTTGACATCTCAAGGCATTGAGCTTTGTGGAATTATTTTGTGATGCAGAATGGCAGATCGTCTCTTGTGTGCTACCCTAGCTATCCCCATCCCTGCCTCTCGCAATGCTGTTGACAACCTGCTGGTGATGGATGAAAGTGGCATCGAGAAACAGCGTCGTTTGGCTACCTTGCTGATGCTGCCTTGTCCACCCACTCGACAAAGCCTTGTAAAAGATTTGGTGAGTGTTTCACAAGTTATTGGCAACAGAGATGTTTTTGAGAAAAGTTCTTTATTTCTGTTTTTATTTAAAATGCAACTAACAAGATTTGTCAAAGCCAAATTTTTTTTTAACAGGTAAAGTATGGATCATTGCAATATGTAACCTCTGAACTACAGAACCTGTATCACTACCTAGAGGTTGAGTTCCATCCTCTGCAGCTTTATCCAAAGGTGCAGCCTCTAGTGCAGTTCATTGCAGGAAATGAAGATCTTGCTATGTATGTTCCTCTATTGGAAGACATCATCATCACAAGGGTTCTTAAGCAAGTAAGTAGCCAAGCATTATCAATTTGAATCTATCCAAAGTTAAAGAACTTCCTGCGGGCTGGGGGACATTTTTCCAGGAGACAAATTTCATCCACAAACTGTCTCTCAATTAAAAAAAGCATATTTTTGAAGAAGAATTTTTTTTGGTGGTATTTATGTCATGCCTTGGGCAATCTTGGCAGCTTGTGTTTCCAGGAAGAACCTTGCATCATGTGCTAAAAGGCATATATAAAAGGGTATGCTCCACATGTAACACCACATTATGATGGTGTTGCACACTAATTCATACCTATATTTTTGCATAGACAAATCCTAGCAATGTGGATCTGTGATTATAGTTTTGCTTTTTTATGTGAAAGTTTAAATGCCAGGTGAGAAACATCATGCCTAATCAGTTTTTGTTTCTTTAGGTCTCACAGGTCTATCAGACAATTGAGTTCAAGAGATTTGCTTCGCTGGTACCATTTGCTGATAAATTCAAGCTGGAAAGACTTATTGTCAGTGCTTCAAAAAATTTGGAGCTACAGGTAACTCCTTTTCAGTAAACTTGCCCAATATCCAAGGCACACTCTACCCTCACTTATTGAGCGGTCCGGTGGCGCAACACCTGTCACCAATACAGTGAAGGTTGGCTGCCCTGAGTTCATTTCTCGTCTCAGGACCGCTGTTCTTTCTCTGCACATGGCATCTGTTTACAGGGCTGGCTGGCTGCCTTGCCGTAATGTAGCCTCAGTTGCTGGCACAGCGTAAAACACCAATTCCCCACCACCCACCCCCACACACACACACAAACACCCTCAGTACTTCACACATTAAGCTCTTACACAATATGTCATTCCAGTTCCTGGGTTTTGGGTATCAGGACAATAAGTCTATTGATAGTTAACAGCTAATTTAACATCTCAACCAAAAATCCCTGTCTTAAATGCAAACTTCTCCCTGCTTCACCTAAAACAAATACTAAGTACACAAAGTTCTTCAAGAAGAACATTTAAGTACAAGGTAGTAATTATTCAGAGAAAAATGCAGCCAGAAAAGCTATATATATCACCATACTAATTCCAATACCTTTAACACGCAAGGGATTTCAGGCACTGTGGAAGGGTGTGCAAAGATTTTTTTTTTTTTTGCTACTTGGGTGAAGAAAGAACAAACACCTGCCCACTGATGTGTCAGTAACATAGTCATATAATGTTGCTGGTAGACTGCTGCTGGCCTTCTTTTTTTAAGTTACTAGTAAAATTATTTTTCTTCCATTTCCAGCTCTTCCTGACCAGTACTAGTGTGCAGTCGGTGTCCTACTTCTTGCCCCTCCCCCACCTCATGTACGGGTCTCTTAATTAAGGTTGCCTTTGTTTAGCTGGTCATGTAGAATTCATCATTGTTTATTGTCATTCAGCAGTGTTGTATTAAAATTTCTTTGCATTTGCATATTTCAGGCACGTGTTGACCACCGCAGCAAATCTCTCAGTTTTGGCACAGACCTGGGCTTGTCACAGAAAGAAGAGGTTGCTGAAGGTCCTACTATTCAGAGTATGCCCAGTGAGCTGATCCGAAACCAACTTACTGCTATGGCTCAAGCTCTCAATCATGCTGTTGAAGTTGTTGGACCAAAGAATGTGGTGTGTATATGTCTAGCAGCCTTTTCTAGAGTTAGATTTATTTTGCTTTCGTCCTTCCCCTACCTGGAAATAAAATGGCTGCTATTGTATATCTATGTTTCACTGAGATACTTTCATGATCATGGTGTCACTGAGATACTAGTAGGTCTGACAGCTCTTTTAGTTTTGAGTTATGTATCCTTCAAACCCCAAACCTCCTCCCCACTACCCCCCAAAAAATGTTCCCCACGTTAATTTAAGATATTGCTACTTGTCAGCTTACTTTTGCAAATGTGCATAAAATAAAACTTTCCTAATTGTGACCTCTTTCCCTCTTAGTTCTGGCCTCAAAAACTGTGAAGATATTTTACTATCTCTGTTTTGTCATTTCTGCTACCACAGCCTTCCCAATTCTAACTTATGACTGACAGTTATAACATTATGAGTCAGTATAACCAGAACATGGTGAGTTATAAAATATTCTTGCCAATAGAGCTTGATCAACTAGAAGCAAAGGGACGATAAGGAAAAGTATCATATGGTTTTTAAGAGCTTTATATCAGCATTTAAATAGATTGATTTCATAAGTGCTTGCAGTCATGGTTCCTAGAATGAAAGTAGAGGGTTGGTCTCCATATTATGACGTTTGGTAGATTTTAGCATGTATAGGGATATTTTACAGTATATCAACTTTAATCATGCAGGAAGGTTGCAAGGCAAAAATGTGAAAGTATTTTTTTAAACCTGTTTAAATGCACTGGCAGTTTTTGTAATGCTGCACCCTGAGGCGTTGCTTTAGCTTTAGTTGGTACTGCTAAAGCGTCATTGGGTGCAAACAGGAAACTGAATGAATGTCTACCTAATCCAGCCTGATATGCTGTACTAGATGTATGATCATGCAACATCAATTAAATATGTAGTTTTGCAGTGACTTTATCATAAAATGGAACTAAAATGTGCATGTTTGTAAGTGTCATAAAGTAAAATGTTACAAAACATTTTCAATTAACTGACTTAAGAAAAAAAAAGATTTTTTTCTTCAAATGCGTAACTAAAGCAAATAGTATTTTCAAGGGAAAAAATTAATGGTTTAGGGAAAATTTGCCATCATTAAAGGCCTTTAGACTTCTGCCTACTTATCTCCTCCTTCTCCCTCAATCCTTGCACCAAACCAATACACCATGGGGGCGGGGGCAAAGTTTTCTTTTCATGGGCCAGCCTCAAGATTCTAAGCTATGGGCATGCGGGTAAAAACCCGAGCCACAACAAACCTAATGATACTGTAATGGACAACAAATGAATATGTAATGATGTGTAAAGTGAAGCTGAATTCACTCATAATAAAACTTCAAAACCAGTCTTTCCTTTGAAGCCAGCTGCCCCTAATGCTCTCTAATGACATACATGTCACCTGTGCTATTTTTGTACTGTATGTTACAATGTTACAGACTGCCGATGACGGCGCTGTTGTACAGTATGGTGTAAATTTTGATCAAATTAACCTTGGCTGAATTTTAAAAGAAAGACAAACGAAGTGCACATCACATTTTGGCAGATTGGCCAGTCTAAAGACGTCCATGGGCCGTACTTTACACACTGACCTGCACAACTGTAGTGGCAGTAAATTGCTGCTTGCAGTGCAACCTACATATAGCAAAATAGCTTGAGTAATAGCGCTGGGAGCAAATGGGCATAATGTGGTCACAAAGTGCAAAGTTCATCTGTTAAATATTTGTGTGCACAAGCACAGGAACAGATAATATCCAGTATTTAAACTAGTGCACCCTGAGGCGTTGCTCCAGCTTTTGTTGATACTGCTAGAGCGTCATTGGGTGCAAACAAAAAATTGAATGGAGTCTACCTAATGCAGCCTGATGTTGTGCTGTGCTAGATGTTAAACCATGCTATATCCACACACCCTTCTCCTCTCTGATTTATTTTGTGTCTTTCTGGGACTGGCATGTGATAAAAGACTTAAATTTTCAGGAGGAGGAAGAGGAGCTACGTGCCAACCTTCTAAACAGCTACCGTCTGACTGCCAGGAAAGAGCACCAGCGTATCTTGCAGAGACGCCAGATTATTGAAGACCGCAAAGAGCAGTTGGAAAACCTGAATGATCAGCGAGTAGGTTACTGCATTTATTAGTGTGTTTTTGGCTTTTAGAGGGAGTAAGACAATTTTAAAAATTGAGGAAAAGGTATGTTTGCACCAAAAATATTTAATTGTTTTATCAGCATAAACGCAGGCAGTTAAAAAAGCAAATGTCTATAAACACAACTGTGATAATGACTTTCCTAATAATTTGACAGGAGCGAGAAGAACAGGAACAGGTGGAAGAAGCCCGACGGCGTGCATACGAAGCAGAAATGGCACGACTAGAGAGAGAAGCAGAAGAGCGCATGAAGCAACGGCAGCAGCAGGAGCACCAGGAAATCAAGCGCAAACATGTGCGAGAGCGCCTTGAGGAACTTCGCAAAACCCCACAGGGATCCAAAATCTTTCAGAATATTGATGAAGAGGTCTGTTTTATTTATTAAAAATGTTTTTTGCTAACAGCTGTGTGAAGATGATCTGCACCATAAACAGTTGCAAATGTTGAGTAGTAGTTGTAAATTAGTTTTTAAACTAGCATGGTCCTTTTGTCATGGTTGGTTCAGTGAAATTAAAGTGTGCTTGAAAAAATTGTATGTTCTGTTTAAAGAATATAATATATAATAAAATTAACAGCTGGATACAAGTGACAAGGTTAGATATAAATATTCAATATCGATTCATCTTTGAGTTTGTTAAACAAGACTTGTGTGACTGTAGGAGATGGCTGACCTGGACGTTGATGAGATCATGCAAAAGCAAGTAGAGCAGCTTGAAAAGGAGAAGCGAGAGCTTTTGGAGCGACTCAAGGGACAAGAGAAAAAGGTAACCACTGTTTATTATGCTGGGACCCTCAAGTCTTCCAAGTTCTTTCCAATAACTTTTAAGAAACTAATCCTGTTATATGTCTGTCCATAGAATCTACCATTTAACTTGCAAAGATTTTCTCAACATTGCTTGCCTTTGCTTTGTGCAGGTTGATTATCTTGCCCGTGCTAAGCGTATTGAAGAAATACCACTGTTGCTGAAACAGTATGAAGAAGACAAAAAGGTTGGCAGGGAGTTTTGGGAACAGCAAGAGCAGGAGCGAGTAAGTAATCATTATTCAACATTTGTGTTGGTGTAAAGTAACGTTTCCTTTAAGGTACTTTCAAGTTTTTGCCCTTTTGCCTTCATACCACTTTATGCACCTTTGGGGTAAAAAAAAATGGCAGACAAATAATTCATAAAACAAATAAGTCATGCGTTTCTCCTGGCATTGGCTTGTTGTGCAATTCTGGCGGTTAAATGACTTGCATTTTCAGTAAATGTGTCATTTGGTCCTCATCAAAATACTTTAACAGTAAGAATGTTGACTTTTAATCAAATGTATTTCAGTAATTTAGTTTGCAAACTAAAGGCAAGCTTCAGTGGTCATAAGACTAAGTGGGTAAATAAGTTTGATAAAGATAATTAAGCTGTTGTGGGGATTCAACCAGACTATTTCCTAGTAAATGTAAAATTAGCTTGTAAGCTTTTCATCGTGTTAATGGAGAATTAATGAGGGATGTATTCTGGACATTTCAGATAGAAAACTTGAAAAAAGAGCGTGTTTATGGTCTAGAAACAAAAGCTCGCCTGTCCAGAATTTTTGAAGACAGTGAGATTTTCTTGAATACTCTCAAAAAGGCACGGAAGTCTGATTATGAGGTAAGCAGCATATATAATGTAGTAGTGTGTATTTCTTGTGTGTTAACTACCTGTCGCCCTCTCCATCTTAAATATGAAAAGAAGCACAGGAGCTATCAAAAGCATTATCTCATCTGTGTATAAAATTGTTCTTAAGTTTGGTGTGTTGAAGTGTCAGCATAGTAGATTTATTCATAATGGCATTTTGCTTTGAAACTATAACTGTTAATGATGAATCTCTGCAAAAGTGTGGGATGATGGATCACAAATTATTACATATTTTTCTGACAAAGGACAAATTAAAAGAATTTGAGAAAAATCTGGCTGTTGAGCGCAAAACACGGCTGCTTGAACGCAAACAAAAGCGAAAAGAAGAACGACGGCAAAAGTGGATTCTGGAGAAGGAAGAGGAAGCCCAGCGCATCAAGGATGAAAAACTTAAGCTCGGTAAGTTAAAACTTCGGTTAAAAGCTGAAGAGATGACTAAAGCCTGGTAAATTTACTATTTGTGTACACAGTATGATTTGTGCACTAACCAGGTTCGTAAAAATCCCTGATTGGACTGAGATAAACCTGACAGGAACAATGATGATAATTTAATCATCTTTAGGGAATACTTTCCCGGTGAAACTCCTTCCTTGGACTGAGTTCCTGAGATAAGCAAAATGCATTTGTGCAGCCTTTTAGCCTTTCTAAACTAGAAAAGTTGGTGCATTAACCATCATATACCTGTGGAGAAGGATCCCAAACGCCTTTTTTCAAAAGATCTTTTGTAGGTCATGAAACTATTTTGCAAAATTATAGACAAAAAACAAATTTCTTATTAAATCAAACAATGTAACACTCAAAACTTTTTGTTGTCCAGCTAGATGTCTTTAGCATTGTCTTAAAGACGAAAGATGAATTTAATTAGACTGTCAGCTTAAAGGCTGAACTTTGATGATCCGACAAGAAAGAATTGATACGATTGAGCAGAAGGAAATGAAGGTACCCGTTGAAAAGCTTTGTAAGTTAAAAACTGAAGAGATTACTTAAGCCTGGTAAATTTACTATTTGTGTACACAGTATGATTTGTGCACTGACCAGGTTCGTAAAAATCCCTGATTAGACTGAGATAAACCTGACAGGAACAATGATGATAATTTAATCATCTTTAGGGAATACTTTCCCGGTGAAACTCCTTCCTTGGACTGAGTTCCTGAGATAAGCAAAACGCATTTGTGCAGCCTTTCAGCTTTTCTAAACTAGAAAAGTTGGTGCATTAACAATTATAAATCTTATAAAGATGAATTTAAATTAAACTAGCTGTCAAGATCCGACAAGAAAGAATTAATGTTTGAGCAGAAGGAGATAATGGTAACCATTGTCCAGATAAAAGCAATTAGCTCGACCATTAAATGGACCATTAGGGTAGCCTGCACCATGTAAGCTTTTTGTCTCTCTCCCTTGGATCAAAGCATTGTTTCATTCCACATGCTAATAATTAGCTTCATTTTGCTATCATTAGCTTATCACACAACATTGTAGTTTTTAATTCGAGAACATGAATTTTCCATTGTCATTTAGAGATGCAGCCATGTCTGTTCTCATACTGGTATGCTTCTTTTATGACTTTAAAAGTATTATGGGTTTGCACATTACAAATTGAATTGTTAGGCCCTTAAAGGAACTATACCTTTCCGTTAGTTTTTTTTTTCTAAATTAGGGGATAATAGCAAACAGCAGCAGCAATCAGGAACAATGAACAGACTTGAATTTCACATTTATTGAGAGATTCCTTTCTTGGACAGAATTCCTGCATAACATGATGTTTCAACGGGTATTCGATAATCCATTATTTGATTGTCGTCAATTTAGAAGAAAATTGTACTGTTTATTCCATACAGTTGCAAGTGTTC
The DNA here is from genome assembly GCF_003073045.1 of Pomacea canaliculata. NCBI lineage: Eukaryota > Metazoa > Mollusca > Gastropoda > Architaenioglossa > Ampullariidae > Pomacea > Pomacea canaliculata. The sequence continues at coordinate 4,902,253 of NC_037594.1, read as the reverse complement.
TTTTAATAATTTAGAACGAGAAGAACAAGAGCGACGCCAAAGAGAGGAGAGGGAGAAAGAAGAGCGCGAATATGCGGAAAAGATTGCAAAACTAGACCAGCAGGCTGAACGTCAGAGGCAGCGTGAGAAAGAGATTGAAGAGCGACAACGTCAGCGAGAAATTGAAAATCGTCGTCCAGATGAGGAAAAAGTTGAAGAACCTGAGAAACCTAGGTAAGTGAGCTGTCATGAAAGCTGTCTGCTAGTTAGCAGGTTTCCACCAAAACTCCCCCACCGCCGATCTTTTCAAAATAGCAGCAAAATCTGCACCCCAAAATCAGTTGTTTTTTTCTGAAGCACTGTTTCACATGTTAATTAACTAAATTTTTTTGTACCCTGTAACTTGTTTGTTGCAGTGAGAAGCGTGTACCACACAGTGATCGTGACCTTGATTGGAGACGTGGTGGTGGTGGTAGTAGTGGTGGTGGTGGTGAGGATGGAGCAAAAGGGGAGGGTGAAAATCGTCCATGGCGACCGCCATCAAAACTTGGGTGGCGTGAAAGGGAACGGGAGAAAGAAAAAAGCATGAGGTAAAAACTAGTGAGTTATGCATATAGACACAGGTCTGAAAAGTGTTACTAGGGTGTTTTTTTTTTTTTTAAATTTTAAGCACATCCAGTTTGCATAGCTTTTTTCTCTGCATTTCAGTGCATTTATGTTTTTGAATTCAGAAAATTGTACTTGTTTGTAGAATTATCTTTTAACTATTATGAAGATTTAAGTTTTTTCAACAAGAGTTTGTGTACCTTTGCTGAAGATTTTGTCTTGCTTATATCTTTGTGCCGCAGGGAAGACGGAGAAGGTCATGATGTGGTAGATCGCCGAGATGCTCCTCCACCAAGAGATTTTGGAAGGAGAGAGGAACCTGACAGAGATTTCCGAGATAAAGCTCGTGATTTCCGTGATCGCCCAAGAGATGATAGAGACTTCCGTGATAAGGCTCCACCTAGGGATGACCGTGGACCTCGTGGATTTGCTGACCGTGAGGATAGAGGTGAATAATGGTTCGAAAATTTAATAGCTATATTGGCATATGATATTTAATTTATATTTAAATTGAGTACCTTGTGATCAAGTCCTACAGCTAAAAATTATTTTTGATCTTTAGGTTCACGTGGATTTGGAGAGGGTGATGAAAGAGGACCACGGAGATTTGATCGCTTAGGCCCACCAAGGGAGGATCGTGACATCCGTGGACCTCGTGAAGAAAGAGATCGTGACTTTGAACGAGGCCCTGCTAGAGATGATCGTGATTTCCGGGGCCCACCACGAGATAGAGATGATCGAGACTGGCGTAGTGGGCCTAGAGACGGACCCCCTGGTGGAAGTTGGCGAGACAGACCTGCTAGGGAAGATAAAGGAGATAGTTGGCGAGACCGAGGCCCTCCAAGAGAGGAGAGGGGCCCCACGCGTGATGACCGAAGAAGCGATGATAGACGGGAGGACAGGAGAGGTGGGGAGAGGGGCTCTGACAGCTGGCGTGACAGGGCACCCCCATCTCGTGGAGAGGAGAGATCTTGGCGGGATGGACCAAGAACTGATGGACTTAGGGGAACTCCCAGAGAAGATGGGCCCAGGGGAGGTCCAAGAGATGAGGCTCTCCGAGGAGGTTTGAGGGACGAGGAACCACGAAGGGGACCTAGAGATGATGGACCAAGAGGAGGACCAAAAGAGGATGGACCTAGAGGTTTGAGAGATGATGGACCAAGGGGAGCACCCAGGGATGAAGGGCTAAGAGATGGCATGAGGGAGGAAAAGGGTTCACGTGCAATACCAAGGGAAGACAGACCAAGAGGGTCTCCACGTGATGCTGGACCTCGGGCACCACCGAAAGAGAGAAAATGTAAGTTTTTACTTCATTCTTTTACATTACTTGCTTTAGATGTTTCTAATTAAGTTGGTGCCACGTCAGTGAGAAGTTTCTGTGAGTTGAGATGTACTCTGTTTTGCTTAGACAATATTTTTTACTTGCACAAAATTTGCTCATTAAAAATAAGCTATCATGATAAGAAGGGGGTTACATTTTTTTTAAAGCACAGATTGTATGCTAGAGTATAAGATCTTGAACCTGGTATTCTTTCCTTTAGATAACTTTGAAATTTGTTTGGCTTTTGATATTTATGGGGTCTGCTAATGCTAAAAACCAGTGATTGTGGATTCTTTGAGATCAAGAAAAAGAGCAGTGCTGAAACAGATGATTGTTTAAATCATCATTCGCTCTGATAAAATGGAGCCAGTGAGCTGGGGAAGAAGGGTTTTGTGGGTTTAAATGTGCCAGTTAGCTAGCCATAAAAATCCATGCTGCTCATAATACAACTGTCACTGTTTGCTTTTGTGTCTTTTAGCCAAGCAAGAAAACACAGAAGATGATGGCTGGACTACAGTGCGCTACTGAAGACCTTTTGGTTGCTAGCATTTCTTTTAAGTACATTTTAAGGTGGTGGCAGAAGCAATAGGTATAAATTATAATTTATTCCATGTACCTATTTTCCATTGGTGGTAAGGAGTTTTCCAACTTGCATTTGACACAGCTTTGCACCCCAGTGACTTTAATAGAAACCTGATGGTGTCTATGATCTTTATGCATGATCATTCTTGTGAAAAGAAATCAGTAGAATAAGCTAGGTGACTTGATGTATGTTTTTATTGTGTTGTCTTTGGTGTGGCACTAGCCAGGGTCTAGTTTTGCACGCATTATCATTTGTGTTAACTAGATGTTTGGCTTTGGGGGGCTTTGTCTCTCATTTGTTTGAAATAAAAGCATATGTGGAATGTTACCTTGCAGACTGAAAGATTGAGTTTCCTTGATCTCTTGCTTACACTTCAGCTTTATGAATGAATGACTGGGCAAATATTAGAATGTGTTGTGCTCGTAGTCAACCAGTCTAGTTTGGTGTGTTAATCTTTGAAGGAGTCTTCATCAACCTTCTGTGGTTTCCATGTCAAAGGTGGTCTTAGCTTGCTCTGTATAAAATCCTGTAAAGGTTTTATGTGCCAGTGGTACACAAATGCATGCTTTAGAGTATTGTGGTGGCACAAGTTTAAAATGTGAAGGAAATTAATATCATAAACTGCTAATAGCACTGCTTCACAATACAGCTTAAAGCACAAGTGCAGGTTCTAATTCATAATGAGTGCCATTTCGTTTTTTTAAATCCTGTTTGTATAAACAATTCCTTGCAAATGTAGGTATTTTATGGCCACATTATTGGAATCCGAATGACTTGTAATTAACATTGATGTTAATATAATAAAAACTATGCTGACTTATGCCATGTTATGTAATAATTTGGAGGCAGGAATGTCATTGTGAATGTTCTATTGATAAATCAGGACCTACACAGCACATTTGACATATCTATAAAAATTTTATTCATTTACATCCAAACCTCATAAATAACATGGCAGCATCCCAGAAAAATACTTTAAAAAATTTACAGCATATGGTAACTCATGTACACCACGCATAATGGATGGGCAGATATTTGAAAACAATGTTTATTACACGTGAATAGTTACTTTAATGACCGGTAACAGCAACTAGCCTTTCTGTGAACAGCTTGGCTGCAATTTTCTGGTATATAGGCTGATACCTAATAATTGGTTCTTCCAGTAGTATCTCAATATGAGGTAGATTTCCTTTTTGTCACTCTAGCCTCTGCTGCTGACAAATTTAGTAAAAGCTGCATTGACAATAGCATTTACTGTTGCTAGTCTTAGGAATTTAAGTCGGTTGTGCAGCTTCCATCATTGGGTCATCTTTAACATGTTTTAAGCAGTCACCTGTAAGTGCTGTGCCACAAAAAAAAAGTAAACAAGTGATGTAGCTCTTAAGGTGCTACTCTTGTTAAAAGCAAAGCTGATTAATATTCTTGTACGCAGATCTCTTGATGTGTATGAAAAATTACTTTGTGGCCAAATACTTGTGCTGTTGGCATTGCAGAAATTTCAACACCTTACGCAGTATACCAAGAAACGTGAACGTCTAAAATAAAAATAGCAAAAACTTGTACTGTTAAAAATATTCTGTTTACCGGAAGAACTAAGTGGTCATACATTCTGCTGTAATTACATCATCAGTCTGAAAAAATTTAAGGCAGGGAATAAATTTACCTTTTAATAGGCTGTATGCATTGTGCCAGTATGATGTAACCATTACAATATATATTTAAAAAATGCCAAAATTAACATCTACAAAAGATGGCAGCATGTTTTTCTTGCATGACAGTCTCACCAAAATCTCTACCTGTAAAAATATTAGCTTGTGCATATAAAATGCACCTCTTTATCAAGAGCTATGCAGCATTGTCCTGTCTCTTACCACAGACATTTGACTGCTCAGCGAGCATGGAAGAAACCATGCCCAGCCAGTGGAACACCAAAGAGCAGCCAAAAATGGGCTTTACTGAAACTTTTATTTAACAATTCCGATATAGTTTTGAGAACTATCATGCTAATGGGTGCTGCATCGATTGTATTAACATATCTTTTGGAGACTAAAAATTTCTTAAATCATGTACCAAAATCAAATACTTTTAATAGACCAACCTGTCAAAGTAGTTAAAGTAACAGAATCCACAACATTATAACAATGTAGCACACAACAGCAAGACATGTCAGTTAACAACAGTTATAAAACATCCTCTTATTTTCACGTGCTTCAAGCACAAAGTATGCTAAAATTTTCATTTAAAAAGTCATCAAATATACAATGAGTCAAAACTCCGGGTCAGATGGGATAAATCCCTGATTCTCTACGAGAAACGTGCCTTTTTTTTCTCATCATATTAACGATAACATAATCTAATCTTGACTGATGGCAGGCTGATTGCATGATGCCAATCATAGTGGTACCAGGAATGTTTTTGCAGCAACAATGGTTTCTGCCAAACTGTGCACTGAGCGCTATATAATGTGGTACCAGGGCTCATATTTATGGACATAAGCAGTCTAGTCAGAACCAAATGGTTATCTTGACGGGAAAACTAGCAGATAAGAAGCCACTGAGGAGGTGAAGTTATTGAACCCATTGGCATATAGTGTTTTCTGGTGTTGAGGGGTCAAACAACCAAAAGTGAAACATTTAAAAATTAAGCCATGGAGAGTGAAATGTTTTCATGCAATGCTACTCTTACATTATAAATGAAATGAAAATGTTACAGAACAGTTCTATATCTGTTTTGTTAGGTTTTGCAAAATTCAGTGTTTGCCTCAGTTGAATTAAACGACACTCACCACCATATTTACTGTATGTGAGGGAAAGGGTGGATAAAGATGCTTCATGAATATTACTCACATCATTAAAACAAGCACCTCTCCATTATCAGTAGGAAGGAACAAAATGTCCAGAAATGCAAATAATGGCCATCTCCTGTGTTGGTTTTCCCCCTCTGCCTTTTCTGTTCACAGTCTTGAAGGATGTGTTATCTTTCCTGCTGGTAAAGCAGCATCAGTTGATAGTGCATGCCAATAAGCCGATGTGATAAATAATTTAGACAGCTCTCTCTGCCCCCTTTTTTTTTAAATAAGTGAGCAATGACTTCCACAATGTATACTTTCACTTTTAACTGATACAATGTGAAAACTGAAACTTTTGGTACTTTTACCAGACCTGGTTGACCAAAGGTATTCTCAACCAGAAAAATTTCTGAACAATGTTTTAAGGTTGTGACATTGCACAGGACAGCTGCACATCATGCATTATTTCCTTTCCTATTAAAGTCCCAAGGCTAAATCTAAATGACTCAATGGCCAAAGAGATACAAATACCAAAGCCACATTTTGTGACTCACTAAAGCATACTTCAAGATTGTTGAAAATACACCAAATTCTTATGGCTTACCATGTCTGCTTTCAGTTACAGGCAAATCCAATTAGTGCATCTTGACTACGCCTAGAGCTAGCTAGGACCATTACACTTGGATGAAGCTATCTTGGATACCCAAAAGATCCTGAGAACTTCTCTGCATTTAAAAAAAATTAAACTGCAAGGAATATTGAAATGCACATACCTTGAGCTCTAAGTTCTTGCATTCTGAGGACAGCAACATGCAGTAGCTAATGCCCCTATTGTTATAATTTACTATGCATCACTGAAGGTCATTTTTACAAGACTTTGTAACAGATGTGATATATCCATATGCCACCACCATTTCTTTTACATACAAAAAGCTTTATAGCACTTGCACAAGGTCGTTTTGTCTGCTCACTGCCTGCATGCACCCCCACGACTAGTTTAAAAAAAAATATTGGCACTACAATAAGGAAATTCTTCTCGATTCCCACAACTTTCATTTTTTTAAAAAAAGCTTTTTTTCAGAACACCTTGGGCTATGCTTTCGATGACTATTAAAAAAAAGCTTGCCTTTATTATCACGCTAAGTGAATTTGCATCTATGCTGCCTTATTGTTTTGTAATTGCTCATTAAAATGATCAACCAAAATGGTAGTTGTTACAAATAAGTCCTGATAACAAGCAGTGATATGATGCATGATTTAATAATGATCAACATCACACTAACACACCAATTTCAACCAGCAACTTTCCTCATATCCACCCTGTCTTCCACTAAAACCAGCATGGGACACAACAGCCTTGCCCTGCCAGCCATTAACATTCTCACGCCAACCTGTTCCATGCCTCCCGCTTTTCCTTTTCAAGCTAAGAATTCTAGACAGAATACAACTAACACTTTTATAATTTGAAAGAGTTGCTCAAAACAAAGAAACCATTAATTCCTTAAATATTGACCAAGGCACCCTTATTATTTTTTCTTATTAAAAAAAGCACTCCTACTTCACCAATCCCAGGAACCCTGATTTTGACAACAATGTTTATTCCCAAAAAGTAATGTTCAAGTCTGCCATGCAAGAAAATGACATGGTAGAAAAATATTTGACAGACATTTTTTTTAACATCAAGAACTCTAGATGTTCACACATGCATTTTAAAGACTGCAAACACCCATGAGCCAATTTCTTGCAAAACAGATAGGACATGGACAGTGACTCTAGAATAAGCTTAAAAATGTATGAGAAATACACATAGCTGATGAATGAAGATGTCAAACGTTCCTGAACCTCCTCTTGAATGTGTTAAGCCCTGCCACATGAAAGATACACAGTATCGTCATTTTTATTTTTTTGTGTGTGGTCACTTTACTCGACCTCTTGATCAAGGCATTCCAAACAAAAAAACAAAACAACAACCAAAAAACCCCCCAAACAAACAAATGTACATTTACACGCAAATGTTTTTGTTTCCACAGAACAGCCCACTAACACTGGGGGCCAATTGTCTCTTTTACTCCAGAACAAGCCACACGTACAGACACTGTTTTCTGTGTAATCACTGTCACCATCATGCAGTCATGAACATTTAGAATGTCAGACAATGTTCGAGTTCGTGGAACACGCTCCTTTAGAATGTGAGAACTTATCAGATCACGCTCCTTGTGCCCCTCTGCTGGGTCACACAAGTACACCAGCACAACACCCCCACCCTCCCACCACCACGATTATTTTTTTGTATGTGTATTAAGCAATCCCTGTTATCATCCTTCAAGTTGCTTGTGTGCTGACATCTACTCTGTCTTGATTTCTGGTTCTGAGGCAACAGAGGTTGGAGGTGGTGCAGAGGAGACCGCAGATGGTGGAGTTTTCTTGTCCCCCTGACCCCCGCCCCAGGCAGGTGATGTTGAAAACTTCTGTTCTCCACCCTCATCTTCTCCATGCCCGGGTCCCCCTGGCTCATACTGATTGTTCTCCAGACGCGTGATCAGTCGTTCGTCTTCGTCTCCAAACTCACCGCCCATCAGAGTTGGCTCCCCCACTACCATCACGTCCTGAAAAAAGCCAAAAGACGGCCGTGTCATGTATGTGACACTTGTGTGACTGACCACCTGCATGTGTATATATGATGTGGATGCAGTGTTGAGGACACATCAATGCATATTCCAATCACCACACAAGCTTTCGTTCACTTAGACAAACACTATATTGCTGCTGCAGCAGCAGGCTGCTAGACACACTTTCAGTTCCGCAAGTGATACAAACACAAAATAATGAGCAAGCCACATGGACAGTTCAATACACAAGTAGCAATACTTCCTGATGCCATAATACCGACTTTGAAAATTTGATGTTGAGTGCCTTGAAAAATACTGTTTGCTATTAGTTATTTTGTGTCATATTCTTCTCCTTCCATCCCCAAGACAACATACACCGCTGTTTCTCTTGCATTATCAATATACCTAAATACTAAGACAGTATTATATCTGGCAGAAGGGGGAAAGGAACTGACACATTCCTCCATCCTTTCTTCTTTGACTTAGACTGTTCCTCCACCAAAAGACTAAGGTTTTTAGCTACAAAAAACAGTAGTCTGATTCCTAAACATTCCACTATATCCAACCTCTGATTATCAGATGACCTGTGATGGCATTACTTGACTTAGCTGAAGAACAAACTGGTGGCAACTCATCGATACCATCACTCTGACCTTGTTTGCCAGGACTGTTCGCATTTGCTACTACATAAATCTGGCTCAGATACAGTTAAAGACAATGCTTGATTCTGAGGACTCCACATTACCCACCCCCACACACAAAGTAGCTCTTTCTTAACTGCTTTCACATCAGTCTCAGGTCTTTTGCTAACTGGTTTATTTGGAGCTAACTGCCAGTTGCAAATACTCCAAAAAGGATCTGTCCTGAAGTAGTTTATCACTGTAAATGCTTTTAACAAACAGAACTCCATTTTAAACTCTTCTCTGAAGAGAAAGGTCTTCAAAAAATGACTTTATTTCTTCCTGGGTGTTACTGAATGTGGGATGTTTGAGATTGCTGGCAATGCAGTTGTTAGATACAACTGTCAGCAACACTTTAGTCAAGAAACAAATCTGTCTGGTCTCTTTTCACTGTCACAAATGTACTAATTGCTAAATTTGTCCATCCTCTGTACTCTTAATATGAAAGGTTCATTACAAGACTCAGACAATACACCAAGATTTTTGGTCAGAAAAACTTTTGATCTTTTAACGATGGTATCATATCTCCAATTATAATGATCTATTACTCCAACAGCAAGTAATAAGCATCAGCTTATTGATTCTATAAAGGGGAAAAAAATCTAAGTTTTGTTGTGATATATAAAGATTATCCAAGCGGACAAAATACAGGCCAACTTATCAAATATCCAAACTAGCCTTATTGCAGAAATCCAGCACATATATTTATTACTGTATGTCCAGATATAAATGGCCTTGCTTTGAGAGACATTTGATTTTGTTACTCAGTTCAAATAGTAGGTGAACCACTTTTCCTTCTCATACAATGTCTTTTCCTTTTTTGTGCTTGTATTTCTAAATGGTGTGGGTTGTCTGTTTATATTATAGTAACTACTGAATCTACCAATATATCTAGCATCACCTGAAATGCTATAAAACCTCTTTAAAACTTCTCAAGTGAAAAAGTTTGCACAACAGACATTGCATTCACACACATATTACATAGAGGTAGGGGGATGCCTGTTTATGGTCAAACATGCACCTAATTTATCTGCTTTAGACCTGAATCTGACTGGCAGGTCATTTTCCATGATGATAACAAACTTAATCTATGTGCAAGAGAACTGAGCATATGTTAAGCTGCCTTTCCCATGCAGTGGGATGTAAACTTCTGGCTAGCAACATGCACATACATCACAAGGAAAAAGAATGTGGGGTTAGTGTCTGGTTGGGCAGACAAGGCCAAGTATTTTGCTGGCCACACCAAAAATTTGTGGAACTTAACATCTATATCATAAGGTTAAACTTCTATCCTAAAGATATCTTATCCCTATTCTGAATCATTTCTTCCTGCACCACTTCCTTCTGAAAAAACATGACAAAGCTTTGCTGCATCTTGTCCCTTCTTTTAAGCAAGCCTGAAAACTGCATCAGAGCTTAAATACTATCATCTCTAATAAGAAAATAAGAAAAAGGAGAAAAATATAAGAAAGAACCTTGTGCAGGCATAACAACTTGCAATGGAGGAGGAAAGAATGTAACAAAGAAAAGCTGATTAACATGAAGCTAGGCAGGCAAACTAAAATGTCTAAAACTAAATGAAATGTCAGGGAAGACATCATTTACATTAGATTTGATTTTTTTTTTTTCTACACTTGCAGTATCTGTCAGTTTGCTGTTAGTAGTAAAGCTTGCAAACTGTCATGCTTAGTAGTAACTGCACTGGGTGAAAGAACAACATACACATGCAGATTACAGAGCCCCACTGTGAGGTGTGATCTGATTACAGGGGTAGAATCCAAGTATGATGCACAAATAAAGATGCGTTATCAAAAGGCCATATTATTTGTATACACTTTCTGGGTAATGGCAACCTTATTAAAAGAAGTAATGTGTGCTCTCTCTCTCTCACTGAAAGCTCAGAAATATTGGGTTTCTTTCCTATCAGGTTTTATGTCAGCCTTCTTAATGTCCTATGACAATGCACTAATGACTTCGTGTTTGCTATCCAAAAAATCTTTCTAAAGTTTGTAGGAGAACAATGCAAAAGAGGAGAACAAAAGCTGCTCTTCATCACTTTGTTTTAAAATCTACCTCAAAATGAAATGATCATACGAGCAGTTTAGAACAATAGACATTTCTGATTGATTGTAAAAACAGAATCACCGAAGAACACTATTATTTTCAAAATAAAAGGTTAAGAAATGTGAGGCAATCATCAGAACAGGAAAGTTTTTGTGCAGAATCAACACTTTCAAAATGTTCTGGCATATCCAGACAACAAAACAAATTATTCCAGCAGGCTGTAATCTGAAATTTAAACCTGCCTTCACCGGCCATTTAGCCTTCTATGGAAAATGTCACTTTTTCATGTTTCTTAGTGGATACACATTGATGTACCATTCTCATTAGAATGTCACTGCAAGCTCATCTTCCTTGAACTTTGCAGGACCTACCACATTAGTCCTTTCTTGATGCTGATGCCAATGTATAAGCAACAACATATTTCTCTCCTATCTTCCAACTGCGTAGCTGACATGTTTTTAAAAGAGTTCACAATAATGCTGCTAACAATACTGTCTTTAAATAAAGATTAGCACAATGTAAGCTGCACACTAACTACCTAATGTAACATAGTGTTCGGCTTTTGTCCAAGCCCTCCCTACAACATACCAGACTAAATTGTTCACTCCCCAATGAGTTGGTCCAATTTTGCTCTGCACCACAAATTTTGAACAATTCAGACATCTTCTGGAGTACTTTAAGTTTTAGTCCCAGTTTTCACATGTTCATATGCTCATTTTTTTTCATTCTGTGTCAATGTTTCAGACATTTCTTCCACTCTTCCACTTCCTAAATCCCACATACCTGCATGGTCTGTGATCCTGGTCTTTCTTTTAGTTAGTCACTTTAATTTAAAAACTCTTTGCTGTGCTATGCCATTATCTTTTGCTTGGAGGTATGGGCATGGTTAACATCCATTATTATTGTTGGTGTCATTTGAATATAAAAAAATTATTATTCTTACCAAAATTTACTAAAGTTTCCAACCAATACCACTGAGTGAAATCTTTACAGATTGATGATATGTAACATTAAGAACATTTGATCAAGTTGTTTCTATTTAAAAAAAAGAAAGAAAAAAAACAAGAAAAAAAAGAAGCCTACATTAACTTGTTTCATTTTGCTATGCACAGCAACCACCCTGGACATATTTTCAGCAATGGCTAGTTCACATTTCACATGTGAAAAATCTTGTACATTTATTATATGGACAAAGGGGACAGAAAAGTTTACACAAGTAAAGCAGAATACTCTTCTGATGCAAATGATAACTACAAAGAGAAAATGTTTTAGTTCGGTGAAAAATTAAATGCACCTTAAAACCCCCGTCAACATAGTTATAAACTATCATATTTGAGTGAGGGTGGGTGGGTATTAGTGGAAATAGGGACTATTTCCCTTTTATAACAAGCCATCGTTGATAACTAGCCTCAATCCACTGTTAATAACTAGCCAACAAATTGAAAAAAAAAAAAAACCAACCCAAAACCCCCCCAAAATAGATACTGTCCATGTAAATTATTTTGCAGGTTTTTGCTAAAAGAAGTGTCATGTCCTCATATCTGATTCATAAACAACTATTATGGTCTTACAGTTCTGCATGGCTGAAGTGCTAGTCTGGTGCATGGTCACTGCAGATCTGTCTCATGACATGTGTCAAGACACAAAGCAGCAGCAAGAAGTATTGCTAGCAACATACACTGGCTACCAGTACATTTAGACCCAGCATTTTGTTGCTGGTTGGGTGTAAAACAGCAAACCACAAAAACCTATCATTTATAAACAACAGAGGCCCTGAATTAAATCACTTACACTCATTCATACACATGCAACTGCTTAGGCACATAAGGACATATAGAAGCCATATATCCTTTCTAGTTTAAAAAAGTGTCCTAGGATATATGCAGTACAAAACACTTAGCAATGTCAAGACTGACTCCAAGCATCTCCCAGTCATGCACTATATCATCCTGACCTATGACCTATCAGCTGGTCAGCAGGTAAATTCCCTGCATGACTGATTATACGGGACTGGATCTAGGACTGCTTCAGAAATCTAGCTTATTTTATGGGGTACTTCACACGATATTTCACAGGGCAGGCAATATGATACATATCTTTATTGAACTATTTATCTCCTGACAAGAACTAGAAGCCACTACCCAACTCTCTGCATCAGCCACTTTCTTCTGCTGCCATGTGTCAGATAACCTGCATTCATTTGCATCTACTTTTATTTCACTTCTACATGTTTTTAAAAATCGCCTGGGCTTCCACGATGAAGAGGTAACTGACACTTGACTACATAGTTGATTTCAAATGATAAAGATAGGGCATGTCTACAATAAAGCTGTGGAGCTACGAAGATTTTAAAAGCAAATACAGCACTCCCTGCCAAATACACATGATGTGCTGGGCAAGTTTTCTTAAATAAATAAAAACTGAAGTCTAAGGGATATTTATAAATCCTAGCCTTATCAAAACTGCTCATTTATGTTCAACGACTAGGTGGGGCACTTTGTGCTGCTTACATAATTTGTCTAGCAAACGTTTCCGGCAACAATTGTATTGTCAACTTTTGATCTGCCACTTCATTTGAGTCAAATTTATTTCTGTGTGGTCTTGGTGTAGTACAATATAAAATACTTGCTGGTACTCTTGTATGTTTCTTCCCTAACTTGACAAGTTGAAAGCTCGTGGTCAGCATGGCATTACCAGTGAAGAGGGTGATAAAAATTGGTTCAGTGCTGTGTAGCACACAACTTTCTTCCTCATTCCCATCTCTCTCTTTGCAACTCTGTTGATGGCTTTTCCTCTCTTTCTCCTCTCTCTTTAACTGCTGCTTGTTCTTCCTGCTCTCCCCTCTTCACTGCCCTCTCTTTGCAATCAATGTTATTTTAGATTACAATGCAGTTGACAATTATTCAAATTATGACAGTGTCAATGATTGTTTTGTGTAGTAGGGGCACATTACAATATTTTTCTTGTAGTACTATTTTCATTTGGAGCAAGCAGTAATATCTTAGAAGGGATAAAATAAACATAAAAAATAAGCATGATATGGATAAATGTACACCTACCAAACAAACTATGCTAGAACCAAAATCAAAACAAATACTCTTGCCAAGTTTAGTGGGGATCAGAGAAAAAGTATGGATTTTATCAGGTTTCCACCACTGCCTGCCACAAACAACTGCTTTATTTATAAAATTTATGTCTTTTCAACACTACATAACATTTTCCAAGATAATGCTTTGAGAAAAATGCACCACACTGCTCATCTAAAGTCATTATTGATGAATTTAAGCAGAACATACAGAACAGATTAAATTCATGCCTCTTTAAATTTTGTTGTTTTTTTTTTTAAAATCATAGAGAAAGGACTTTTTGTTTTTCTTGTAAATGTTTTGATCCCTCTACCATAACAAGACATATTTCACACATTTCACAATGCCTGTCACACATTTCACAATACTGACAACACACAATATGACAAAAACAATGTCTACAATGCTCTCCTGGTATCTGCAGACACATCCACTCATGCACAAAAACAGCAGCATGAAAATCATTTGGTTTCTTTTTTTTTCAAAAAAAGCCTGAATCCTCTGTCCTGTGACCCATGCATGCTCCAGCTCAGTCAGTGCGAAATTTCAGCCACGATTTATTAGTTGTAAAACAGAAATGGGCAAGAATGAGCCAGGGGAAATCCCCTTTCACTGATGCTGGCATGGAAGGTCAAAAGACAGAGAGGCCCCAGCTCGGCATCCTAGCAGTGCCCTACAGTGAGAGTAGATCCCAGGGACTAGCATCACAATAAAGGAAATCATACCACAAATCAATACTGCAAACTCAGATGCAACAGTAACAGAAATGGAGGGGGGCATGGGTGTGAGGGTATCCAGATGAGGGAATAGGGGGGAGGCCACAGATAGGGACTGGTGGGGATGATTGATGGGGGCCTCAAAAAGAACTGGGTCATCACTGTCAATGTGACTTGTATTTTTAAATTAACAAAAAGTTCTGAGATTGTTTTCATGAGCATGGAAAAAAGGGCAGATGGAAGAAGAAACAGATAAAAACTGTTATGGAAAGTATCGTGTCTTTGTATTGACTTACAATGATTGCAGTCAGATAAGGAAAAACAGCTTGTCATTAAAAATGGCCTTTGCCAAAAGGTCCAGAGACAGGAAGTCTGCAAATCCAGAGTAAGTTTAAGGGGTGCTACACGAAGTTTCAACATGAACTGCACAACTGGCCAAAGGCACAGTACAGAGGACCAGAACTTGCACGAGTCAGAATAATTTACAGCTCAAACCTGTCTTCATGTCCTCCAGTGCTTCAACTGACAAAGGTCTCAAAGAAAGGGACCATCTCTAGATTGTCAGCTGAGTCAAATGTACAGTTATTTCCATGAACTGAACAATCAAGAACAACTCGTGCCTTGTCTGTGTACACAAATGTAACTTTAACAGGCAATCTTCAAAATTAGTTAAACAAGTGTTTCTTCAATTATGAATGTTTTCACTTTATCCTACTGAATACAGCCTCACAAATAATCCAACAACCCAGAGTGTCTAAATTCAACCTGAAGTAGAATGTTACACAGGGGACATTTAAAGTGTCAGAGTTTCCATTACAATTTGTTGCATGACTTGATTTCCTGTTGCACTACATTTTTATTTAGTACATATTAAAGATTACCTTTTAACAGTCCTTAAAAACATACACAACCTTTTATTTAGCTTTTGGTTGACTCAAAAATAAAACCAAAAATAATTTATTTTTTGTCAGAAACCCCAGAAGAATCAAAATTATAGTTTTTAATTCAATCTAGCATCAAATAATAATAACTATAAAAACATACTGACTGCTTCATCAGCTTTTAGCTGACTAAAAAATTAATACAGAAATGTACTTGTTTCTGTTCAAGAAGCCACAGAAGAAAATAATTTTTTTTTTAATTTAATCTAACATCACATAACGATAATAAAAATACATGACAACACCTTAATAAGAGTTTGGTGTACTTAGCTTATGGTTGAAAAAATTCACCATCACCAAAATATTTGTGGATATCAATTATATGGAAGTTTAGTATGTTAAATCATTTAAGAACCCAGAGTGAAATAGGGAATGATAGATCTGTCAAATGATGAAAAGGATTTTTAACCCCAAAACCTCTGGAATACTGCTCCATTCTGGTTGTTATTTACAACAGATAAAAGAGAAACAAATAACCTGATTTCCACTTCTTTCTTCCAAACGTTTAAATGTTTTAGGTGGCCAGCCATCACCATAACATATATCTGACAAGAAGGAGAAAAGAAAAAGGACCCAAGCACCAAGCATCTGATGGAGATAGAATTGCGGGTCAAAATGCCCTGCACCCAAGCAACAAACCAGGTTGAAAGACCCACAGAGCCAGATGGTCTATATGGGACTGGGAATAAGGAGAATACGAAAACCAAATAAGCAAAAGAGTATCAAATCAAGGATATCAATAAGGAAAATTGTGTGTGTATGTTGTGTGTGTGAGAAAATACATGCATGCATGCATATGCATGCAACAATATGATTTTTTTAAAAAAAAGGCCACACGGGGCAGGTGATGGTGGGATGGGTGGGGGTCTGGAGAGAAGATGGGGGTCACAAGGCCAGTGATGGAGGTGGCAAGTGTCAAGAGTTACCCCTGGCACTGAGGATCCGATGCTGAAGCCCGGAGGACCAGGAGAGCGTTTCTGCTTGCCTGATGGGGGCACGTCCCGGTTGTTGGCATTGCCTGTGTTACTGTTGTTACTTGTAGAAGCCTTCCTCTTCCGTCGTTTGCTGGGTGGTCGTGTGGATTCTATCAAAATTAAACCAAAAGAAATAGCTTTATGATTAACTTACCACATTAAAACTATATGTTATATGAATATATATACAGACTATACATAAAGCTAGTAAGTCTTACAATACTCCAATTAAACCCTTACGGGGATGCCAGGCCATGGTATGGCAATCTTTAAGGGCAGATTTTCAGTAAAACTTGTTGGTGGTCTGCCCCACATACACATATCAAGGGTTTTACTGACTCGGCACAAAAATGTACATAACAATGTAATAGTCGATGTCAACCTGATCCTTGATGGAACAAACTAGCTTCTGTTATTATTATGATGTTATACAAATAAAACATGTAATGACAAAAAAATCACCATTCATGTCTGGTTTATTATACATCTTATACAGTAAGGCCTTCAACTTCTACATCTTATGATTCCCTACCCTGATAAGATTTTTGCACACCATTTTTTTGTGTGCAATTTTTCTTTTTCTTTCATATGTATAATAATATGCAATCTGACTTGCTAATATGTTGTATATAAATGTACATAGAGTGAGAAATACTTATTTAATGTGTATGGAAGACAAACATTTATAATCCTTACTGGGTTTTTACTTAGAACTTGACCACTGCTAGTGCATTAGTGTCAAAATACTAACAAATCCTTTCTGCATTTATCTTTGTGGACATTAACAAGTATTATGCACACACAAGCATGCAAGTACTTGCACACACATATAAATAACCATAGTACACTAGTACAGCAGCACAAAAGGTAACTGAAGAGAAAAAGAAGAATCTATACTTTGTGTAAACATTTTTTTTCATAAACTCTAACCTTTGCCTGGAGGTGCCACCATTCTTTGCCACTTCTGGAAAAGTGTGGTCTTGAGACAATCACGAGGGTTCAGGCCATAAGCCTTGTGCCGAGACATCAGCTCTTGCATGGGCTCCAATATGACACACAGCTGTCCAGGCACAAACACATTTATAGCTACTACACAAAACAGCTTTAAAATCATAAAGCCCAGTGTGTTATATGTAATCAGCAAACTGGCTCAGAGCCATGACAGCAATTAGCCATATCTTATTTCATGGGACATTATTTCAGTTGAAGATGATTTAACTAAAGATCAATGGACTACTTTTACTACAAACTGACAGATCCAGCCTCAGAGGTGTCCTCTGTACAATCCGTAACTCTTGAATTTATCTAAGAAAATAAATGTCTTTGGACTCTCTTCCTTGTGTGACAATAACAATATACAAATAAAAAAAAGAAGCACGTCAAAGACTTACCCTTAGAAAGTTAAGTGTGTAGTTTGTCAGGCCTTGCCGTGTGATATTTTTGGACAACTGTTCTATCATTGCTGGGTCTTGCTGTAAGAAAAAGATAGCTTTCACAGATCATTTAAACTAACAGAACAAATACTGTCAACCAGTAAAACACATCTGAGGGTCAACAGGGCATATTGTTTACAAATTGCATTGTTTCCTTCTTTTTCTTACAAAAAAAACCAAACTAACAATAACAAAGAAAAACAAAATAATTTATACCTGAGATCATGAAGTGTTAACATGCTGAAGGGAAACAATTTCTTTAAGTGAAATAAATCTTATTTCAGATAAATGCACAAGACAAGAAATATGTTACTATAGAAGTTCTTGAATCTTGGGAAAAAGAGGGCCCAAAAGTTTAATTTACAAACCCAAGTCCATCCTATCCCATAACATCATCTTTTTAGATAAAAAAGAACTGAAGCATTTGCTAATTTTAGAGGAAAATGAGATATCTTACTCAAAGAGGCAAAAACTAAAAGACAAGAAAAGTTATTTAGTCAAGAAAAACCTAATAAAAGGGATGGGAGTGGTGGGGAACCTCATACATCGAGAACATTTTTTTTGTTACTAATGGGAAAGAACCTGAATCACATCTTTAATAATTAACGTTTTGGCTGAAAGCTTGCATTTATCTTCCCTTGCATACCCATCTACCTACTCACACCAAAACTTTGACATACACAGTGCACACTAACCTGCAGAGCTATAACACTGCGTGGAATAAGTTCCCGATGCTGGCGGATGGCAAAATGCCAGGAGCGGATCCTCATCAGGTCATCAAATGTAAATTCTAGTATAAGCCTTCCTTCTGTGATTACCTGGGAATAAGTCACCAGAAATCTTTGAAGTCATTGAGAATTTCTTCACTGTTACCTACTTATAAAGACCCTGTATTTGGTCCTACACTGATGTACTCCTCACAACTATCCTCGCCATCTTCCAATGCTACCTGCTGCACCAGCAATGACAATTAACCATATGATGGCATTTATAGCTCAACACTGATGTCAGTTGTGCATCCACTGTAGCCAGCAGACACTCTGGACATATTTCTTAATTTTATACACAGGCTATAAACCTTCTTTATTATATATACTCTATCATGGATACAATCTAGATTTTCAGCTGAGAGGGCATTAAGACTCATTGGTGAAACATTTGACAACAAAGGTGTCATGATTTGAAAACTGGATTTTTTTTTTTTTGGGGTGGGGTGAAGAGAAGCTCTCTTTAACAGGAGTAGCAAGCTTGAAACTGATGTGTTTTGCTACATACTCAGTGCAACAGACACACAAGTACAGACAGATATATTACTTTTTATTCCTGCCCCACCACCATGTAAGCTGAATACAAAATTAACAAAAATCATTATCATAAATCATGCTTTAATGTTTTTAATAACTCTTTTTTTAAAGTGAATAAAACTGATATTGCCTAGGGCTGTTATATATATAAATGTATCAGAAAAATGCTGCTATGTTTCTGGAGACTTTACAAGTGTGTGAAAAGCAACACATAATTACAGAAACTTCCTGAAAAATACAACTAAAGTATATCTGAGAATACTTACATTAGGGAACATGGGTTTGCCATGCTGTGTGACCATCAAGGCCTGTTCACAGTCTAGGGTAATTGTAGTATTGTGGAAGGACTCTTTTGGATACTTCAACACATAGTACAAGTCAGTGACTCCCCCCTCAAATATGCTGCGGAAGTAACGGGGAATCAGCGTGCGGGCAATGGCTGTTGAGAAAAAAGGCAAGCACAATACATCAACCATAAATTGCTGGCAAGATAAAAATGGTTGACAAAAACAAAGTCTTGTATCTTCCGGGGAAAAAGCAACTAGTGTTGTCAAATAATGGGTGGATAATGTCAACATTATGAAAAAAGAAAGATTAAAATTAATCACAAGGTTAATTACAAGTGGACAGAAATCAAAGCCCATCTTTCACAGTTGCCACTGTTCTTACATTTGAGCAATCTTCCTGATGAAGACATGTCTCTTTGTCAATCTACATCATCTCAAAATGTTCCCAGTTCTAAACTGGCAAGCCAAAATTAATAGAACACCAATTCTGTTATCCTGAAGCTTGAATCAAACACTACATTATATATAAACATGGATACCTTACTTTAATCAGCTCTTATCAAAACTGACAGAAGTTGCATAATTCTAATCCCTACTTGAAATACCAAGACCTAGCCACACACTGACCATCTGCACAATGCATGACAACCAAGACAGAACGTATGTGATGAGGCGAAGACAAGAAGAGTGAGTGAGAAGAAAGGAAATGAGAGGAAGGTAAATAATGAATGGAAAAGTAAATGATGAAGGGAAAGGTAAAAGACAAAGGGGACAGATAGAGTTTAGTGATTGAACAGTCTCTTCTGCTGTCTTCTATTTTCTCAAAGTCCGTATACTTACTGTATCGTTTTGGCCCATCCTCCAAACAGAAAGTGAGTGTGAGGGAGGCATCATCCTCAAAAAACTCTGTTGCGAAAGCATCCCACCACAAGTTGTCGCTCTCCTGCATCAGAAAGTGAAAAGCTTGCTAAAAGTCTTTCTTTTACTTCACTAATGATAATCAAATGGAACCAATACCGCCTAGATCTTTTATTCTCTCTCACACACACACAACCACACATGTATGCACTAAAATGCACACCAGCCACAGATCTCTGCAAGCATGATCAACGTATGATTGCCATATTTTTCTGTTAGTTGTGCTCCACACAAGGGCCAGTAATTTCTATAAAGCCCGCATGTGCACCCAACAAATTTTAAAGTATACTTCAGATGAATTTATTAAGGGCCAGAAACCAAATTTTTCTGCTGGTGCTTCTGTTCACATTCTACCCCCACCCCACCCACACACACCCTTACCTCCACCCCTACCCCTGCGGCTTATTTGACCAACATGATAACGTCACTATCACATTAAACAAAATGCTGAATACAATTATATTTTAGGAATCAAAGTGTTGGGCTGAAGGAATACGGTACAGTCACACACACGGGCCCAGAGGCAAAGCTCTCGCCTTCCCACGCAGTGTACACCGACCGCTGCCCGGCCACCAGGCAGGGTGACGTCACGCGGACCAAGCCGCTAGGTGACACTACCATCGATGGCAGCCACACCACACTCCTCCGCCCTCCTCCACCCCTTCATACACGCGCACATCTTCGGCGGTTTTAAACGGATGTACGTCGAAACATGGCGCATTATTCCACAACAACAAATAAATCAATCTGATGCTTCTTCGTCACAAGCTGCAGGTCGGAGATAAATTGTGCTGCAAGATGCGAGTGATTATATGTAGGTGGTGATGATACAGAAACAGACTCAAAAAAAAAAAAAACCACTCCAACTACCCATCTATTCCCCCACCCGACTAGAGTGGACACCTTTCTGGACACGCACCCCTTCTGCTTCAGACAAGGAGAAAACAAAAACGATTTTTTTTCGTCTGCCTGAACCAACTCCGGAGTCTCTAGGACAGAGATTCGCGAAACTAGTCGTTTTGAACATGTTAAGAAAATGATCGTTGACAAGGCAAGTTCTGTCCACACCCAGGTCCGAGAACACCCGCCTTTGTCTGCTGACATTGGCACATCGGTAAGGTAAACAAAGTCAACAATAATGTAAATGACCTAAGTCAGCTTTAGTGATGGTCACCTGAAGCTGCCACTCTACTTACTTTCAAACATAACGACAGACGCCCTTTCAACAATTATTATTATTTTGTTGCTGTTGTTGGTGGTGGTGGTCGCCGCAGCCCGCGTGTTTCTGACATGTCATGTGGCAAAGTGTCACTGCGGACCCACTGTGAGGTACTGCCATCGCAAGGCCAGTGTGTGGTGTATGTATGGTTTCTATTATTGCTAAAAACCCAATAAAACTACGATGTTTTAAGAGTGATTAGTTTACAAAGTCTTTACCTTGCGACAAAGGACTTTAACCCATGCTGCTAAAACTCGTTTCGCGATTTCTACCCGTAAGCACTCGCTAACACGCACAGAGAAGCAAAGGCCATGAACAATCCGATTACAGATGTAACAAAGTTGTATTTCCGCATTGTGATTCCTTTTACGTGAAAATAAATAAGGAAACAATCGTAGTTATGGATATATTGTTAAAAAGTTGTGATCGCTGTGTGGCACTGTCTCAATGTCGCTTCAAGATGTTTTTAAGTCAAATGAAACAGGTATTGAAAATAAGGAGACAACCGCAGAGTTCCTTATATTTCAGAACAATGCTTTCCCCGGAATTTCAGAACAGGACCGAGAAAAACCGTTGGAGAATTTGTCATCGCTAAAGGCTGCGTGACACACTCCGACTGCACCGGGTGAGGTCATACAGTCGCGCTAGTCTGACGATCTGCAAGAAGTGTGGACAAGCCGAGATAGGAATCAGAGGCGAAGTCGTCGTCACCAATGTCAGGTGAGTCACTGACCACCTGCTGAACAAAATGCTCCCAGCAGACGATAAGACATGTTAACCACACGTGGCTGTTGACATCACACCATGTGAAGACAGCTTAAGACGCTGCAGCATCGGCTACTCACCGGTCTCAATCCCTCCCGCCACCTCTGAAGGCTGGGTGGGAGAGGTGGGGTGCGTCCCTAATTTTGCTTGCGTGTCTGTTGGTGGAGCCAGCGAAATGAGTGTTGGTGGGGGGTGGGTACTGGGAGGTCAGGGGTGTCACGGGGTGGGGAGGGTGGAGGAGAGAGAGAAGTATGGGAACTCGCGGCTAGGAGGCGCTGTTGTGAGCGCCGCGTGCGAGTGTGCTTCGTGCTGACGCGCGACAGGCATGGAGTACACCGAGGAAGGTTGGCAGTAAACCTCCAACACACAAACATGACCGGCCTCACAAAAGTGGGCAAGGAGGGGTAGGGGTGCAAGGGGGTCACGACGTCCCAGCTGGATTGTGGGATGTTACGTCACCGACGTCACGCTGCACAACACACGGCGTGCAGCATGTCGCTGTTCCCGACAACAGCGGAGTGCAGTGCGTCTCGCCCCCTCGCTACACTTGTGGAGAACTTGACTCACGCCCCACTACACGCGTACGTCACTGTCTTGCGCTCCGTAACACGCGGTGGCGAGCTGTGCGCCACGGAGAGGTGTACATTCCCTCCAGTCGGAACTGTGACTTAATCTGATGTCTTCTACGACTACAACACCATAAACAGGTAAACTACTGAAAGGTTCGGGCGGCGGGGATGGGGGAGGTCTACAGACTTCTTCCTAATCTTCATCTTACGATATCACTTCTGGAGTTCAGGCCACTTGTTAGCTAGAACGCGGTGTGCGTCAGTTAGTCACGTGACTTATTTCCACTCCGCAACGCGTTTGGACGTACAGCATGAGACGACCTACCAGCACAATGGTAAATGATGCTACCAAATTCATTGAGACTTGTACAGTCATGGTTCAACTCCCGTCTCGCGCACACCCAACACTCCCCTGGAACTGACCGTCGGGGGACGGGAGGGTTTGAAGTCAACGAAGACAAGTTGGTAAGACCAAAGTAACCACTTGACGTGGGTTACTGTGCGCACTGACACTGGGAAGACGGGAGGGGGCAATGACTAACCACTAGTCACGTGACGCTACAAGCTGCCTACTGTCCCCCTCCCTCAAGTTGTGCAGCATCGGGTCTAGACAGAGCAAACCCTCCACCTACCCACGTTGTAGTTACAAGTCTGCAAAAATCTAGAGGGTTAAAAAAATCCAACAAGAGGGATGGTCCAAGCTGATGTCCCCTACACAATTAAATTTCTCTCCTCCCTCCAGACAGTCATCTCTCTCGCGCGCACACGAACAGAATCGCGAGTAAAAGGAGCAGAGCGGGCGGCTCGAGTCCTTCATCCCTTCCCCGCAATGGAATGATGTCAAAGCTATTTATAGCTCGTTGCCATCGCATCGATTGTTGGACTGCAGCTGAACACATGCACGTGCGCCATGTTCCGTGTCCACTGATAGAATGTTCTTCGCTTGTTTCGCGCGTCCATCACTGTCATGTCGCATGCCAGTCATTTCACAATTCGACTTGAACGCCCGACTACTTCATCACATGAAGTGCCACGCCGAGGAGTGCTAATTACTCTGGAATACCCTGGGTGACTTAATTACCAACTACCGACACCCAAACGCTGAAGTAACTCTAGTACCTTGGCAACCTGCGCATCGACTGTGGCGACTGCTTCTCGCGAAGGGGTCAAACCGTATCATCACTTGTGCGGGGTCGCTGCCATGGCAACACTCTACCTACGTGTGAGAAGATGCTCTCGCAATGGCCGCGGCCTTCTCACTCTACTCTAGTGACGTCATACCCAGGTGATTAGACTTCACTCCACACACACTATAACCTCCGCCCCAGTTAAAAATCAGGCTTTTGTAAACTCGGAATAAAGAGTCTTGAAAAAGCAGTCACTGGTCCTCAAAATTATTTCTCGTGAAAGAAAATGTACCACCTCGTCATAATAAACGCAGATGCGACGACTACAACTACATACAGACATTCACCATCAGCACCTGCCACCGCTAACCACACCCAACCCACCGCTTCAAACACACCAGCGAACATCAACAGGGTTTGTATGGTAACCCCCAGGCTGACCTCGAGATGCAAACCTATTTTGATTCTTTCTGTGTATTCGTACATTCTCCGGCATTTCCACACAAAAAAAAAAAAAACCTACTCTGGATCCACGCTGTATTTCAAACATATTACATATGAGTATATTACATATACTCAATCAGATCTGACAAAACCACTTCAAAAGGCCATTAAGCCCCCAACTTTTCCTGCTCCAGCTCCAAAAGTCCTCCTCCCCGCCCAAACCACACATACACTCGAGTGCTCGTGCTGATCGGATGAACAGAAGGTTTTTGTGTTAACTCCCCCATTACGGAAGGGAGGGACGTGCGTATAAATATTATCATCATTCCCCTTACGAAAGCTGTTGTCCCGAACTGAAGACATGCAGCACCAACACACCTCGGCCAACGCCCGTGTGGGTGGAAAGCCCCGTGTGACCTGATGGAGACCTACAGGGTTCACGTTCTGTGACCTGATGACGACCTACAGGGTTCACGTTCTGTGACCTGATGACGACCTACAGGGTTGGTTTTAACTGCGCTGTGACCTGATGGAGACCCACAGGGTTCGTGTTAACTGCGCTGTGACCTAATTGAGACCTACAGGCTTGGTGTTAACTGCGCTGTGACCTGATGGAGACCTACAGGGTTGGTGTCTGTGAACAGTGGATCATAACACAAGCACAGCAACACACTGACGGTTTATGAACACCCGGCTGGTGTGTTAGCCTGCGATCTCACCTAGCAGAGGTGCGACCTTCACTTTGTTACCGACAAGTGACAATATCTTTCATTTATGCACTTCTCCGTCTGTGAATCTTTTTTTAAGGCTCTTTCTCTCTCACACACACACAAGCGCGCGCACGCACAGCACGACCCCTGACCCCGTTCCGTGCACGGCGCGCCGTGACCCTGTTGACCCTAGCCAAGTCGCCGGCGACAAGCGTGTTTGGGCCGGTCGCTATCTCGCCCTTTCTCGTTCACTTTTTATTCGCATCGCACGCGGCCCAGCACCACCCTACCCCACTCCCCCGACCTCTCCCTGCTCCACTGCACGTAGTGTCGCATTATCTGAAGTCAAGGAGGACAAGACTGCGCAGCTTTTGTTACCGATGTAAGTCACCTCAACCGTGGCTTTCTGTCTTCACTCAGACGTCATTCCAATTACGATTTAAACATTTTACAAATCCCCCCCCCCTTTTTTATTGTTCAGGATGGCCCAGAGTCGCAGCGGTTGAGAACTTGTCACCAATACCATGATGACCGGGTCTCCTCTGTTCCCATCTCGTTTAGGGAACCCTCTTCTTTCTCTACATGTTGTTTACTCGGCATATATACATCAATCCCAATAATGATGTTGTCAGAATCGTTCGCCCAGGACCCTCTTCGCGATGTAATATCACAAGCAATGTGGTTTTGTGCTGTTTCCAGTTAACAGCTGCAAGTCCTCCGACGACTAAAGAAAAGCAGCATGCAAGTGCGCCCACGCGCGCTCAGAACGCGGCTGCTACTGGACGTGCATGCTGCATCCTTGTCTGCACCGCGCGGCCCTCAGTTATGCTAGGCTCTACATCAAGTCCAGTCTCTGTTCTCTACACCCTCGGAAATTTCTGGGCATTTGTTGGTATGGAAAAAGCTACCAATGCACACTGACACGTGGGCTTTTGTGTCGGAGACTGCAGGTGGGCTCGTAACGTCACACGGCCCTCCTAATGTAAGGTGGACTGCGATGGAGGCAGCACGCCCTCAGGTGGGCGCACGTCACTCGCTGACGTTTTCCGCCTAGCAAGCCTGGCCGCTCCAGCCACCCGCTACCCCCACATCTCCAACCTCTCTCGTTATCCTCTTGCCAAGATGCAGAGTAGGGTGATGAGCGCTCTGCTGCAGTCGACTTTGAGCAAGATGTTGTCTACTGGCTGTCTTATTTATCGAACATCACAAAAGCTGTGAAGTCTGCTGGCAGCAGGTCGTTCATGTGAAACAAACACCTCAACATTTATTATTTCTACCACTTAACTCCCTTTTGTCACGTTACAGTAACCAGGAAAAAACCCAACACAACAAACAAAAACGCACTTGGCAATATAGAAACACTACCTGGGCTGGCAGATAACGTTTTTCGCGCCTACACCATCAGTTTATACACCTCTCCTCTCCCCCCCTTTCTTACATCTATTCGTCTCCCCCCACCTCCCCCGCGTGCGTGACAATGAAAAGACCCGGACAACGTGACGGACCACGTGACCTACCGCGCATGCCTGGGCGTGGACAGCGCGGGGCGGCACCGAGGCCGCTGACGTACTCAGTTCACAGAGGTCATCGAAGCGAAAATGTGACCTGCGGGGTGCAGTAGGAAACACCACCTCCTCCTCCCACCCCAATCCCACCTCCCTGCCAACCGGCACGACGACGCCATGATCTGCTTGATGTCTAGGCACCAGGAAGGGTGAGATGCCAAACTGCTTCAAGTTTACATTATGAATACAAAATTTAATAAACCCACCCCTTTAGAACTGCAAATATTTCCCATTAACGCAAGCAGTTTACATGTTAACCCGTTGGGTGGATGCAAACTCCTACCGGTACCACTCACCGATTCCTCACTGCACCTAAACATGGCCACACTGGAATTATCTTTCAGTCATCACCTCCCGTCCCTGGGCCTTCACGCACAGCTGCTCCTAGCTACCTGTGCCGACCCCACGACCCAGCTGGGAGGAAACAGGTGACTAGAAACTGAACGTCCGCAACAAAGATTCAATCCACGTCCATCGGGAGATCCCCCTTACCCTCTCGAGCATGTGGGCACCCGATTGTTGGGAAAATCTGTAGTGACCTGGTTAATCGAGTCAGGTGCGCTCGATGGTTGTAGGTTCTGTTACTAACATTTTCTTCAACCGTCAAATTCATTAAATATGGTCAGACTATTTCAGACTTTTGTTGTTGTTTTGAAAGAACTGCCGCAGACATCTCTTGGCACTGTTAAGTTTTTAAGCAAGTGCCAAAGCCAAAGGTAACGAGTTTTAAAATTCTTAAAATACCTTTATGAAAAGGAGCAGTGTCGACTAGAACCGGACTAGTTCGCGTTTACAAGAACTGGTGAGGACCGTGTGTGCGCGCAAACATTTTACAAACGAGACTAAAGCTACTTCTCAACACTGGGGGGAGGATTGAAGGAATCATTGGAGGTTAGGGACTGATAAAAACTGGATTCAAATACAGTGGAACCTCGGTTAGCGAACGCCTCGGATAGCGAACATTTCGGTTAACGAACAAAAATTTCGTTAAAAGTTTGTCTCGGATAGCGAACAAAATTTCGGATAACGAACAGCCACGTGAACCACACGTGACCGACCAGCATGTCATCATTCGCGCTCGAGACACAGTTATGATCAGTCGATCCTTATCTATGCGCATCCTTCTTATTTAGTGATTGTTGTGCTTTATTTTAATAAGATAATCCTCAATCATGGCTCCAAAGAAGATTAAGAGCAATTATTAGTAGTGAGGTAATGACAGGGAAGCGGCCAACAATTGAACTGTAAACGGAAATGATTTCAAAGTATGAAGGTGGCATGCGTCTGTCGGATATGTGATGTCGTATTATCGAAGAGTTTTACAAAAAAAGGCAGAAGCAATAGACACTGGACAAGTTTTGTCCTTTAACCTCAAAGCTACAGAAAAGGGAAGTCCCCCCCCCGATTTTATAATGTCACGTGTGCTCATGGAGGGGGAATCAGTAATTCCACCCCTTCCTCCCCACACCTGCTTCCAACCACTCTGTCAAAACGGCAAGTTTTCTGATGTTTAAATTACTTCGTTAATGTTTTTATGTTTATTTAACTCCATTTATATTGCATTATAACTGTTCTCATTAAAACAAATACCTATATAGCCTGTAACTTTCAAATATTAGCGAGTCAACAGGCTGGGAACCAATTAAATCTATTTCCTTTATTTCTTATGGAAAAAATTGTTTCGGATAACGAACATTTCGGATAACGAACAGCTTTCCAGAACGGATTAAGTTCGTTAACCGAGGTTCCACTGTACTCGCCAGCCGGGAGCTACGAGAAGCTGTAGAAAACAGCAAGCATACACTGACACAGTTAAGTTGGTAACACCTCCCAGTCACAGTGCCCCGGGGGGCACACACAGCAGTAACACTCCACACACATGGACAGCAGTAATATACTACACGTCTACACGTCACATGGACAGCAGTAATACTCCACACACAGGGACAGCAGTAGTATACTGTACGTCACATGGACAGCAGTAATGCTACACGTCACATGGACAGCAGTAATGCTACACGTTACATGGACAGCAGTAATACTCCACACACACATGGACAGCAGTAATACGCTACACATCACATGGACAGCGGTAGTATACTACACGTCTACACGTCACACGGACAACAGTAATACACTACACGTCACATGGACAGCAGTAGTATACTACACGTCACATGGAGACAATGGCTACACGAACACTGACACAGTAACAGCAGTCACTGCCCTGTGAACTTCACACCACGCACATTACAGACACACTGACACAGTTCCAAGCTACACGAGCACAGTGTGTAACAGCCGCCTAGTGCGTTACATGCACGGACACGGCTCGGGAGGCATCATGGCCATGCTGCGGGAGTAGGAAGCAAAACCAAGCGACACACGACCATCACAATGGTTTTCCTGAAAAAGATTGGTGGTGGTGGTGATGATGATGATGGCAGACACACACCATGTAACAACATATACACCATGTACAAACACGTGACACTGTAGATTACACAACACAGCTACGCATTACTCGGCCATACACATTACATAGCTGTACACGTTACATAATACACAGGAAACACAAACAGTGGGGTACACACATACTACACGCACGCGTACACACACTACACACTCGAGTACACACACAGGCGGGAGGCTGGTCGTCCGTGACACACTTTCTCACCTCATTGCGTTGCTGCAGGCGCTTGTTGAGCTCGTGTATGCGGTAGTCCGGCTGGCCCATGTAGGGAGTAGGTCTCCTGTAGAAGGAAGAAAACGGAGATGAGTAGAATGGATCCGGAGGTGGCGGAGCAGGGCCAGGCCCTGGACCCGGCCCGGGGGGCCCTGGCACCGGAGCGTTCATACCCATGCTGTTCATGCTCATGTTCATGGTTTACGGTGACAGCTCGCACGAGCGACACAAGCAATGTTCTTGGACACGAGCGCAGAACGAGACTGGTGTAGGTCCTTTGAGACGACCCCTCTCGCCACTGACACCTGTACTTCGGGGACTGGCGACACAGCAGTGCTCTCGTACTGAATTTTTTTTTTTTTTTGTGGGGGGGAAGGGGAGGAGGAGGGTGTTGGCGGTGGACGAGTTGTACTGTCAAGACCTGCGTGTTGTGAAAGCTGTGAACACGACTTGTGGAATTGCGATCACAATCTTCACTGACCGGAGGCGATCGAACTGCCTTTCCTCCACCACTTGCCGTCACAACAAACGCCGGAGGCTGTATAAACACAAACTTGCAAACCTCACCCCGTAGAGAATGGTGAAGTACTGGCTGTGTTAATGTTAAACGTGCAGATGACAGGTCTGCAGTGGAAGAAAAATGCCACACTGCTTGCAACTAGTGCAAAATTTAGTGTCTCACACTTGCACCTATGGCGAAGCAGGGGACGTAATGCTGAATGTGGCGGTGAACCCAAACTCAGGCGTATATCGGTTACGTCTCCTGACGAGCGGAGCGATGATCCTCCGTGTCCCGCTGACGCGCGGCCTTGGTGTACAGTCACTCGTACACCGGCGTGAGACCTGCAGAAGGTGTGGTCATCTGCGCCCGTAGCTCCACCCCGAAAAACAGCAGGCCGAGGTTAAAAAAAAAATGAAAACAAAAACAAAAGCCGCGGGTTCACTGTTAGTTGCGCGTGCAGCACTGGAGCAGCAGCAGACGGCGGTGACCACAACATGTGCCGGACACGCACGCGACTGTCCACATGCGAGGTGGCTGGTTGGTCCCTTGGCGAGTTGCAGATCTTCCCTCGTCAAGACGGAGCGGTCATCGCCTCGCCATCTCCCGTCACACACACACTGACCGTGTGTTGTTGTGGGACCCGCTGTTTACAGCTACGGTTTTCTCGTTTAAAAATGTTACCGACGTTTTAACGGCAGCAAGGAATATGATGAGGAAGGGTGCGGCGGAGAGAAGGGAGGGAGAGTGGTGGCAAAGGGTGACAGGCCAGGCGACAGATTGATCCAATCTGAACAAGGCTGGTGAAACTGGGGGAAGCACAAGCTGTGTCAGTCTCTCTCTCCTCTGGTCAACACTCGGGGTCCCCTCTTCACTTTCGCTCACTCCTGCATCTCGGCAGTGTGCAGGGCGCCAGGTCGTGCCTGTATACAGCAGTCTTGGCAAAGACACAAGCGGCGCGCAGCCCCCAGCCTCCTAGGCTTCTCCTCCGGGGCCCACCTACCTCCGACCCCCCCACTACACCACCTTTTGCTGTGCCACCGCCTTCGCGAAGGTTACACGCACGTACACACCGATACACGTGTGCTATCGAGAGGTCAGAGCCTATTTTTAGCCGCACGCACGCAGTGGAAAGTCGCCGGCCCCGCGCTGGAGTGCGCACGCGCTCGCGTGGGTACACAGTACATGGCGGTGCAAGCACGCTGCTCCCTTCATTCTCGTCGTCTGCTGCACGATCGAAACCAAACCAAACACGCCAGTGGATGCTGTGTGCCGGCCGTGCAGCTTTTGCCAGCAAAAAGATATGCGTGCACGCACGCACGCGCGCGCGTGTGTCAACGGGCTGGGCGAGTCGGCCGCTGGCGTGCACGCTGCACTACTACCGTCCCCCTGTGCGTGTCCAAGCAGTGCACGACTGGACGACCACCGCTTGATGCACCGTCTCATGGCCGTCTGCCGGTGTGCCGGAAAATGAGCAGAGAGAGAGATGGCGGTATAGGTGGGTGGGTGGCAAGGAAGAAAACAGGTGGGGAGCGGTGGTGGGGTGGGAGAGAGAGAGAGGTTGCTGCTTTCTACCCTTACCCCTAACTCAAAAGTGATCAACAACGCACGAGGGCGGTTGGCGGCCATAGTCTCCAAGGCTCGCTTCCTCCCGTTGGCCACGGCGCGGGACACAAAATCGTTCGTTCTTTTCGATTTTTTCGAGTGACCTTTGCCCTACGCGGCAGGATCGATAAAGTCGATATAGGCGAGCTGCGGCGAGGGAAGAGCGCGCAGGAAACGGCGATTGCACAGCAGGGTCGCTGTTTTCGCGAGCAGAACTTCCTTGGAGCGGAACCTACGCTAATCAGGCGGCGGGGAATGAGCCTAAGTGCCACAGCCTGTACCGTATTGCTTCGGATAAACGCGCGCCATCTGCATCGAAATATCGCCATTTGACTTTCGCCGTCAGTACATCACAGCATGCAGCGCCCCCGTCCTCACAGAAATACTGCTGAGACACAAGTGCAAGGTTATCTCAACTACAATGGTAAACACCACCCTCGTGGTGTGTACAACATCCCTGGATACCCATCTCTGCTGCTTTTCCTGACACCGGTTCACCAATCCAAGTAGTAATCACCAAGTCTCAATCCTCCAGTAGGTATCTCCATGACACCAGGTACATACCAACTATGTCCTAACTCCATGCCAGTGACTGCTTGTTGCACTATAAATGGGTTAGCAGTTAGAACACAACAGTCACATCCATACACAGACGGCTGTACAAACCTATGTAAATAAACAGCCTCTCCCTCACCCCGGAGTTTTAGCTGAAGGCAAACCTGTCACATAAATGAAACCAAGACAATGCAATATGCTAGCAAGCTCTTTCCCTATCAAGGGTGTTCCCTGAATTTTAAGATCCATAATTTTTTTCCATGGTAAAATGAACACAACAAAGCTCTGTGGTGTGCATTGAGAACTTGATTTCTACACCACCCCCCCCCCTCCGACCACATAACAGATTTTTTGTTTAACTTAGCAGTCCAAAAACTAACTCTAGAGAGTTCCAGGTTAATCACCACTCATTAAACATTAAGTATTATTGAGAAATTTTAATTTAAATATTTATATACTGAAGCTACATTCTACAGGGAAGGATTGAACTCTACTTCAACAAAGCTTGCTAACCAATTTTACAAAGCTAGCAATAACACTAACACTTCTTAACTGGCATTTACTTTATGCATACTGTGAATGTTAGTGAATTTACTTGGCATCAATGATCTGTAAGAGGTGCTATAGGGAATAGCAAGAAAATAATTTCATTTTCTAAAACAGGGCAGACAAATGTATTAAGCTGGTTTCAAGCGATGGCCTTATCTTTTACAATAAACCAAGTTGAAACTTTCTGTTCAAGCCTGCTAGCATGTGATGCCTACGTGCAAATCAAAGCCTTAGTCAGATCATGGCTTCTATATCAAGATAGTTGGTGCCTGAAGTCTAAGGAATCCTTGAAAAGACTCTCTTGAATAAACACAATGAAATCCACATTTTGATGCAGCAATTTATCAGCTGCCCATCACTGTGAATAGTGGCAAGAGTTAATAACAGATTCAAATAACTACAAAAGTATATGCAAAAGCTTACCTTTTTGAGAAACTTTCTTTTAAAACACATGTCTTCAAAGCCCTAGCTAACTTCATATTTGATTTTTAAGACTAATTCAAAATAAGTGAAGCAGTTTGGCAAAAAATGGAAATAAAATGGAGCATCTAACTGATGAAGATGGTGAAACAAGTTGTGTGCATTGGTTGCCGGGTGTGTGACCTGATGTACTTCCTTGTCTGCGTCACTCATGGACCACGATAGATTTGCAGTTCCTGTCAATTGAGCAGATACTCCTGGCTCACTGTTGTGCAGTTTGCTTGTTCTCTGCATCTGTAGCTCCCATGTTCACAATTTTCAATTCGTTTTTTGTGTGTTCCTCTCTGCCAAACTATCGGGAATTAGTTGCAAACGTGTTTAGGTAACTGTAAAGAAAACTTCAGAAGCTGAGCACTGAAATGTTGACATGTAACAGATTGATGCTTTGATACTCTCATGCAAATTATCTTTGTCACTCGGAAATCTGGCATTTCAAGCCTTGCGACCTAGAAACAGGACCTGATGATGCTAATTATCCAAGTCGGACACATTAGCCTCCTTGGACTCAACTTCACACTCAGGCTAGTGGTTAGAGCACTGGCAGGCATCTGAATCGAGAGGTGCACTGGTTTGATACCTGTGTGTCGCAGTAACCTTCCCCCAGTTGACCTAGCTGTTGGGAACTGGTATCTGATTCCACAGAATGTTGGGGAAGGTGAGGTGGGAAGGGAGATGAGCTGGCCCTGACAAAAGTGAGGGCCCCAACACCTCTCTTCCTAATGACCTAGAAGTTTAGGGAACGACCATCACCTTTATCTTTTTAACCATACTTGAACTGGTACTCGGTGTAACGCAATATCATGGGTCAAATGAAGTTGCCTGAATGACTCAGGGTGAACCATTTTTACATAAAATTCCAAGCCAAAGCAATGTCTAGTCATACATTTATGTATCTTCCATGGATGCTCTGAATTCTATGTTCAAGGTTTTTAAACTCTCATTACATAAGCTCTTTATTTATAACACTATGATCAGTTCTGCATCCATTGATACATTAGTGAAGATAATAAGCAGAACCCAGATAAATACAGTGAGCCTCCAGCCTTTTATTCTTCAGGTCAGCTGGCTATTCTTCCTTGTTGAGCATATTAAAAAAAAAAAAAAATGGGAATGCCTTTAATCTCTTTTATACAAAGGAAATTTTAAGGTCTTCTTCTGTTTGCATAATTTCTGAGCATAGCTTAAATTGCTTTCTCTATTATTGACAAGGTCTTCAGAACTAGCACTCAACTTCGTAGCTTCACTTTATGTTTACATGAAGGAGACCTACATTTCAAACAGCATAAATGGTACTGTTACTTTTTAATAACAAAATGTATTTCATGAAATGCAAAGTGAGAAAAATTTTGAACATTTTGAAATAATGAATGTTGTTCGAATGAGAAATGAGGCACTTAAATTTTCAAACCAAACTTAAGATGTTTTCTGTCTAGTGAATCAGGAAAAGTTTAGGAAAAGGCAGCCAAAGAAGTTTAACAAAATACCCAGGCAAAAAGATTAAAAAAAAAAAAAGCAAACTAAGTCACCAGATATGACATGTCAATTACATAAGATAGAAGACACTTTCTTAATTCACATTTGAGAAGCTAATTTTTTTACTCCCTGCAGACAAAAGGCGCACTCCCCAAATCACAATACTTGTTGCTACAGAGGATGCACAACAAAGACCAGAGCCAAAAAGTAACTCATCTTTATAACTTCCCACATATCAAGACTAACTATTGTTTGGAGAAAAAGGGATGATTAGAAACTTCCTGTTTATGAAAACATAGGTATGCCTAGCATCCGACAAGAAATCACAAAAAAACCTATTAAATGAGGCATCCCTCATGGGTCAACAGCAGTAAAGCTTTTACAGTGCTTTAAATAAATGGCTGTCCCATGTGAGTAATGAAACATCTTACCTTACAGAATGTGAAGGTTCAGATCTTTAAATTTTAACAAAATAACAGTGCAAAAACTGCCAGTATCCCTCACCATCAGCTCCTTGACAGGGGGCTCCGAAAGAAATAAAGCTGGAGATGTTGAAGCCCCAGTGGCCTGGCACATGGGAATCAGGACAGAGAAGCTTTAAAACAAACTGCAGCTACCAGTCCTGCAAGGATCGCTGCTGTCAACAATCTCAGGGAAATATCTAGCTGTTCATGTCTGACACTGGCTAAAAAACTGAAGCAAAGAGAAATTCTTTGCTTCCTGTGACTTACGGTTTTAAAAATTCTGCATGATTTTTTTGAAAATAAGGTCACTGTCTAGGTTACAACATTAAAAATGAATAATAGAAAAGAAAAAAGGCTTGAAGCATACCCTTTTTTGGGGGAGCAGGTAGATGTAAAGTACAAAGCTAAAGCTAAACACAGCTGTCCACCACCAGGAAATCTACTGATTCCCCAAGCCCTAACGGAAACACAACTGCTCTGCTGGTAAACTGTTCACAGCATTTTAAAGGGATGACAATAGCATGCAAAGTTGTGCATCAATACCTGCTGGACTGCTGTCCCCCCCGCCCCCTCATAATGCTTGTTCCAGTCAGACACTGACAATTCTGACAGCAAACTATCTGTTTGTTTGACCTTAGCATCCTCCCGGCCAATATTTACTTTTTTCTCAAACTTTTCTTGAACGCCTGTATCTTCCCTGTTTGACTCCAATGTGGTCGGTTAACCGCTATTACACGGTTACCATGGCAGTCCTTGGTCTGATTGTGCAATCCAAGTCTGCCCAGCACACATACGTGAAGCTAAGCAAAAAGAATCCATAAATCAGTCTCCTAAAACAACTATGGGCTATTAGCCTTATTTGACAAGCCCTTTATCTGCATCCAAGACAAAATTCCATTAAATTGAGGTAATTCCACTGTAGATATGCCAGTTCAGACCATGTGGGTTCCTTGAAAGAGCTTTGCCTGGACTTGTCAAGGACCTTGCAGCACCATTAACTGAAGATAGTCATAAAGGGATACATAATTTTTTTTTACATTTAAATACTTTTTAATGTGTGTTTCAACATAGCGCACAGATTGAAATCACTTAGATTTGGTGAAACCAGAAGACTTAAAAGTCTTTTCAATATCAACACCAAGACACTATACTGGTTTCTTGCCATTTCACTCGAGACAAGAAGAGTTAATGACAGAATAGACGTTGCGCTTATAGAGAAAGGAGAACAAAGAATTTTCTAAAGCATGTAGGCTAATATCGTCATGGGGACGGCTGAGAGGTGATGCTGGGAAAGAAAGCTTCAGCTGTATGAAACAGGCCTTGAACACTTGGGAAGCCAGCTGGAAATAATAAAAGGTGCAAATAATGTTGCCATTTATGATCTTCCTATAATGATGCACATAATGGGGTTTGGCCAGTCAGGCATTGATGTTGCAAGAGATACATTCCTGCACTGAGGTTTGAACTCAACAAATAATGTACATGAAGAAAAGTATTCTAAAACACAGCAGTCACCAAACAGCTTCATTTCAGACCAAACTGTTGCAATAACCCTCTTAGTCTTCTACTTGTAAGATGCATTGTTGCGTACAGATTCTGGTTGTTGTGCTTGAAAATACAGTTATACAAGCATCTTGTTGGATTTTGCTCATGGCAGTTTATGTGGTTAAAATGCTTTTGAACATTATTATAAAGAATTATTTATCTGTTTATCTATAAACACCACAGGACACAGGCAAATACACATTTGTGCCATGTGCAAGAATTTGCACAAACATCCTTAACTGGTGTGAACATCATTGTTATTCTAGTCAGTACCATTTGACTTGTTTTGTTTCATTCCCAGTTTGTCTTGCAAGAAGAAAATCAATACCCACTGGGCCATGGTTACATAAATTAGGATAATATGAGAATGCCACAAGAAACACAAGAGCTGCAAACCTCTGCTTGACCAGCCCCAACCTCTCCCCTACTCTTCTCTCTCTCACTCACAGTGTTGTCATTTAACCTTTCTTTCAGGCAGACCATGATGTAAGATTAGGATTAAGAACATTAAGTAGGCAGGACTGGCTCAATGATACAGGAGTGGTCGGGTTTCAGACAGCATAAGGGAAATGGGGGAAGTCAAAAGTTCAGGATGCACCTGGCTGCCAGAGTGGAATGGGGTTTGCTGCTTGATGATAAATTCTCACAACATAGATACCAACGTTATTATCAAGCAAATATAATGTGTCTATAGCCTGGAAATAAAACTGCTGATGACTGTTAAATAACTTTCAATATTAACCTGTGTTTTTTAAATTTTATGAGACATCAATTTTTAATGGAATGATCAAAATTTTGATAACCATAAAACCAGTCGTAAAATATTTTACTATGTTGAAAATGTTAAAAAAAAAAAAAAATGAAGAAAATCATTAATTTGACTGAAAGTGTTTGTCACATTCACTCAAACTGTAATATAGGTGGACGTGACCTAACAGGAAGCATGAAGTTATATATAAAAAAAGGAGGAATTTGCCAAGGGAGATTACTATTTCTGACTGTTCATAGTTTCCCATGGACCACTGACTCCTACCCCCCTCCCCTTTTACCTATGGTGATGAGGTGGTAAGAAAATGTCAAGCTGCTGTTTAGTCAAGAAAAGCATCCTACTATCAGTCATAAGGCAGCACACACAACGATTTCTTTCAATTTAACAAATAACTTGCTTAGTGAAAAGCTGACGAAATTTTTCTAAAATATTTTTTTGGCAAAATATGGCACTTTCACCAAAGTGTATACGAGTATAAATGTCCTTATTTATACAGCACATACATATCCAAACAAATTTTTCTGCTAAATATTTATAACTGACGAATGTTTATAATTTTGCCAATGATTTAACACGATTTGTTCTGATTTTATTCTGACAGAAACTGATGGCAAATTAACATAAAATAATGTTTATGACCATTTTTGTTATTGTTATGATCCAGCATGTTTCTTACGTTGTAATGCATGCTCACAAGTTTATTTAGTCTTAAGCAAACTCAAACACTAGTGGCACAGACAAACTGAGCCCCCAGACATGCAACAGAATAAAATGTTCACTTTACCACATAGCAGCAAAAAGATCGAACGCAAGATTAATGTAAATCTATGATCAAAGATGTCCTTGCTGCTGAGGGTTTGTTTCATTCATCAATAATAAAAACAAATACAGTTAACTAGTTACTTTGGAAGTGAGATACACAGAATTACAGACTTGCAATCACTTGTAGCTTTTTTTTTTTAAAGTTGACAGTGATAAACATAGAGGCACAATTGGACTGGGATAAATGTTGGTGGGCAGCATAAGGAATATCCACTCAAAAAAGCATCAACTGATTAAAAACAAAATGTATCATATTTCTAGTGCATAAAAGCCTGTACAAGAACTGATACATGACTCAGCTGATACAGGAAGCAAAAAGCAGTCCTCAATAATTATAGTGAAAAAATTTTGTATGTCTTTCATTTTATACTCATCCCTGTTATAATGATAATCTAACAACAGTTTCTATTTCCAAGCCAGAACAAGTCATATTGTTTCCATATTGTAGTGGTCATAGCGATGGTGCTATAATTGGTCCATGGAGCTATGGACTGATATGCATAAGCTGGAGCTCAACTGGTTCCTTCCAACATAATAATAATTAATGCAACTTTGTAAAGCGCATGCTCACACTCCTAAGGAGCATGCTCTTAGCGCTTACGAACAAGAAAGAAACATGGACAGCATAGAAGGGACAGGAAAACAAACAAATAGCATATGAGCTATAAAAGAATTAAAAAACTGCACTAAACGAAAAATAAAATACAGAAAACACAAAGAGGAACCAAATAACGAGAACAAGAGCTGATACAAAGATGTAGAACAAAATAGTAACAAAGATGTAGAGGAAAGAACAATGCGAGGACTCACTGTGTTCGGACAGTAAAGGGGGATAACTGTAGATGTAACAATACCAACTCCAGAGAATTAGGTTAGTGACATCTGGACAATACTGGGACGATACTGAGTAATCTTGAGAATATGAAGAAATGCTTTCACATGAAACTGCAAAAGGGTGATCATCACTTCAGTTTACTCAATGTAGCTCAAGGTCATTGCCAAAGCGAGTGAAGCAGGCAGACAGGAATCCAGCCAATAGATCCACACAGTTCGCACTTCAAAATAACACTATATATATATATACCATCCTGTTGCAAACCAGAAGAGGAAGAAAAAGCAGCAAAAGGTCCAACACTTTTATCCAAATCGAACCACGACAATAAAACATTAACAATATCAAGGAGAGCCCAGTCCCCTCAGCCTGTAACATCTGTTACATTACCCTCATAAATCATATGCCCTATCACTGCTGGTTAGACAGACACAGGTTTTCAGTCACTGGACCAAGCCTTTGTTCTTCTAATCAAATATTGAGTGCACTAGTGCCACAGTCACAGAACTTCCTTTCACCATTTCTTAAAGTGCCTTTGTCTTTGAATATTGTAACAGACATACCTCAGTAAAAACATCAGGCAAGTAAATTTAGGAAATTTTATTGGTCACTGGCTAGCAGAAGAATTACACATTACCTGAGGAAAAAAATTATATTGGTTCACAGATTTACCCACACTGCAAAGCCATGACAAGTAACAAAGAAATAATTGGTTTGAAGAACTGAATGCAGGTTAGCAACATGAATAGAGAAGAAATGACAACTGCTAAGAAGTGTCATGCCTTAATAAATAGTTTTATCAATGTTTGTAAATGGCATAAGTGGTAAAAACAAATTAACATCACATGCATTACTGAGTTGCTGAAAATTTCTAGTACTAATCATTGTGACTGAAGGGAAACAACTTACGGCATGCCATGGTCTCTATCAAGTGGTGCAGGCATGGGCAAGGGCTGCACATGCATTCTAGGAAGAGGCGGTGGCAGCGGCGGTGGTACGTCCAGAGTGGCAACTCTGACTTCTCTCCCTTTGCATAGATCTGAACAATTCAAGGGTGACCATCATAAGTATCTACCACTTTGCAGTTATCTGTATCTGTAAAATTGTTGTAACTTTAAAAGTGCACAAAAAATGTAAAAAATATTATTCTCCACATAAGCACAATAACCAAAGTCTGATATTTTTTTTAAAATTCCATTTACCATCAGTTTTGCTGGTGAGAGATATAAAATGAAAAGAAACATGTCTTCAGAAAATGAGTTCATAAATAATAATAATAAAAGCACAATAAAAGACAGTTAATGCTGAGTTACAGAACTCAGATTCAATGGACTCCATGGTACATGCCCTACTCATTTTACAAGCTAAATCATCAACAAGACTGCAATGTAGAGTAGTTCAGACAGTCAGTGTTAATGGCCTGAACACAACATTAAGTTAATTCATGCAAACACCAAAAGCAGTATTCATATGATATAACTGCTGGCTCTAACGACAAATTTGGAGTTCTAACAAGACATGAACTTCAACACTGCAGCACCTTCGATATATCTGAGGTTGCGTTTATGACGAATGTGTTGTGTAGCACTCTGCAGTTACTAACTCGATCGATAATAAGCATGCATCTTACTTCTGATGCTTACTGCTCATTAACCCTGTTATCGATCAGTATTTTAAAATAAAAAATTAGTGAAGACAAAGGGAAGACACCTAAGTCAACACTGCAAGCTACACAGTTACTTCGCAACGAGCTTCGCCGAGTGTCAATCATCAGTAGCACGTGTTGTGACCGCTCGTGCACAAGGGCCACAGATGTCACACAGCGCATCCAAACGTGACTGTGTGGTAACTTGTACAAGCGGAAAGCATCGACATAACCACGTCTACAGTAGTACGGTACATCAATGCGATCAGTATCAGTACCAAACAACAATGGAAGCGATTCAGCACCACACACAGGAAAGGTTGGCTTACGGTTCATACTTACAAACAGGTACAGAGGTGAGGTCTTCCTTAAACTCGGGTATAGAAATATGGTTTAATATTCTTTTAACCACCTTTTATACATCGGCGTCAAAGAGCAAGCCGTCTTTCAACAACGCCGACATTATGGTACTAATGCATGCTGGGACAGCAACTTCGGTCTATTTTTAGCCACGTTTTCCCCCACGGACAAAGAGGGCGGTAACTAGAGCGATGACTACTGTGGATGAGGGCAAATATTTGAGGAGAAGAAAAAGAATACTCCATTCTCTCCTCGCACCCAGTACCCGAGCAAAACCTTTTCGAAAAGTTTTGCTTTCTTGTCAGTGGCTGAATGGTGACGAGAAAGGTCTGTTTTCTATTTTAAACTTATCGACTGTTTCTGACGAGTCGAAGAGAAGTAGGTCACTTCTTGCCCAGCGTAGCAGACGACAGACTGTTGCAGTCGAGGATGAAAATTAAATCAAGGGTCTGTAAAAGTGCTGGTGATTATCTGGTAAAAAAAATTCGTGTCGTAGATTATGAACTCATGTTGTGGAGTTATTTTTAAAAATGGGTGAGGTATGACAAATGTATGTACATACGTACGTTACTGATGGAGGGCTCACACCACAGCCGCCATCAGAAGTACAAAAATCAGACATTACAACATATAAACATAAAAGAACATTTAGCTTGATTTAAAAAAAAAATTAACTATAGGCAACAGGAGCTCAACTCATTCATTTTTAAAGAAATGTACTTTGATAGATGTATAAAAAGTGAAATTTGAACAAAATTATAGATCTTTTCATTAAGGAAAAATTTTTATTGTGAAGAAAGTGCATATAGCATTCGGTGTGCATCAAATATCACTTCTCTTTCCCCTCAATGTGTTCGTCTGCGTGCCCTGTATTCTGTATTTTGTCTATTATGTATAATTATAAGTGAATATCGGATCAAGCTGATCAAGCGAGTTAAGCCTGTATGGTGTTTAAAAACTTGATAATCAACTTCTGTTTCAAGATTTATTCAAGGCAAGCATGTTCCACCCTCATAGTAAGTTCATCTCATGTCCAGACAGGACGCTAGAGTCCGCTCACAATATTTACACCATCTAGTCCCAGTTCATCATGTCCATGCAGCATGCCAGTCTCGATTTATCTGGTCCAAACATTACAACAATCTACACACATCGTGATCATATGACAAAGTCGTTTTAATATATTATGCACATACACTTGGATCGTTTCCTTATGTACACATTAAAATATATTTTGATTATGCCTTTACAAAGTTAGTCTTTAACAACAGAAATCCACGTGTAAACATGTAATGCTCACAAAAAGCAGTTGTCATTTATTACAGAGCGATCCGGAATTCATGAAGTCATTGAGTATACACTTCACTTAGCTCTTCTTTCTCTTTTGTCACCACATTCTCATTTCATCATGCCGCAGGTCGAATGACACCCATACTCATTAGCTCATGACACAGTGACACAGATCGTATGCCGCCCTCTCCTTTCATCATGCCACAGCTATTCACACAATAATTATGCAAACAAAACTGTCAGGTCTCTGGTCTTTATGTCTATTTGCGAAGATACTTGCCTTTTACAAGCATATCCAGAGTGGGGAGGGGGGAATGAAAGCCATGTCTCATCAATCGTTATCCTCTATCATTCATCAAGTCTTCAACAAACGAACAAACAAACGATCGAGTGAACAAACGAAGGAACGGCCTACGATGGACCGAACCCTTGCCATTAACATAACAC
Organism: Pomacea canaliculata; assembly: GCF_003073045.1. Lineage (NCBI taxonomy): Eukaryota > Metazoa > Mollusca > Gastropoda > Architaenioglossa > Ampullariidae > Pomacea > Pomacea canaliculata. Next base: position 4,859,544 of record NC_037594.1, on the reverse strand, counting down.
ACCTGACGTCTGTCTGGGTGGACACCTGTCTAACTCTTGTTCTCTCCCTCTCTCTCAGCCCCAGTTTAGAAGTCTCAGCAGCTTCAAGTCCCGTTGTATCGTGGGCATCCGCCTAATATAGTCATCGACGCTTAAATTTGAATAAACATGTTGTTTTCAACAGCAATATATACAAAACAGTTTTAAGTTGAAAGTTATTTGAAGCTACGATTGATTAACGTTGGCACATTGGTCATCACGCATGCGCAAAGTAAAACGGATGAGCTTGGTTTCTCGCGCCAGTGCTGGAGCTTAGCTGTATCACGTGACCAGACAGCAGTCCACTGGAATTGTACGTTCAAGACTCTCTGCCGAGTCACTCGATCGTTGAGTCTTGCAGCATCTCTGCAGCCAATGGTTTCAGCGAGGATGAAAACCGCTCAACGAAGGCGAATCCGGTGTAGGCAATCTTTCTGAGACTGTACAGGCCCTCCATGAAGGCCATCAGGTAGTCTTCTGCATGCTGGTAAGAGAACTCAGCCTCAAGGTAGTGCTTCAGGAGGATCCAATACCTGTCGCGGCAAGCGTTGAGCAGCTGCTTGCCCTCCACTGGACCGTTGCGAGGATCCAGCAGCACCAGCACGTGCAACAGCGCGTAGATGGTGACGTCATTTTTAGCCACCGCCTTGAGCGTCCTGCTGAAGGTTTCCAGCTCCTCCTTCGCGACATCATCCAAGAGAACGGACGGCAGACGGTCAATAAGGAACTCGCCAAGCTCCGTGGCCCAGATCCGCCGTTCGATGATGTAGGTGGCAGAGAGATCGATGATGGTTGCACAGTGAGCGGAGCTCTTCAGCGATCCAATCTGCACCTCACGCGGAAGCTTCTGGAACTCGGGAACGGCCTTTGCGAACTGCACTCCTCGGTGCAGCAGTCTTTCCAGCAACTGCATGCAGACTTCTAATGATATGTAGTCGCCGTCATCGTTGTCGTAGCGGCCGGCGCCGTCGTGGGGCGCGCGGTTCATCGTGGCGTCCTGATACGCGGTGGCTAGGTGCGTCAGCAGTGAGCGTTCCTCGCGCGTCAGCATCCAGTACTGCTTCATGTCTGATGGCAACTGCTCCCGGGGCACGTGGCGAAACTCGTGCGTCCAGCCCCGGAACACTCCAGCGGGATACGACGACGATGCCACTGGTGATGTCGTTGCTGTCACTTCATGCACCTGCTGTTGCAGTTCCTCGGGCTGGAGGTCAGGGGTGGAAGATACATGGGCATCGACAGCAGAGGATGACAGGAAGGACGAAATGGAGGGATTTTCCAGGGTCAAGGACACTCGAAGAAGACTTATGTCGTCTTCACCTTGCTGCGTGTCCTGCAATGCTTGCTTGAAGAACTCTTCGATGAAAGTGGAAGTGGATGATTGCATTTGATCGGAAAAGTGACCTGGTATGATGGCGTGGCATGATGGCGTGACATGGTGATGATCTGGTATGATGGGACAGGCTTCCTCAGGCGTGGCAGGCAGCAGCTGTCCTGAAGCGGACATTTGCTCCTTCTGACTGTTCATTCCCATCCTTCTCAAACGCCTTGCTTTCTTCCTGTCTTCATCTGAAAACATAAATTTGGATGTTAAGCACGAGAACAAACCTAGAGCTTAGTGTCATAAGATAAAGAGAAGGAAGAAACAAATTAGAAAGGGAGCAGGAGGATCATGAAAGAGGACATAACTGCTATCTAATCAGAAATCCATCTTCATTTTCTCCTCAAACTCACGTTAAATATGCGACGAGAAAAAAACTTAGGAAAATCTTTCCTTTCATCATTACTAATGGCGTGCCGTAGCCACCGCACTTAAGATGTATTTTTACCAAAAATGTTGTATTTCACGAAAGTCAAGTGATGTACTTGACCACGTGACATGATATACTTTACCCAGGATCAGTTGCCGTTTCATGCCCATGTCCAGACACTTCTTCAGGCGACAGGCTGAACACAGGCGCCGGGACCTGACGTCTATGGAGCAGTTGCCGTCAAACACGCATTGAAGAGACTGGATTGACATATATAAACACAGGAGTAAACACATACATACATGGGGCAAAATACACAAACTGAACACATACACAGAAACTAAATTAACATACTGAGTACATCAAACACAGCAGGGACTGAACACACATATGCAGATTGGATTGAACAGATACACGGAAGCTGGATCATTATCCCGTTATCTTCCAAATTAGTTTTTGACTAATTTTGTTCCGTTGTAAAAATTGAGTTATTTGAAGTCCCTGTAACACACAAAAAAATTTGTGCGTGTATATAGAGCTTTTCCTCTAAATATGACACTGAGAGGACTTGAGATAAAAGAACCTGTATGTAACTGTCCTCTGATGCCACTGGTTCATCGTGCTATAGGGGCTGTTGGTTTTGTTGATCTGGGGTTAGGTACTTTGAATGAGAGGTAGGCGAGAAAATTTCAAATCGAATACATTGCTAATATTTTAAAATCATTCTAGGCGTTAGGCATTCTGTTAGCACCCTTACCCTCACCCTCACACCCCTTGGTGACTGAAGGGCAGGCAACTCACATCCTCTTTCATGGCGTTTCGCCGGAAGAAGGCCTTGCACGTCTCGCACGTGAGGACGCCGAAGTTGTGCGCAAACGCTGTGTCCCCGCACACGCTGCACGTTCTTGAGGACGTTGCTTGACGACGACGTCCACCACATCGCGCGTGCTTTTTGATGCCAGCACGAGCACAGTTCGAGCCGCTCTCCTCGGTCCTATTCTCTTGCTTGCTCGGGCAATGGCCAGGCTTGGTGGTCCGATCCATGGCTTCGCTCCGTCCCTTCAGACCCACGACTTCAGACAGAGCGGACGAAGTGATCTGAACAATAAAAATATTTACTAAACATCTTCTACTCCAGGTCTACTTTCTCTCTGTTACAATATTATTGCAACGGCCAAAGTTCATGACTACTCAGAAAATAAGGTGTTTAAAAAAGATGAGCGCATTTTCCCGTGTGGAGGCGAGATGAATGCTATGCAAGACAAGCAACAAAAGAACCGACAATTAATCAAACAAGAAACACTTCAGCAGACACTGTGGTAAATATAAACAAAGTGCATGAGAAATTATGGATCATGAAATTTCTTAAACAGATGAGTTTTTAAGATGGGCTTAAAACAGTTGGAAAAACAAGAAGGGGGGGGGGGATGAATTCTAGACGATGGGACGAGAGATGAAAGAGGACTGTCTGCCAAATTTCTCTCGTTTGATACGTGACATTGCGAGAAGTCAACGCTAGCTGATAGAAGAAACCAACTCGGGTGGTCAGGTGACAGTGAGACGACACGAGGATACAGCATCAGTCGACAGGGAGTGGTTGATCGTGCAAGTGAGAACTGGAATACTCCAATAAAGCAGTCCTGCAGGATCTTGGGTAGAGAGACAGAGAGCATGATTTCTTGGCTGACCTAGTGAAAATGTCCCACAGTGACAAACATTAAACAAATCATAAACAAAATTTAAGCATTCCGGACAAAACAGCCAAGCTAGTGCCGTTAGTCCATCTCTAACGATGTCGGTAATTGCTTGAAAGATAATAACAAACTGTGGAGAAACACTTACCCACCTGCATGTTCACACAGATCCTCGAGTCTCGTTGTGAAAATTACAGGGTGACGGTAAGCAAACAGTCTCTGTGTTCAGTGTAATCGTTGACAGTCCTGCCACAACCACTCCAACAGAAGACAGCTAGCCCTAGTTTCCTGCCAATGCATGAACTTATTCATCAATTTTTCCTTCCATGTCAAACCATCACAGACACGATCTTCAGGGAGGACAAAAAACTAAAAAGGGACGGAAAGGGGGGAGGGTAGGATGAAAGAAGGCACTCATATACCCTGTAGGCCAGTGCACAAAAGCAGGGGGAGTTCCATTTATGTCATGTTTGTTCTGAGAGCAGACAGCTGGAGCACAAAAACCAACAGCCGAGGTGCCGAACGAGATGTAGTATTTTTTTCTAAAACTGTTCAGTAGTTTTGCAGCACACGTTGTAGAACGAATGAAATAGCCGTGGGTAGTTACACCTAAACTTTCCCAGATTTACTGACATAGCCGTTGTGAAGGTCAGGGGTCATTTGCCGATCGCCTGAACCCAGTGGCTGGGATCCTTCTATAGAGTTAGACTACTGATGGAAACCTTTCATCCCGAATTATTTATGTTACTGTAATGCTGTGGCTGTGTATGCACTCTGTGTATGTGCTGATAAGTGCAGTTGTTTACACAATCTGAGGGAGCGAGGTGAAGATGTGTGTTTAAAGAGACCAAAAAAAAAAAAAAAAAGAAAGAGAGAGGTTCAAGGGGGTGATCAACAATACTGCACCACAGCGATAACAACTAACATAAAACCACTTGGGTCAGACACACCGCCCTGCCTTGCAATGCCTCTGAAAAAAAATTATGTGCATTATGTGCGTGTCTATAAAAATATCACGGACTGTACCATCTGCAGTTGCGTGATGCGAACTTCGAACTTTTGAACTTTTGAACCTTGTAACCTGAGATGTCTCTCTACGCGATGGCGGACATATGTTCTTGTGGCGATAACCGAGATAAAACATACATTAGGCGTGGTTGCACCGACTTGTGTTGTGCTGTCTTTGGTGTTGGTTATGACAGCTGACAGCAGCACAGTCTGACCTGCTCTGTGCCACCAGAAGCAAACTTAACCAGCAAACAATTAATCGAAAGCATGAAAAATATTGATACAAATAAAATAACACGTAAAGAGTTAGTGCTGGGTTATAGGGCTATGGGTAAGAACTAGGTTTCTTTATGATGACAAACTTCTTTCGAAAACTGTTATGAACCAACAGTATGGGCATCTGACATACATCATGTGAGAGCATCTACTTACTATGATTAAATAGTTCGCTGGCACCAGAGCAGGAATTAAAGTACAGAAGGACTGAAGACAGTAGGAACACTTTCTACCAAACATAAGCTCAAAAAGTTTCTTACCAGCTTTGAAACTTGATGTGTATGCTCGGGCACAAAGTAGGTCGAGTGCCGAATCTGACAGATTTGCCTGGGTCGCTGTTACCCTTTACTGCTGTACATTGTTCACACTTTTTTTTTCTTTTTGCTCTTCCCTCTCTCTCTCTCACACACGCATACGCGCCATCCACACAGCTCCACCACATACATATGACAGAGAACGGGAGGAAGAAAGACATGTTCAGAAATGGCAAGACTCATTGCCGGATACTGGGGTCGTAATCCCGTGACCCAGAATACTCAAGAAAACTCATTGAGGTTAAAGGTAAAGACCACTGTGAAGACACTTTCCGGTTTTCTGCTTCGTCTTGTGCTTCTGAGCTTTTTGAAAGCGGGTGAGCTCTTTACGATGGTTTAGTCGAAACATTTTGACCGAATGCTAGTTCGAATTTTTGATGGAAGGTCTAAGCTGGAGTCAAGGAGCTGGAAGGGGATGTTTTGGTGGTCTGTGAAAAAGGTTTTTATGAAAAGAAATTCTCTGACCGAGGTAGATTTATATGTACTCATTTGTACCAAAGTTTTAGAGAGAATGCCTTTACAAAACAAAGTGAACACGGAACTCTTAAATCGTTAGTCGTCAGTGGAGGTTACAAAAAAAGAAACAGGGATTACAACGACTGAAGTGCTCTCTTGCTGTCTGCCGGCCCTGATGGTGTTTTGAGTGAATATAAAGTTGTTGACTGTAAGTATCAGTATTTCAGTAATTTGTCACTTGATCATGTCTCTAGTCAGAGCTCAGCCAGACTCAAGGAGTGGGTGGGAGATGCTGCCAACTGCAATAATCTCTGTTTTATAGACACAAAGGCAAGCTTTTTGTGTGTAACCCAAGGTTTAAAATAATAAAATTCTTAGTGCATGTCTAGAGTAGTTCCTGTCTGTGAAAGATTTATTTCAGATAAATGTTACTTAGAATAGTTAATGACTTCTATGAAAGAAGACTCGATTAAATAATGTATGATAATCTTTCATTTTTGCACACACACATACATACGCCACTCACAACATATTGAAAACTTTCTTAACTTGTTATTTTTATATTTTTTCTGATTATTGATGACACCAACAGGTTATTAACATTTTCTCTGAGTATTTACTATATGACCATCATACATGTTTATGCAAGCTATTATATTTGTGATTAACATATATATATAAAAGACTTTTGTATGTTTCAAATTCATTAGCCAACAGGTAAATAGTTTTGTCTTTTTTAGCGTGACTACAATTTCAGGATAACAAAATGACATCCTACACACTATCATTGCCCATGGCTGAAGTCCCGATGGTGGTTGTCAGGGCAGCGACCATTCCGGTGCCTATGGTCACATGTGAAGTGGTTGGCATGAACCGGCTGGGGCATCCTGACTCCTGTCAGTGTGATGGTGAAACCTTTAGTATGAACAGGCTAGGTCATCTTGACATGGTGAATATAAACAGTTTATTGTCTACTTCTGGCGTAGCCATCAAGCAGCTTCTCAAGGTCTGGCAGGAAATTTGTCATCCAACGATGCGCAGTACGTGGTAAAGAAGTCTAGTCTAGTCCCCCGAAAGCATTTCGGCCAAGAGCGGCTGAAAGAGGTGTGAGAACTGCTTGAAGTGGCTGGCGGCCACCTGACCCATATCGTACAGTAGAACCAAACGGTTCATCAGCGCAGTGAAGTAGCGGTCTGCGTAGACGTAGGAGTACTCGGACTGCAGGTAATGTTTCAGAAGGATTAGGTACTTGTCACGGGAAGTATTGAGCTCCGTGGGTTCGTTGATGGTGCCCTCACGCGGGTCAAGCAGGACGAGGATGTGCAGCAGCGCATACAAGGTCAAGTCGTTGCCAGCCACGGCCTTGACCTGCGTGCACAGGTCAGCGCCATCGCGGGTAAAGGTCGTGGAGTGGAAGTCGGAGGGCAGCTGGCTGACGCTGATGTCGCCCAGGAAGATGCGCCAGACATCGCTCTCTGGGACAAAGAAGGAGGAGGCGCATATACCGTAGGCTTGCACAAAGGAGGCCTTGAGAGCGGCGATCTGATCCACCTGCTTCAGCTCCCGGAACTCTGGCACCGCCTTGGCAAAGCTGACACAGTGGTAGCAGACCTTCTCTAGAACTTTGAGGTAGGATTCCATTTGCAGGACCGTGATAACCTCCAAGGGCTGGTCGGGGTCGCGGTGGGTGATCCGGAGCATCGTCTCCTGGTACTTGCTAGTCAGGTGCGCCAATAGGGTGCGCTCCTCGGTCGACAGAAGCCAGTACCGCTTGATGTCGGACGGCAAATCAGAGAGTGACACGTGTTGAAAAGAAGGTGACTTGCAGGCTTCATGACACGTGCCTGCCATGTCATCAAACCGTTTACCATGGGCTGATGCGCTCATTTCCTGAGGTACAGGTGCTGAATCCACGTGCGATGAACCACAGGGCTCGCTGGCAAACACTGGTAAGAGGTCGATGGGGCAAAGTTCACTAACCGGTGATGACTGCACAGAAGTGAATTCCTGCATGCTGTTCTCTGAGTAAGCTACACAAACAGGCACTGACTGTGAAGGCTGAGGACCTGGTGTTAGGGCAGGATGCTGATACCGCGATGGTTGAGGTTGAGTAAAATGACAGATGCTCTCTAAAGGTTGAGATAGAGTAATTTGAGACCTGCTCTCCGACTTTTGTTCTTGTTCTCGTTGTTTATTGCTTCTCGACAGCCTTGCTTTCTTCCTCTCATCGTCTGAAACAAGATGACAGCTATTTTTACATCACTTGTATGCAGTTCCCTCACAGATAAACTTCACGATTAAGGTGAGAAACTGCTCGATTAGACGGATTATTATTATTATTGCTTGAGTGAACAGAAATAATAATAAGCCGTCCATGAAGGTATTTACATGACCTACAGACCGGCCACAATATTTACAATTCCTTTGATCATCGTGAGTGCACGAGAGATAAAACAGAAAACTGACATTGCTAGTTTTAATCTCTGACTGCGCGTGATAAAACAGTTTAACTAGCTGTTTATTGCAAAGCTATATTAGGAAAACAAGTATTTACTTTACACCAATGCAGAAAGCAATGTTAGAATAAACAAAATAAAGTGCAGGTTGGCGAAGACCAGAAGGTTGAGGAAGAAGCGAAGGAAGAAGAAGACAGCCCGGTACTCACTCAGTATAAGCTGTGGCTTCATGCCAAGGCGAAAGCACTTCTGAAGACGACAAGATGAACAGAACTTCCGGGTCACCGTGTCAATGACGCAGTTTCCGTTGAAGACACATTTCAGCTCCTATAACAGGAAGAGAAATAAAAATCATTTATGATTGCTTTCATCTTCTTACCGTATTTAAGAACTATTGAGACTATACCTGAACTATTCAGACCTCGACTACAACAGATGATGTCTAACATTCTGTCTTTGCCGTAAATACTCAAATTATATTAATCAATATGGCTTCCCTCACCACGACAGAAAAAGGTCAAAATCAAGATGTCATATTTGTACGCAGACGTGCCTAATCAATATCGTTGTCCCAGTTTTTCCATTGGCTGAGGTCATCCCAACATAAACATATTTATGTTAAGTTGCTGACTTCTCTATGTGCATGATGGTTTGTAGAGTTGTATCTCGAAAGAGGAAAAGGCGTTACTAACTCAGATTAGGAGATATGTATCTTGCACTGAGCTTTACCTGATCATAGAATAATATTTGCACCATTTTATTAATTATTTAAATAAACGGATTTAACTCTGTCTCACTTTCAGATACATTTCAGTCATAGCAATCAACTTATTCTACAGCTTTCTTGAGCCCACACTTTCCACTCAGAAAGACGCACTACTTTCCAAATGGATAGAAATTTAAAGACCATCTACACAGCAAATCAATTTGGCAGTAAAGTGATCCATATTTTAAGTCTGTCTTCACATTCCTTTTTGTCATCCCTCCTGTCCACGTTATAAATGATGCCGACATCTTGAGAGCCAACAGCGATGATTGCATCTCGCCAGCAAGCAACTAACGAAGGTGCTTGTATCCAGCGAGTTACAGGTCTTGAGCCAACACATCTCTAGTGAGCCAGCAAAGATGGGGGAATCTAGCCACCAAATATCAGCACGTACCTCAAGTCTGGTGGCATTGCGTCTGAAGAACGCTTTGCACGTGTCGCAGGTCAAGACGCCAAAGTTGTACGCCGAGGCTTTGTCGCCGCAGACACAGCAAGATCTTCTCGCACCTTCTCGTTCGCAGCCAGGAGCACCACCTGGAAAACTCTCGCAGGATGAGCTGGTCGGGACGTCTTCAGTCGTTTGTGTGAGCCAGCCCGAGCCTTGTCGGGGCACGTGGGGCAGTTCCCGATTATCGTCATCATACTCGTCTTCTACATGTGTGTGCCCGTCGTCGACCTCCATAGCGTGGGGTGAAGAGTCACACGAGCAGAGCACGTGGAGGTCAGGGAAGTAAGGAGCGGTCTGCACTGCTCTGGACTGTGACACATTTGACGTCCAAGTAAAAACACTCATTCACGCACGCACGTATGTGCACATATATACAATTGCTTACGAACACACACACACACACACACATGCATGCACGAGCGCGCGCACACACACACATCGACATAGAACTAGAGAGTTTCTAACACTATACGTACCTAAACTATACCTGGTGATAGCGTCCACCCGAATGACACCCCTGACAGCAAAAAAAATGACGAAATGGTTTGGGTACGAGTGTTCATCCTTAATCAAATAAAACTTGCATACCAAGCGGTCTAAAGCAATAATATGTTTGATTTGCGCCACCCGACCTGAATAGTACCTACGCCATTTGACATCCTTTTTCAAATCGTCCCTGCACCCACCCGTAAGACCACATTTACATTTCTGATTATATTTGTCGTATATGACATGCTGTGCTTGGGGGTCTCATGGCCACTAACTCGTGTTGAGTGTGTTTGTATAAAGATCTGTTGTAAAAGCTAATGTTTGTCGGTGCTCTGTGGAGCAGGGGCACAATGCATTGCACTCTTTCTGCTGAACGCAGCCATGACCTCACAACAAGGTAGAACATTTACTGGAGAGAATAACGAAGGAATCAGGTATTCTATTGACAACAACCTTGTGTTACTAAAACAAGAACATCGGGCAAACGCAAAATCTTTAAAGACTGACACCATTAGAGATTGGAATTAATTGCAAAATATCGTATCTTACCAGTTAACCTGTCCATAGACATGCAATGCACTAAAGTATCACAGAAAATGTGTGTAGTAGTGCACAAGCCAAGAAACGTAACTCTGATACTTAATGTTTGTAGCTCCGACAGGGTTACCCTCCTTGGCTCGAGCAGCAAGGGAGACAAATTGTGTTTTCGATGCGTTCCAATTTAGACTTCACCTGAATATAGCTGTGCATCTCTAGATGCAGCTAACCTGAATTCTCTTCTTGGGTGAAAAATACAATCTGATGGCTAGATGCACTTTTCTGTCTTTTTTGCAAAGTGATAAACAACGTGTTCTTAAAACTCATGCTGCTGACTGGAATTGTCTGCCTACGGACAGATTGCCATCAGAGCTGTTGCACCTGAAAGAGGAATGTCTGACACGAGGTTTTGGTCAAAATTCAATTTGATGCCTGGGATCAATTGGTTAGCAGGCATACTGGGTGATTAATTTATCACTCTCATGATTATTAAATATATTACACTGAGGGTGGTCTAAAATGTTCACTGTTGTTTCTCATTCACGGAGGTAGGGAAGAAAAGCCAACGACGGCGACAGCATGTTCATTTGGCATAAGCTGAAACAAAAGATGGACACACGTCTGTCACCTGCTTGGGCTTCTTTCAACTGACATGACAGCTGTCAACACTACACGGCATAGTGTCCGCTCTCAGTGCCAGCTGATACAGCAAGACCTCTTTATCGATAACCACAGGAAGGTGCACGATATCCCATGCTGCAGTGCGCCGTAACTCACCTAAATCTGAGAGATCACGTTTTCCCTTTAAGTGTCAACGGCTAAGATTCCTTGGTACACCTGCAGTAAGTACGCCATAGTGGCAGCTTCATTGGGCATGAGTTTTTGCTCTCCGTAATTGTCACACTTTGACCTTTCCTTTTTTAAGCTTTGCTTCTCTAAACTAAGTCGCCAGCAAGGGAAATGAATAACACTGAAGATGTAGTGTGAGGACCTTTTGTGCAAATGTTGCGGCCTGGCATTGTCCGGCGACTGTCACTGCCGTAGAATGCAAGATAGCAGGAAGAGGAGCCATGTTTATTCGTAACTCATGTTTATCAATATATCACTATCCAGATTTGTTGTCGCATGACTTTGTTAATATTTAGTGCGTTCTAAATAGGTCTTTAGTAGTATGCAGCTTCCTATTCGAAGTGTGGGAAACGCTACATTACATTAGGTGAGGTGGAAGCACTCATCTAAAATTACTGCATAGATGCCATCCCGCAACCATCTTGTGGGACTCGTGATATCACTTATAGCATGTAACATGAACATTGACAGTACTGCCTCTTCAGTTTTGAAATCAAAGAACTGAAGCAGTTTAAGACAGCAAAAAGTGTAGAACGTTAACATTTGATATATATATATAAGGACTACTTCAGCAGGACATTCCAAATACTCAGACCACAAACTTGTGTTACTCGTCCATACTCAGACCGTATCATTGAACGAGTATCAAGATGGCGGCTTGTTGACTTCAAGCAGGGCTAGTCATGGTCTATCCTTTAGTTTCAGATCAGCCTCAGACTTCTAGGATTTGTAAGTTTGCGAGTCTGCTCTTTCTTATAAATTTCACGACAGCTATTCTATGCATAATATGCTCTAATAAAAAGTATAAAAATAAGAAATACAAGTCTTGCAAGTTCGAAATAACAGACCTAGAAATTATGACAGAAATAATTGATCCAGTTTATCTGTCGTGTGACTTTCATGCGTTTTAATTCGCTCATTTTCTTCAGTAATTTACTATAGATGCGAACAAAATAGTTATAAATTTTAATAAAAAAATATTTATTATTTTTGGTGCTGCTCATAGGGTGGTCTGTGACATACCTCTTGAATTGCAAATCCACCGATATAATACTTTCAAGACATTTTCAGCTTATCTTCCTTCGCAGACTCATTTGGTTTCGTATGTCGTTTTTGTTTATGTACTTTATGAATTGTTGAAACAATTTTATAATCTTCTTCAGAAAAGAATAACTCGGAAAACAAATTTATATTGCTTTCTCGCAAGAGTATACAATCAGTTCAGCTGATCATAAATGCCGAAAGTGGCGAATGGAGTGGTTCAGCCTCTGTTCGCAGACGACAGTTCTACAGTCGACGTTCAGATCTACAAAGCCATCATTACTAGTAATCTGTGATAACACCACATCAAGTGATTCTTGGATACAATCTCGTCTATCGATCAAATCATCTGTATGGTGCGATTGCTAGGGTGTACACGATAACGAAGCAAAGAGGATAAATAACATTACGGACATGTAGTAGTTTATTCCTTGTTACTTTTTGAGGAGCATAGTAGTATACTGAAGTATAGTGTGCAGCATGGGCAGCAGAGAGGTACCTGATTTTTTAAAAATTAAAAATTAAAGTATATTGTTTATTCCTGGTATGACTTTGATAACGGCTGCTGAGGACGGTAACCAGTCAGCACTACCAGATATCCAGGGTGTAATGGAGAGTGATAGATTCAGGACATTTTTAGGTCACGCAGCTATATTTGGATCACTCGGACACGAGGGCTCGGATTTTACTAGTTTTCATCATTGTCTTATCAATGAAAATATTGAAGTTGCGATGACTCAGTAACCATTTTTTGACATTTTCCACTACGTTTGCCGTAGATTACTGATAACCTCATACTTTGAAGGTCTAATTCAGACGCATTGCACAAAGCAATCATGATGTTTAGCAACAAATGAGATAGACATATGAACGTCAACTGATAAAGGTGGTTCTGGCTCCTATGGCGACCGCTTTAGAGATTACAGCAAAGTAGCTCAACGAAAGAAAAACAAAAACCAAAGTGCCCCCAAAACAGCTCACTGTGGGGCGTGTCTCTTCAACTGTTCAGTTAAAGGCATATTTGTATTTGTAGTTATATCTGTGTCTGGTAGTTATCTTTGTAGCTATGTATCATTTGTTACGTTTGTAGTTGTGTCGCATAGTTACCTATGTAGCGATGTTTGTGTTGTATAGTTAATTTTGTCACGAATGATGATCTAACAGGGTAAAAAGTTCTAAGCTAAGGTATATAATAGTACAGATAAGGCAGCAAGCGAAGTTAGCTTTGTGACACATCGGCATCTTGGCGGATCCTAATCCTCTCTTTCCTCTGCCTTTAGTATAACCTTATTAATTAGATGTACTACACAGTAACCAGGAGACATCATCATCCATCCTCCAATATCCATCATCATTAATCATCTCTTCTTTAATTACAAGTTTTATGGTATATAAAAGTTGCATACAAATTTTTGGTGTAGTGTCATGGAGGAAACCGACGGGGTGCCTGAGGCAAACACTAAGGACACTCCTCCCAAGACCGAAAACATCGAAATGGAAGCCACAACCACTACGACAACGACCGTTAGAAAGAAGCGCCCCCTGGAGGACAAAATCTGTCGGGTGTGTGGCGACAAAGCGGTGGCTCACAACTTTGATGTGATCACCTGCGAGTCTTGTAAGGCATTCTTCCGTCGGAACGCTTTTAAACGCGACGAGGTGAGAAACACCAGCCAAACAAACACACAAATCAAATCTTTAAAATCATCCCAACACGTGTCAAGCTTGTTTTGCAATATGTATTTCACACCGGTATCAAAATCCACGAAAATAACGATAAAGTGTTGGTCTACGTCTGGTACATCAGTTTACAAGCACTAACAATCCACCCGGACGACGCTTAATACAAGATGATCTGCTTTTGTTCTTACACACATAATTTTTATTGCAATTTTTTTCAGCTCCGAGAATGTGCGTTTCAAAGGTCTTGCCCAATCAACGTGCGGACCCGACGTTTCTGTTCTGCTTGTCGCCTGAAGAAGTGTTTCGATATTGGCATGCGCGCCGACATGATACTAGGTAAGAAATGTTTCGGAACTGGCATGTATGGCGATATGATATTGGATAAAAAGTGTTTTGACATTAGTAGGCGTGGTGACATGATACAGGGTAAGTAGCGTTTCGAAATCGACGTGTAATGCGACAGGATACTGGTTAACGCACCGAATCCGTCGCCTTCAGCCGACATGTCAGTAGTTGAACATAATACAACTGAATATGACATAATATTGTATAATACTAACGCGCTGGGCTTGTACAGGAGCCCAAGTACCATTTCACATGGTTTAATCCTTTTTTATTATTATTATGATCCCCTGTAGTTTACTTATGCACATGGTCCACTCGTTCTTACCGTTACACAGTCAGGGGCGATACCGTCGTTCCTGACATCAGACTTTTTGACGGACGCTAGTGACCTGTTGTTGAGACATCACGATTTGTGCTCGTGGTTAGAACTAGGATGAGTCAGATGTCGGTTGATGCTTCAGATGACAGCAGGAGACAACTCCGAATGGACAAGCGAGGCAAGAGAAGAAACAGACGGGACGGATCTTCTGTGGGGGGAGTCACTTCTGGCGACAGTCCTCTCTCTGGTGATGATTACCATCGCCATGAGGCTTTCGCCGAGCAGGAGAACGACCACGCCATCAGCAGCCCTCGGAACGGCAACCACAGCAACGGCCGCAACACCGCCGCTACCGAGACGCTCAACGCTCACAGCATCAACAGCATTAACAGCAGCAGCCTCAACACCACGGACTGCAGCTATCATCACTTCTCCCCCGGCACCGACATGACCAGTCCCTTGAAGCCCTCTCCGAGTGGCAACCCGATGGTGAGCCAGCAGGTGACGCCAGCAACAGCAGCCGCAGGGCACGGCACGTGGCATATACCCTCGTCCCCGCCAGCCAAAGAGTTCCAGCCCGTCCCCTCCCACCTCTTGCCCTCTGACCCACACATGTACTGGCGGCTGACAGGGGAGGAGCGTGGCCTGCTGACGCACATCTCTGCCACCTACCAGAACACCATCTTGCGTTTGCCGCAACAAGGGGGCGCTGCCGAGCGGACGGAACGCGCCGTCAACAACATCACGTTGGAGGACCTGCTGGGTCGCTGTGACGTCTGCGCCCACAATGTCGTCAAGCTGATGAAGGGCCTGGGCGACTACCGGAAGCTGCAGGTGAGGTCGGTCTGTCGATTCACAGACGAACCAGTGATGTAAAGTTCCAATACTGCACAATACAATGTCATACCACACATAGAATGCATCACAACAGGTTTGTAAATAGATATATACAGTAGGTACAATGCAACTTTATTGTCTCATAAGACAAATACATTTATATATTTTTCTTCCATGCGTGTACAAAAAAAAAGCCTAGTGGCAACTTTAAGTGGTACACAAAGCCTGGCCCAACTCTTTCCTTCTGCCGTCATTTTCCTTTCTTGCAGATACCCATGAGCGAAAGGGAGGCGACCTGCTCCAAATTCTTGTCAACATACCCCTCCCCCCATAATTAGTTGCTTATCCCAGTGTTTACTTCTCTCTCTCCACTTTGTAGTATCGTATAGTTATTAACTTTTCCTGGGCTGATTTCTTAATTTCTAATCATTAATTCTAAGGGTAGTCAGTCGGCGTTTCTAAGTGGTTAGACAATCCAAGTGTGCACCATTGAACATAAAATGCACACTATGCGATAAAGCAATAAAACACTGATTAGCAATTTTTTAAAATTTCAGATAGAAGACCAGCTGGCTGCTCTGAAAGCCTGCGCCATGGGGACCCTCATCCTCAAGGGCGCTGCCTGCTTCGTGGTAGAGCGCGATGCCTGGATCAAGGCGTACGGGGAACTTCCGGTCTCCTTCTTCGTGAGGGTCACAGGTCACGAGAAACTCATCCGTCAGCACGCGGAGTTCTGTCGCTCGCTGAAGATCCTGCTGAAGAATGATGTCACTATGTATGCGCTGCTGCAGTGCGTCATGCTCTTTGACCCCCGCGAACCCAACATCGCCGACCGACAGCTGGTCAACTCCATGCGAGACAAGTACCTGCAGCTACTCAAGCACTACCTGGAGTCGCAGGTCTCCTACACCTACGCGGATGCCTACCTGCAGTTTCTGCGCGAGAAGCTGGCCGATCTAAAGGTTCTGGCTGAGAAGATGACACTGATGTTCAAGGAGTGGACGGCCCTCATCCAGCCTCTCATGATCGAGGTCTTGAGCCTGGCCTAGTAACACTACTCACCAAAGTTTTGGATGTCTTCCCAAACGGTTATACAAACAATTGGTTGCCGGCTGTTCTTGTTTTCGGTGTTAATGACCAGGTTGAATCCCACTTCTCAATCTTTCACATTTGAAGCCAGTAAAACTCATTTCAAAAGTGACAGATAGGAGTTGGTTAGATAGTTTACTTATTCCCTTGAACACCTGTCTCCAGTAGCAAATTGAAGCATATAGGTAATTGTTGGTTATATTTGGTTGTTAAGTGAGTGGAGACGGTCGTTCCTGTAGGTCAAGGACTTCTGGAATCTTTCATACCATTGCTCAGTTAGATTCTAGTGATATTGAAAGAAAATTAAATGACAGTTTAAAAGTAAGTGCTGGTGTGTTGTTATGGCTCCCAATAAAATGAATTAAAATCCCTTTGCGGCATCAGATATTTACTGCTATGCTCTTTCTATCTGTCCCCTACATCTCTCTCTCTCTTCTGTTTGTGTGCAAAAATGCATGATGTGCATCCGTCTGTGTGCGCTCCTACATGTGTGAAAATATCTATACACATGCATATACGCTTGTCTATGTGTGAAAAACTTTATTTTTGATGGACGACCTTTTACGCAAAGCGGAAATGTAAAAATCATGTCAAAGTAGGCGCATAACTGTTTAGAGATCAGGGGGGTGCAGATGTTCGAGATAACTTCGAATCTACATTTTATTTATGTTCGTGGTCATCACTAGATTAATTGCCCTCCCACGTGATTGGCTCATCACACTACATCCAGCGGATAGGCGATTGTTGTCATGGTAACAACGGGGTAGCCATTGGTTACAATGACGTCAAAAGCAAGCAGGTGCCCGTCAGGTATATCAGGTACAAAGGGAAGAAAAATGAAGATTAAGTTTGAAAATTTAAAGTAAAAGGTCTAGGAATTTTTGACATTTTGGAATGCAGAACTCGAATCCATAAAAGAAAGTGCTCACCTTTTCCTAACATTTCTTCTTTTTTTTCTCTTTTTTACTAGTTCGCCAATCTGTATATTGTTGACGATGTCCTGCGTTATAATCTCTTTCTTCTCTAATGTTTATCTTTTATTCTAGCCCCCTTCTCCCTGATCAACTTGTCAGCAGGCAGTTTTTCTCGCTAATTACATATCCTCCGAGCATTAGAAGGGTGTGTGTGTGTGGTTGTGGTGGTGGCCGTAAAAGCATCTTACAAGTCTTATGCCTGTAGACAAGTAAGAGCCTTGATATTGGCCTTTGTTTTTGTCTGCACCTGTAGGGCTGACCCCGAACTGACATTTCTAAAGTGCATCTTTGGGTCTGAACAAGGATTCTCTTATCACAAAGCACATCTTTTGTAGAACTTTACTGTGACCATGCATGCATTTGCATAACGTGCGTCAATATTTACTTTGTTGTAGACGTGAGCGTGTCTGTTATATGCGAATAAGGTTCATGGTTGTTGGTGATTCAGTCTCTTTATCATTTCTGTAAAGCAGTCTGAGCTCATCATTGGCAAAAGCGCTATATCTATCCTAATTATTATTATGTTCATGGGCTTTACACAAGACGCAGTTCTCTCCCCTTCTGAAGCACTGTTAAGCCAGGGGAAGTAACCTGTCAGCGATTCCTCATTTGTAGTTTTCACGGTTATCGTTTATAAGGTTGAAATGGCAAAGGGGAAAGTCCGCAAATTTTTACAAATTTTATAATTTATTGCTCGAGTTATAGCCTTGATTTTTGCATCAACTTAACCCGAATATGCTACCTCTTATTATTTTTGGCAAATTTGTCTTAGTAATCGTGCTCAATTTTTTTTCACTTGAAGAATTTCAGTGTTTGCATATTTTGTGAGACGACTCCGGTGTTAAATTTGTGTTTCTCAGAATACTGTGACAATGATAGCCTTTAGTGCTAGCGGAATACATCAATCAATAAACAATGACAACCGTTAGTGTTAGCGGAATACATCTCTCAATATACAAGGACTGCATCCTAATTTGGCGAATCACATCGCTCAAAGTAAAAGGGGGTGGGGGTGAAATACCGGCTTGAGGTGGCCCTGAGGAATGTCCTAAACTAAACACAATATAACGGCTGGTCTGGCAAGAGTCTTCATGTCTGGCATAGAGCAAATTAGCGAGATGTGTCCAGTTACAGCGACATCCTAACCAAACGATCCTTTCTGGTTTGAACCTGGTTCAGGCAGTCGAAGCTGATTACCGCACATTGGTTTTGTGTTCATCACCGATCTTGGCGTATGTGGAGACATTACAGCATCTGAAGCTGTGCCAGTATCCTTAGAAACAAGTTCTAGCAAAACGTGTGTGTGTGTGTGCGCATGCTCAAGTTGTCTGCTGGTGCGTATAGTTTACGCAATGAACCGTGTAATATAATGTTTTGTAAAGGCCTGACAAGTCGGTTATGGAACTTTATTTTTGGAATTTGGACATAAAAGCGGGAGGGTCTACCTATTTCGTCAACAAGCCGGAAAGTTCGTTGATTTGCCCACGCAAATATTTAGTCATTCGTCCATATAACAAGCTGTCATGTCGTTCTGGTTACTTGCCGCACCGACACAATGATAATAACATGTGTGGGTGAGAGAGAGAGAGAGATAATATATTCACCTTGATGTCACTAATTAGCACAATCACCATTACGGTCGCCGAGAGCCAACACAGGCCCCAGGGTAGACGACCTCTCAGGGCCCCTTTTTATTGTAATCGTAATTTTCCCAGGATATATAATATGCTTAAAATTCAATTGTCAATATCTACATTCATTTAGTAACATAATATAGACTGCAGACATCAGGACAAGTGCATTAGGATCTACATCACGGGCCCCCTTCACAGCCGCGGGTCCGGATGCAGCATCCTCACTATATATATATTAGTTTGTGCCTAAACAAGTCATAGTGATAAATCAACTAAAAACTACACAATAAGGCAATAAGGAGGTAAAAAAGTGGAATAAAAGGGATCGTGATGAGATATGACTACAAATGGTCTGTACACGCTGCCAAACCAACTCGTGAAGAGTGAATGTTGCCAAATATGTCTAAGCACCCATAAGCAGTAAATGATCTCCCTGTCAACCTTTTTGTTAGTCGACAGTCGACAGGCTGGGTGCGATGGCAATAACAGTTTGAAAAGTAAACACGTGAACATTTTGTTTCTAAGACTAGTGATGCATGCAAGCACGGGCTGTCATGTATGCACGATGCATGTTTATAACACACACATACACACACGCACGCGCGCAGAATATTTTTGTAACGAACCCCACCCACAAGCTAAGTTTAACATAATTAAAAGTACACACCCGAGGTTCACTGTAACCTGAAAAGATGTCAGAGAGACCTGTAGGTTGGTTCCCTTCGTAGGTAACACGAGACTTCACAAAGTACAAAACACCTGTACTACTCCACACCTGTAGAAACAGCTGCATCGCCTATCTATACACGTACACGTCACCCATACCATACTAAGCTTTTATCTTATGTTGACATGATCGCACTCTAAGAAGTCCTCTTAACTTGTGATTACATACAGCAAGTAGGTTAACCATACTGTATTTTAATCTAGTTATTATGTCCCCGACATTTAAAACAAGAAAAATAAAATAAAAAGTCCTGTGCGCTTGCAGCGTGTCATGCCATTCAATGGCCGGCCTCAAATGTATGCGTGTTCAAGTGTGACGGGTCAAAAATGCGAACAGTAGTGACAGACTAACAAACTACAGTCGGTGGTGCAGAAGGTTTACCACTCCTCGACGAGAGAGTAAAGGTTTACCAAACTCCTCAGTCACAGACCGTTGGCGCTGCTCAAAGAACAGCTGTTTATAGCCAGAAATCTGAACCAAAACCGAGCCATCGTTTTTATATCAGTGTGTGCTGCTGCTGTTAATTCACTTTCCCCTGGATATTTCAGTAAAAACACTTGTCTGCAACCTTTCATCGAAAATAAAATAAACAGGAAAACATGTCAAGGTCGGTGTAGCCTGACATGCGCTATTGCGAACCAACAAGTATCAGAATTAAATAAATAGAACCCATCGACATCCTTTTAAAGGACACAGTATCATTGTTTGGTAGATAATTTGGAGATAGAGACCACTTCTCAAAAAATAGTCACTGCTTTTAACGGCTGCGCCATTTCCATAGCAGCGTGTACTTTTGGAGGACAGCCTTGAGTTCGACAAACAGCCGCGAACACATCCGGTACACGTGTACCCAGCCAGGCGCACAGCACTGCTTCGATAACAGCGCGTGCTCGGTGAGTACTTTTAGTCTCTCAAACTTCTTCATTATCGGGTTGGTTACATAAAATAGTTGTAGTGTTCCGTCCGTTTATCTTCATTTCACTGGGGGTCAAGATCGCCTGGCAACGGATCGGCACGGATGCAGTCGGACACTCGGCACTCGGAGGTGCGCGGTAGTGCATATGTCGGCCTGTTTGCTGCCGTCGGCCTTCGTCTAACCATGCGGGTGTGTGAAACAGATGTCTGGCTTTGGCTTGTGGTCTCACAAGTTAAATCGATGAGAGATTGTGAATATTACTTGCAGAATTTTTCTGCAGATGCAGATACCGTGTGAGTGTGGTATGTCGTGGCTAGCGAGGCGATCATTAGGGAAGTGCGCGATACACAGCAATGGCGGACTCGGCCCACAGCCATTTGAAATACAGCATCACGTGGCAGTCACGTGAGCCGCTGTGTGTTTATGTGTCTGTGTGTGCGTTCTCCCGTTCTCCCCTCCCACCACAACCACCACCACGACCTGGCGACTAAACAGGCCACGGCGACCTGATAGCGCCGAACTGGGTACATCTGCCGCGGCGAATTTCCATTAAGATAATGTGTTCCTGTATTGTTCATTGTGATCGCTCTTGTGTCACCCTACACACTTGCATACAATGCACAGACCGGTGGGTCATTAACGCACGTTTTACAACGTCTGAAAAGAAAAAATCCAGTTCTAATAAATGTCTTTCGGTTAAACCTAGCTAAGTATATTTAGAAATTGGTTGGGTGGCAGTACTAGTATCTGTAGCAGACGAACCGACATGATTTTAAAAGTAATTTTAAATGCAGATTCACCGTCTGACAGACTGATTGATTGCAATTAAACTAAGTTTTCAAAATGAGATAAACAATGTTAAATGGTTAAATTAAAATTTAAAAGTATAATAACACAAATAAATATTTGCGTATTTTTTGTGCATTTGTTTTGCCCGTACATTTCATCACTCTCTCCTGGCAGTGTCGTCGTTCACGGTACGTCGATTGTTTAGTGGCTGGCAGTATTCGCCTGTACCTGTCAGGTGGATTCCCAACTGCCAAGGTGCACAAGGTGACCCGCCGTGAAACAAACAAACGCCGTCAAGTTTTTGTGTGAGGAGGCCTACAAACACGTCCTTGTGTTTACAGCGGCTGGCAAGGAGGTGGTGGGGGTGGTGGGAGTAGGAGTAGGGGAGGGGCATCTAGTCGAGTCACAGTGTAGACACTTGCAGGTGACTCGATCTTGGATCCGTCACAACGGGTTTTAGGGCCAATCAGTGGCAGATGAACACGCCGTTGCTTCTAACGTGACCGTACAAAATGGCGGACTGTCGCTCGGCTGTACGTGTGATTCATGTCCCGTTGATCGATTCCTCACAAAAGTTCATCTGAAGGCTGGAATGTAATAATAATTTATAAAAATAATAACGCATCGTATAAATCAGAATGTACCTAATTTTGATATTGCAAGTGATGAGAATCAAGAAGAGGAAGATACAAATAAAAGAATAGTGAACTTGTTAGTGAAGATAATTGACACGTGTTTGACACATTCGTCACGAAGCAGGAACTAATGCTAATTGCTCTAATCAGCATATTACAGATACACTGCAAGCGAAGCATGCCGGACACACTGAGGGCGTTCACTTTCTTGTTTTCCAGGCAAGGGGTTTCAGTTTCTTATCATGTGCGAACACATCTGACAATCAAATTTATTCACATGCTTTTTAAAGACACACAACACCACTTGGTTACAACAACAGGATTAGTGACTGTGGGGATAGTCTACATTAATCAGTGACTTGAGACAGAAGAATTTTCTGTCGACAGAGACGAGGGCTTTAATTCCCTGTCCAGTAAACACAGCTCCTCGTGTGCGGTCTGTGACTAAGATCTTTAGCGACGGGTGGGAGTGGAGGGCTCTGGTCAGCGGACAGACCACCCGTAACGTTCAGGCGGACATGGCTTTTAATTTGATGGTGACAGCCATGAAGTGAAGAAGTTCGTTTAGCAGAAACATCTTTAATTACCACATCTTTCTTTGCTGTCTAACCGCTGTTGCCGCACCTTGAAAACGCACGAAGGATCCTGCGCCCTTCATCTGTGACCCTGCACTGTCGAGTGCGTCCTGAAAAGATGGAGCGACAGCCCCTCCTCCCCACACACCTCCCCTCATCATTGGCAGTGCATTGCGGTGCAGCCTCACTCTCTGAGGAACAGCAGCGGCGCATCTTACCGGGTGCACGGTTAACCCTCTTGTTGCTAACGAACTGAGCATCACGCCGGGTAGCGAGTTTTGGCTCGCTTCCTCGTGACGAACAGCTGCTCGCTCATCCGTAGCCTCCACCCGGCTTCCACTCGCTCAACAGTCGGTGTGACCTGAAGATTGTGTTATTGCATCGCATGAAAAAGTTCCTGGCTTAACGCTTCATTTATTACAATCTTCTCTCTCTCTCTGTGTGTTTTTCTATTAAAAAAAAAAATGCGCGCCTTAGGGAGGGATCGAGGATGTGAAAGAAGTTACCCAAGCTCAAAGCCAGCAATAAGTCTCTCAGTGGAGGGATTAAAATTTCTCGGCATGTTTTCTAGCGGGTCCTGTAAACAAACACTGTATGTGTGTGCTCTCTGTAGGTCTCAGATGTGTCGACAGTCTATGTTAAGGTCTCATGTCGACAGTCCATGTTAAGGTCTCATGTCGACAGTCCATGTCAAGTTCTCATGTCTGGTTCCTGGTAGGATGCATAAGAAACCAACCTTGCACACAGCAACTCTTATGTGGGCACGAGTCCAGCATTGCACATACATAGCCAACATAGTATATACGAAGACATCACCACTAACATTCGCAAGACCAACATTGAACACACAAGTCCATCAGACCGCCATGTTTTGTTGTTGTTGTCGACATCAGCATCAACCCTCGGGAGCCTTCTCGTTCAGTATTCTCAACGCAGTCGTCAAAATGCTGGCTTCTAGAATCTGGGAATCGTGCCACACAATTTTGAAAATTGAGTGCATTGAGAAAAGACTTGGGGAAAACTAACTGACAAATACTACCTCCTACTTCACGAATTAAAGTCAGTCTGTTTTGCTTTGCTAAAGAGTTGGAAGAGCTATGTGCACTTTTAAATGTTTTTGAGGTCCATCAAGACAGTTTTTCAGCCTGTAGGTTGTGGTAGCACGCACTACAGTCTTCAGGAACATTCATTTGTTGATTTATTACTTATAAAGCGTGAAGAAAGTTATATACAGAGGCTTCCTATCAGCTGTCAGGTTGTCCTGATGATTAATTGTTTTATTAATGCAGAAGTAATTGCTGTGGACCGGGAGTAATTACTAGCCATTCTTGACAGAGGAAATTTCTCCATGACAACAGTGACCGAGGCGCCATAATAACTTGACTACCCCCGAGGCAGCCTTACGTCTGCTCTGTAACTTCAGACTTGTGGAGGGGACTGGGGTTTGACTTGTGTCCGCCTGTTTATTGTTGCTGATAATGAGGAGGGCGCTAGTCTCCACTTGCTGATAGTGAGGAAGCCTCTGTGGCGGTGCACGGCCCTTAGTAAGGTCAGTGTGCCGTCCTTGGACTTTATCACTCGACAGATTCGGGTGGTTGCCACACCCTCACTCTTCCTGTCAGTGCACGAGTACTTATCCAACCACTTCTTCACTTTCCACTCGAGTGTCGCAAGGTTCAGCTCAATAACGCGGTGCTGGTGCACTGAACCATGGGATGTGCTTGTAGACGACTGTATGGACTGTCGTGTGGCTCGTCATGGACGACTGAGTTTGTCTTCTCCTGCTGTTCTTGGCCTTGTTCTAGCGTGTTCCTCCTGTTGCTCTAGCTTTTTCTGTTGTTCTTGTACTAAGTTTTCATGGTGTTCTAACATTTTGTTTGTTTGTTTGTTTGTTTTTTTTTGGGGGGCTATTCCAGTTATTCTTGATGCTCTAGCTTTGCTTGATGCTCTAGCTTTGCTCCTGTATTTTTTTCTTTTGAATGATGTTTTTTTTTGTTTGTGTCATAAGGAACATGTCAGAAAACACGAAAAAGCCATGTTTTCCGTGTGATCTCCACTGCCAGCTTTCTCCAAACGGTTTTGTAAACCTGTTTGGCTTTTGTTTGCTGCTTTAGAACTCGTTCTGAAAATTTCTTATTCGTTTCCAGAAAATATAAAACATTCGTGCAGCCGGCAGTACAACTGCTGAAATGACTGATTTGACATGTTTTTCAATAGTTTTATTGAACAATGTTAGAACAAGCTAGAACAATGGTGTTAGTACGGTTTTCGTCGGTTGCCTCGGATTTTGTCGGTGTCCACGTGACCTCGCTACTCTCGCGACCCTCGCGCTCTTCTGTCTCGATGTTTCTCGTTGTGTGAGCATCACCCTGCGCACCTAGCGAAACAGTTCCATTGCTTTTCAAGCTCTTCACATTAGTCCTTTATATCATTTTATATTTTGCTTAGTATTAATGGCTATATTTATTCTCTATAAAATGTGATTTCGGTATGTACTTTAGAGTGTTTAGAATGAATTGAATTGACATTGATTCATATGGAAAGGATTGCCTAGGTTTTCTTCGGCTTGGGATTTCGCAGATTGTTTTCGGTGGATTATCGACGAGAACCGAGGTTTCACTGCTCACACACATACACTACTATGAGATCAGCATCGATGCACTCTATCAATCAGCTTCTGTTGCACACAAACCTTCGTTGTGTGACCGGCAGTCCCCCCAAAAACCGGTTTGTGAAGCAGTTGGCAAGCAGGCGCAGCAGATCGCTGTTTTCAAAATCTAGGTTTGCTAAACTGTTTTTGGTTTGAGTCAGCGATCGCTTTTGTACTCCTTCGGTCAGAGGAAGGTCTTGATGAACTTTGGAACGAGCACTTCACCCTGGATGTCATGGAGTTGACACTGCACGCGCAGGGTAGTGGTAGGGAACTGCGAACCTGCTCCTCATTATGCTATACAGTATACAGCAACTGAAACTGCACATTGAAAACAAAAACCCGGTTTGTAGTCAATGTGCAGCGAAAACAAAGCAGGTTTTTGTTTTAACTGTTGTAGAGTAAGCATGGGGACAGCAACACCACAGCAGTAGTATGAACACCATTTGTACAGAGATATACAGCGAATATTTTAGCAGCTGACAACGAGGATGACTAATCACATCAGTCTGCCTTGACCTTCACGCCCACATGCATGTAGGTAAATACGATGTTTCTTCAACATCTACAAACACGCACACGTCGCTGATACAGCAACGATTAATTATGGTGGTAGGGTGCAGAAAGTTGACTTGCGGTACGAAAGGATCTCGACATTCCATCCCCCACCCACCTCCAACTGTCACCTGATCCCCCCACCTTTGACCTCCACTTTCCCTAGCCTCATAAACACGGGGTGGCGTGTGTGCATGATGGCGTCAGCAGGGACCACGTGTCACGCCGTGTGGGTTCACGCCGATCGTCCTGTTTGTCCTCGCTGCGAGATAAAGTTTAGGTGTACTGTATCGTCTACCTGCTGTTGCCTTCCCGATAGGCAACGGTGCTCATGGGAACAGCACACTTTAAAAAATTAAAAAATCAAAGGTACGCCAGGCGGGTTGTCCTCATCCGAGCGACAGCCACACACACACTGGGTGCACTTCTGTATTTCAAACGCTCGAGGACTGTCGCCGGACCAGCAACAGGGAAGGAAGGGACACAAAGGACCTCTTACATTGACATAAGCCATGGCTTGCAGTGTCAGGAGGTCACAGGTCGTGAACAATACCACATGATCGAAGACTTTCCTGAGCTGAGTGGATGGGTATATGTACGAGATACGTGAGTGGATCGGTATTGCTCATCTTAGGGACTTACACTTACTGTTCACATCTGACAGGATCTGAAGGAATATGTGCTGTTCACAACTGAAGGAATATGTATTGTTCACAATTGAAGGAATGTGTTCTATTCACAACTGAAGGAATATGTTCTGTTTACAACTGGGCGGATGTGTACAGTTAGCGCTTGTGTACAACTTACAAGTCAGAGGACAGATCACTTTATATTTACGGCGATGATTGGGTTAACCCTTTAACTGAACTAAACAGTGTACAGTTGGACCAAGTGACTGAATTGATACAGATTACAAGGAAGGAATGAGGAATATTTTGTCGTCCGACAGATCCTGATAGCGTGGCTGGGAACTCAGAAGATTAAAAGTGTAAAACAAAGAAATTGTACTTTGTGTGAAAACACATTGTGCAGGTAGCAGGTTGTTTGGAAGATGTATGCAGGTAAGTTGAGCCTCCTTTAATCATATTGCAGGTGAACGCCACCCGTCAGATGCGTGGTATAGAGGTATCCACACACGTGGTATAGAGGTATCCACACACGTGGTACAGAGGTATCCACACACGTGGTACAGAGGTATCCACACACGTGGTATAGAGTGGTAATACACAGAAAAACTGAGACAGAACACTTATGAAGTATTCAGGCAGGTTGGTGACAATGAATGGTAAAGGGTTAGTCGACAGTTTGATAGAGATATTTAAACAATTCAGCAGTAGCGAGCGGTACGGAAATATCCACATAATTTAGCAAAGAGTGGTAAATAGAACAACAATTAATACTGAAAGTAAATATTTTTTCCAACCAGCTGTAACAAGGGAGTGGGGGTGGAGTGAGGTGGACGAAAGCGGCTGTTGGACATGGTGTTGTGGACGACAAGTTTGTGAGACTTTCTCTGTCATGCACAGCACTACCATTTAAACAATAAACAAAAATCCCTTACCACTTTACATTGCTTAAGTCTTTCTCAAGTATGAGTATGCTAGTTCTGGCGAAGCGTTTATTTTCATTAAGCCTTTCTCGAGGATTTCTTCAGGCTGAACGTGTTCTGTCAGTAAGAACCTTCTCTCATGTTTATACTACATGTAGTTCTGTTCCTCACCGTCGGGTGGCGCAGCAGGGACAGACGACATGGACCATAGAGGCGGGGTGTCACGGGTGTGGCGACTAAATCATCATGCGGTTGCTTGAATGATCGGAATAATTTTCGGTGCCGGGCATTTTGAACCGATCTTTGTTCTGGTGGCTAGTCGCGACATAGTTTAGAAACCTTAGTAACCAAACAACGAATTTTATCCATCTTTTCTCCATTTTTTTTTCCTCACGAAGCTGCTGTGCACGAGCAAACTGAGATAGGAACTTAAACTTAGGTTTGCTGACTTAGCAACTTACAGAAGGAATTTCGACCCACCCTTTATTTTTTTCGTTGTTTTTATGGCGCTAAGAAGTTGTTTCACAGGTTTTCCATATCACTAGACATTTTACTAGGAAGTGAGAGGACAGAAGCACTAAAGTGTTGGTTGCCATTTTGCTGGGCGTCGTGGGAGTATTAACGGGTGTTGTCATAACGCCACAAAGTTATGAGAGAAGTAGTGGGGTGGGTCCTGGCCACACTAGGTACCCGCTTTTATGGAAAAAATGTGACCTCCAGTGTCACATCTTGACACGTGCAGGTGCATGTACGTTCGTGCGCGATGTGGTGGGGAAGGGGCTCCACCTAGCGGGCAACTTGCACCTTGGGGAGATCCATAGCAAAGAAACTCCGAGAAAACCTCAGGTGTCACATCCAGAGAGAAATATGTATCCTGTGTGAGAGAGAGAGAGAGTGAGAAGGGCTGGTGCCTATTTCAGATTAGGTAGTCACCCAACTGGACTGAGCGGTACGGCCGTTGTGATGTAACTGTCAGAAATATTCAATCATATTGTTCACCTTTATCTCTGGCTTTTGGTCAGGGACGACAATGGCCGCTAGCTCCGTGTCCACATAACGGGCCACTGTGTTTCGTCTTATCGACAGACCAACTGGTTTGCCGGGTGTGTAGTCACCTACCTCTGAGACAACTATGCCCAGCTTTTGCGTTCAATCTAATCGCCTCGTCTCCTAGGCAACCGGTAACGCAGCGGACCTGCTGTCCGTGCACCATTCGCACAAAAGTGTTCTGAAACTGTGGACAAGTTTTATTCTCTTTTTTTTTCTCTCTTTTTTTTTTTTTTTACCTCAAAGTGACAAACTCAGAATCGACGTAGAATTTTGGTATATATGCACCTGAACATCCTGATTTTTTTTAAACAGTTTGTTTACTGCGGTAGTGCTGATAGTAAACATGTGGTTGGTGTATTTGATCACGGACATGTGTAGATGGACTGCTGTCTGTCTGCCAAGACCAGAGCTTATCCTTTTGCGAAGTTCTCCGCTGTTAGTCTCGGCGAGCCTAAATAAACAGTGTGACTAAACCGGAAGCTTTGTAGTATCATGCCTCGTTTTAGTAGTTAACTGGGAAAAAATTATCTGCCAACAGTCCAGTAATACAAGTTCATGATTTGAGGGAATAGTGGGTGGGTAAATGTAGAGATCCTTTGAACTTTGAGCGACTCTCTTGAAGATTGGAGGTGCGAACAAACAGGTACCCAGAGGAAAAAATACCAACAAAACTCAAAGATGAATTATGTAAACGGGTGTCACCGTCGTGACCAGTGAGTTGTTGTTGTTTTTTTTTAACAACTGCGCTGCAGGGGCGTTCTGAGTCACCGATATGAGTTAGTGATCTTGCGTCCTCAGCTTCAAACTAACTCCAGCAACTATAAAAATGGAAATAAAGTTTACAACTTATCACCTTTCACCCATATTCACAATACGTCAACAACCGTCAGTTGTGAAACAGTTGTGCTTATATGTTCTTGCCTAACTTGACAGGTTGACAGCTTATGTTCGGCAACAGGAGCACGACGTTTGTAGTGAAGGCGCCACGTGACTTAGTTGCCTCTTTACTACGTTCCAATTCCTCCCCTCATCCTCATCTTTTTCTCCTCCTTCGATACAAAATCTCTCATCGGTGCATCTGAAACTACGACTTTGTCCAAGCTTGCCCTGCGGTAGAGATATGCTGCAGCAGGCTCTGTAGGTAAAAAAATTATAGAGATTTAAGTAACAGAACGGAGAAAATAAACATGCTCCGGAGAAACACACACTAACGAAACGTACCCCACGTCCTGACCTTAGACCAGGGGTGGGCAATTAATTTTCCCAAGGGGCCGGATGAGAAATTGGGATGGTTCTAGACTCTAGAGGGCCGGACTAATATAGTTAACTCAGTTTTACCCAATACTGTATATATAGTATATATACCGGCGGGCGGGCAAGGGCGGGCCGGTCAGAGACAGGAGGCGGGCCGGATCCGGCCCGCGGGCCGGCGTTTGCCCAGGTCTGCCTTAGACGAAAGGAATAATCTCACCAAATGTTGTAAGGATCCGTCAAACTGATTTTTTTCATAATTATCACCAGCCACAATCAAACAAGCAAACACACATCTCCGCAGTCTGCTTGATTTATGAGATAATATTATTCCATCTGTTGATGGACTACAGTTTCTGCTTTTTTTTCAGCTCACCTGTCGCCAGATTCCACGCCTCTGGATCTGTCTCCAAACATGGAGCCATGCGACGCCTTATCGCAGGAGGCCCCGCGATTCCCCCTCAAGGCGGTGACCAAACTGGAGGAGGTGGAGGAGATGGAGGAGATGGGCGAGGAAGAAGAAGAGAAAGGTCCGCAGTCCAGCAGCCTTCTGTCCGACCCTGACCGGGCAGCCGACCGGGAGGCGGTGGCAGTAACACTGGTGACGATGGACATGGCCAAGGCCCCCGCTCCCGGCTCCTGGCCCATGACCCTGTTGGCTGGCGAGGGCGGAGGTGGGGCCGATATGAGGCGCATGCCGCGCAAGAAGCAGCGGAAAAAACCTCGGGAGGACGAGAAGATCTGCCGGGTGTGCGGCGACAAGGCCCTGGCCCACAACTTCGACGCCATCACCTGCGAGTCGTGCAAGGCCTTCTTCCGCAGAAACGCGCTGCGCTCGGAGGTAGGATGACCCCTGACACGGAACCGGAAGCAGAGGTTGAGGAGCGGAGGAGAGGCACTAATTTGCTTCAAGTTTATTTACAGTTTTTATAAGCATGCACACATAAAGTCAATATACATTACGGTGCAGCGGTATGCTGTTGTCTTATCTTACTAATATGTCAGGAAAATGAATGTTCTCGCCAGTATGGCGCGAGGTCTAACCAAGTGTCGTTGGTTGCAGCGCAGCTCGTGTTTGTTCAAAAACAACTGCCCCATCACGATTCAGACGCGGCGATTCTGTCCGTCCTGTCGCCTCAAGAAATGTTTTGATGTCGGCATGAAAGCCGATTTCATCCTGGGTGAGCACTACTTATATTATGATGATTGTGACACCTCTTCAACACGTTTTCGAATCTGACTTAAAATTGAAAAATGCTGACATGACAGTTGGAAATGATTGGTGAAAATATCCAACAATGTGTCCAGTTAAGGTCCTTTAGTATATGAGTTCATCACCAGCTTCTCGCTGTGTTCGATATTTTCTGGCGTCCCCTCCCCACCAACCACCTATTCTTGTGTCAGTGTTTGTGGATGTCAGGAGTCTTTAGGTGTGAGCATTTTCTTCACTGTTGTTTTAATTGTATGATCGTTGAACTGGGATGGTTAAGATTTGTGGATTACCATGGCATGACGAGATGACCTCTGACCTTGCTGTGCTCAAATGTTGCAGACGAGAGTGAACGCAAGGCCCGGATGGACAAGGTTACATTGAACCGCGTCAAGCGCCTGACGAGGGACTCGCTGGACGACATGGGCGACTCTCAGGTGCGTAGTGACGATCTGTTGACTTCACCTGGTGTCAAGTTGTATTACTAATGAGGAGTGAAAGGTTAGGAAATTGTAGTTCCCGAAAAAAACCCCCGCGACTGACAGTGTTACAAAAAACATGCTTCAGGTAAGATCCGAAACTGTGGCGGTTTGATCCTGGTATCTTGTGAACTGCCAAATTATGGGGGAAGAATGTGTGTAAGACATTTTTGAATAGTCACTGGGAGAAATGTCAGTCGTTGACCGAAGAAAGGGGTCGGGATGATAAGTTCGTTTGGTTTGCATGTCCTGTTAGTCATCAAAGAAAGCATTTCTATATTGTTCAATAGCTGCCACTAGTCATTAACCTTTTGGATTATAAATACATGTGGGGCTGATTGTCTCCTTGTCTTTATCTTTATCA
The DNA here is from genome assembly GCF_003073045.1 of Pomacea canaliculata. Lineage (NCBI taxonomy): Eukaryota > Metazoa > Mollusca > Gastropoda > Architaenioglossa > Ampullariidae > Pomacea > Pomacea canaliculata. The sequence goes on along the minus strand of NC_037594.1, from coordinate 4,827,810 downwards.
GGGGGGCTCTCAGTGTACTTTCCTTGCTTTAGACGACTGTGCAGTCGAGCGGCGCAGTGCTTCTTACCCAGCCAGCAAGAATCCTGGGTTGTGGGGTCACAGAACTCGCCTCTGCACTCGTGATCTCTCTCTCTCTGACTGCATCCCCTGGTTTCAGGGTTAAACTAACTGGTCTCAGTTATTGACTCCCTGCTGTACCTGCAACCAACAAACCTTGGACGACGCCTATTTGCTCGTGGCAAAGGGTGCACGTGCGGCTTCAAAGACTCTAGTGACGTCAGTGTTGGGTGTAATTATCTTCACGAGCAACTTGTTTTGTTTTTGCTAAAGCAGATGGGCCTGCTGAAAGTGGAGGGTATCTGTGGTATGTCGGGCGGTTTTTGGCGCAGTGGCTAAAGTTCCTGTCACCACGACAGTGAGAATCTAGTGTCGTGGGTTCGTATTTGTGCTCCGGAATATCTTTCTGAATGTGACACCTGTTACAAAACTCTCGGTAGTTTTCTTTGGGTTCTCCGGTTTCCTCTACCTTGTGTATGTGTGTTTAATGATTTGACTGAATTTGTAAGACATTTGATGCCTACTGATAAGTGTTCTCGTACTTCTTCTATGTAAGCACATTCAGCCCTCCTTTAACAGTGGGGCAAAGCGGGTAAATGCTCATGGGGAGATTTGTGGGTAAATGAGCAACACTCTTTATGAACAACTCGTTGTGGCTGCTTCAGGTAAAAGGCGTAACCGTGTTCATTAGCAGCTTGTTGGCTCCCTTGCAGGTAGGGTCATCCAGTCAGTCGTACTCCTTGACCTCTCCGCTTCCCCGTGACGACACGTCGCAAGCTGCAAGCCCCGACGCGCACCCGGTGGGGCTGGTATACCAGCAACATCAGCAGTCGGTTCTGCAGGACATGTTGTTTCAGCAGCAGCCACCGCTACAGGAGACGATTGCCCACGGCCCTAGTCATCAGCATCCGAGCAGCATTAACATTTCACCCGAATGCCGCCCAACCGAGCTGCCTGAGCCAGTCGCAGGTACCCCGCCCTGTTCGGTCTTGTCACATGCCTGTCCTCTGTCACTCAACAGCTTTACCATGCCCAACATTCTTTCACCGTGAAGTATGAAGATTAAAATGAATTACGTCTCTAGAGGAAAACAAATAAAACACAAAATATGAGATTAAAAGGTTGCAGGACAGGTTTTTAGTTGTTTAGCATGTCAAAGACAGAACAATAAAGTTTTGCTTTAAAATCCAATCCTCCCTCCTCCTGCCCTCATCCCCCAACAAAAAAGACAAACAATTTCCATTTGTTTTTTGCTTCCTTTCGAAGGACCTGAGGCAAGATGTCGACTGTCTGAACACCTGCAGCACTTC